>NC_041214.2:110658043-110667755 GCF_002837175.3 Physeter macrocephalus | reverse complement strand
AGCTGCAATGGACATTGTGGTACATGACTCTTTTTGAATTATGGTTTTCTCAGGGTATATGCCCAGTAGTGGGATTGCTGGGTCATATGGTAGTTCTATTTTTAGATTTTTAAGGAACCTCCTTACTGTTCTCCATAGTGGCTATATCAATTTACATTCCCACCAACAGTGCAAGAGGATTCCCTTTTCTCCACACCCTCTCCAGCACTTTTTGTATGTAGATTTTTTTGATGATGGTCATTCTGACTGGTGTGAGATGATATCTAATTGTGGTTTTGATTTGCATTTCTCTAATGATTAGTGATGTTGAGCATCCTTTCATGTGTTTGTTGGCAATCTGTATATCTTCTTTGGAGAAATGTCTGTTTAGATCTTTTCCTTTGATGTGCAAAAGCTTTTAAGTTTCATTAGGTCCCATTTGTTTATTTTTGTTTTTATTTCCATTTCTCTAGAAGGTGGGTCAAAAAGGATCTTGCTGTGATTTATGCCAAAGAGTGTGCCTTCTATGTTTTCCTCTAAGAGTTTTTCAGTGTCTGGTCTTACATTCAGGTCTTTAATACATTTTGTGTTTATTTTTGTGTATGGTATTAGGAAGTGTTCTAATTTCATTCTTTCACATGTAGCTGCCCAGTTTTCCCAGCACCACTTTTTGAAGAGGCTGTCTTTTCTCCATTGTATATTCTTGCCTTCTCTATCAAAGATAAGTTGACCATTTGTGTGTGGGTTTATCTCTGGGATTTCTATCCTTTCCATTGATTTTTATTTCTGTTTTTGTGTTCTGTTTTGATTACTGTAGCATGGTAGTATAGTCTGAAGTCAGGGAGCCTGATTCCTCCAGCTCCATTTTTCTTTCTCAAGATTGCTTTGGGTATTAGGGGTCTTTTGTGTTTCCATACAAATTATGTAATTTTTTGTTCTAGTTCTGTGAAAAATGCCATTGGTAGTTTGATAGGGATTGCATTGAATCTGTAGACTGCTTTGGGTAGTATAGTCATTTTCACAATGTTGATTCTTCCAGTACAATAACATGGTATATCTCTCTTATCTGTTTGTATCATCTTTAATTTCTTTCATCAGTGTCTTATAGTTTTCTGCATACAGGTCTTTTGTCTCCTTAGGTAGGTTTATTCCTAGGTATTTTATTCTTTTTGTTGCAATGGTAAATGAGAGTGTTTATCTGCAAACAGTGACAGTTTTACTTCTTCTTTTCCAATTTGGATTCCTTTTACTTCTTTTTCTTCTCTGATTGCTGTGGCTAAAACTTCCAAAACTATGTTTGAATAAGAGTGGTGAGAGTGGGCAACCTTGTCTTATTCCTGATTTTAGAGGAAATGCTTTCAGTTTTTCACCATTGAGAACGATGTTGGCTGTGGGTTTGTCAAAATGGCCTTTATTGTGTTGAGGTAAGTTCCCTCTATGCCTACTTTCTGGAGAGTTTTTTTCTCTCCAAATGGGTGCTGAATTTGTCGAATGCTGTTTCTGCATCTATTGAGATGATCATATGGTTTTTATCCTTCAGTTTGTTAGTATGGTGTATCACATGGATTGATTTGCGTATATTGAAGAATTCTTGCATTCCTGGGATACACCCCACTTGATCATGGTGTATGATCCTTTTAATGTGCTGTTGGATTCTGTTTGCTAGTATTTTGTTGAGGATTTTGGTATCTATGTTCATCAGTGATATTGGCCTGTAGTTTGATTTTTTTTGTGTGACATCTTCATCTGGTTTTGGTATCAGGGTAATGGTGCCCTTGTAGAATGAGTTTGGGAGCGTTCCTCCCTCTGCTGTATTTTGGAAGATTTTGAGATGGATAGGTGTTAGTTCTTCTCTAAATGTTCGATAGAATTTGCCTGTGGAGCCATCTGGTCCTGGGTTTTTGTTTGTTGGAAGATTTTTAATCACAGTCTCAATTTCAGTGCTTGTGATTGGTCTGTTTATATTTTCTATTTCTTCCTGGTTCAGTCTCAGAAGGTTGTGATTTTATAAGAATTTGTCCATTACTTCCAGGTTGTCCATTTTATTGGCATATAGTTGCTTGCAGTAATCCCTCATGATTTTTTCTGTTTCTGCCATATCAGTTGTTACTTCTCCTTTCTCATTTCTAATTCTGTTGATTAGAGTCTTCTCCCTTTTTTTGTTGATGAGTTTGGCTAGTGGTTTATCAATTTTGTTTATCTTCTCATAGAACCATCTTTTAGTTTTATTGATCTTTGCTATCCTTTCCTTCATTTCTTTTTCAGTTATTTTTGTTCTGATCTTTATGATTTCTTTCCTTCTGCTAACTTTGGGGTCTTCTTTTGTTCTTCTTTCTCTAATTGCTTTAGATGTAATGTTAGGTTGTTTATTTGAGATTTTTCTTGTTTCTTGAGGTAGAATTATATTGCTATAAACTTCCCTCTTAGAGCTGCTTTTCTGCATCCCATAGTTTTTGGCTGGTGGTGTTTTCATTGTCTTTTGTTTCTAGGTATTTTTTGATTTTCTCTTTGATTTCTTCAGTGAAGTCTTGCTTATTTAGTAGCATATTGTTTAGCCTCCACGTGTTAATATTTTTACAGTTTTTTTTTCCTGTAATTGATATCTAGTCTCATAACGTTGTGGTCAGAAAAGATACTTGAGACAATTTCAATTTCCTTAAATTTACCAAGGCTTGATTTGTGACCCAAGATATGATCTATCCTGGAGAATGTTGCATAAGCACTTGAGAAGAAAGTGTATTCTGTTGTCTGTGGATGGAACATCTTATAAATATCTATTAAGTCCGTCTTGTTTATTGTATCATTTAAAGCTTGTGTTTCCTTATTTATTTTCATTTTGGATGATCTGTCTCTTTGTGAAAGTGGGGTGTTAAAGTCCCCTACTATTATTGTGTTACTGTCAATTTCCCGTTTTATGGCTGTTAGCATATGCCTTATGTATTGAGGGGCTGCTAAGTTGGGTGCATAAATACCCCAATTGTTATATCTTCTTCTTGGATTGATCCCTTGATCACTGTGTAGTGTCCTACTTTGTCTCTTGTACTAGTCTTTATTTTAAAGTCTATTTTGTCTGATATGAGAATTGCTACTCCAGCTTTCTTTTGATTTCCATTTGCATGGAATATCTTTTTCCATCCCTTCACTTTCAGTCTGTATGTGTCCTTAGGTCTGAAGTGTGTCTCTTGTAGACAGCATATATACAGGTCTTTGTTTTTGTATCCATTCAGCCAGTCTGTGTCTTTTGGTTGGAGCATTTAATCCATTTACATTTAAGGTAATTATCGATATGTATGTTCGTATTACCATTTTCTTAATTGGCTTGGGTTGGTTTTTGTAGGTCTTTTCTTTCTCTTGTGTTTCCTGCCTAGAAAAGTTCCTTTAGCATTTGTTGTAAAGCTGGTTTGGTTGTGCTAAATTCTCTTAGCTTTCGCTTGTCTGTAAAGGTTTTAATTTCTCTGTTTAATCTGAATGAGATCCTTGCTAGGTAGAGCAATCTTGGTTGTAGGTTTTTCCCTTTCATCACTTTAAATATGTCCTGCCACTCCCTTCTGGCATGCAGAGTTTCTGTTGATAGATCAGCTGTTAACATTATTGGGATTCCCTTGTATGTTATTTGTTGCTTTTCCCTTGCTGCTTTTAATATTTTTTTTGGTATCTAATTTTTGATAGTTAGATTAATATGTGTCTTGGCATGTTTCTCCTTGGGTTTATCCTGTATGGGACTCTCTGTGCTTCCTGGACTGGATTGACTGTTTCCTTTCCCATATTAGTGAAATTGTCAACTACAATCTCTTCAAATATTTTCGCAGACCCTTTCTATTTCTCTTCTTCTGGGACCCTTATAATTCGAATGTTGGTGCATTTAATGTTGTCCCAGAAGTCTCTTAGACTGTCCTCAATTGTTTTCATTCTTTTTTCTTTATTCTACTGTGCAGTAGTTATTTCCACTATTTTATCTTCCAGGTCACTTATCCGTTCTTCTGCCTCAGTTATTCTGCCGTTGATTCCTTCTAGAGAATTTTTAATTTCATTTATTGTGTTGTTCATCATTGTTTGTTTGCTCTTTAGTTCTTCTAGTTCCTTGTTAAACCTTTCTTGTATTTTCTTCATTCTGTTTCCAAGATTTTGGATCATCTTTACTATAATTACTCTGAACTCTTTTTCAGGTAGACTGCCTATTTCCTCTTCATTTGTTTGGTCTGGTGAGTTTTTACCTTGCTCCTTCATTTGTTGCATATTTCTCTATCTTCCCATTTTGCTTAACTTACTATGTTTGTGGTCTCCTTCTCACACACTGCAGGTTTGTAGTTCCCATTGTTTTTGGTGTCTGCCCTCTGTGGGTAAGGTTGGTTCATTGGCTATGTAGGCTTCCTGGTGGAGGGGACTAGTTCCTGTGCTGGTGGGTGGGGCTGGATCTTTTCTTTCTGGTGGGCAGGACCACATCTGTTGGTGTGTTTCAGGGTGTCTGTGAACTTAGTATGATTTTAGGCAGCCTCTTTGCTAATGGGTGAAGTTGTGTTCCTGTTTTGCTAGTTGTTTGGCATGGGGTGTCCCGCACTGGAGCTTGCTGGCCATTGGGTGGAGCTGGGTCTTAGCGTTGAGACGGAGATCTCTGGTAGAGCTCTTGCTGATTGATATTACATGGGGCCGGGAAGTCTCTGGCGGACCAATGTCTTGAACTTGGCTCTCCCACTTCAGAGGCTCAGGCCTGACACCAAGCCAGAGCACCAAGACCCTGTTTGCCACACAGCTCAGAAGAAAAGGGAGAAAAAAAAATAAAAAAGAAAAGAAGGAAAGAAAGAAAGAAAGACAGAATAAAATAAGATAAAATAATTTAAATAAAAAAATAAAAACATAAATTATTAAAATAAAAAATTTAAAGTCATTAAAGAAAAGAAGAGAGCATCCAAACAAATAAATATATCTACCAATAATAACAAGAGCTAAAATCTAAACTAAGATAAACATAAAAATCAGAAACAAGTCAGTCGCAGACACCAAACCCCAAGTCTTCCGTTGCTCCCAAAGTCCACTGCCTCAGTTTTGGGTTGATTCATTGTCTATTCAGGTATTCCACAGATTCAGGGTACATCAAATTGATTGTGGGGATTTAATCCACTGGTCCTGAGACTGCGCGGAGAAATTTCCCTTTCTCTTCTTTGTTCACACAGCTCCTGGGGTTCAGCTGTCATTTTGGCCTCACCTCTGCGTTGTAGGTTGCTCTCAGGCTTCTGTTCCTGCCCAGACAGGATGGGTTTAAAGCAGCGGCTGATTAGGGGGCTCTGGCTCACTCAGGCCTTTGGGAGGTAGGGGTATGGTAATTATAATTGGAATAGGGGGTGAACCTGCGGCTGCAGAGGCCAGCGTAACACTGCAACAGCCTGAGGCACGCCGAGTGTTCTCCCGGGGAAGTTGTCCCTGGATCACAGGACCCTGGCAGTGGCAGGCTGCACAGGCTCCTGGGTGGCGCGGGTGGTGTGTGGATAGTGACCTGTGCTTGCACACTGGCTTCTCGGTGGCTGCAGCAGCCTTAGCATTTCATTCCCGTCTCTGGTGTCTGCGCTGATAGCTGCGTCTCGTGCCCATCTCTGGAGCTTGTTTAGGCAGTGCTCTGAATCCCCTCTCCTTGTGCACCCCAAAACAATGGTCTCTTGCCTCTTAAGCAGTTCCAGACTTTTTCCCTGACTCCCTCCCGGCTAGCTGTGGTGCACTAGCCCCCTTCAGGCTGTGTTCACAGAGCTAACTGCAGTCCTATTTCTGGGATCTGACCTCTGAAGCCAGAGCCTCAGCTCCCAGCCCCCACCTGCTGTCATTTTGGCCTCACCTCTGCGTTGTAGGTTGCTCTCAGGCTTCTGTTCCTGCCCAGACAGGATGGGTTTAAAGCAGCGGCTGATTAGGGGGCTCTGGCTCACTCAGGCCTTTGGGAGGTAGGGGTATGGTAATTATAATTGGAATAGGGGGTGAACCTGCGGCTGCAGAGGCCAGCGTAACACTGCAACAGCCTGAGGCACGCCGAGTGTTCTCCCGGGGAAGTTGTCCCTGGATCACAGGACCCTGGCAGTGGCAGGCTGCACAGGCTCCTGGGTGGCGCGGGTGGTGTGTGGATAGTGACCTGTGCTTGCACACTGGCTTCTCGGTGGCTGCAGCAGCCTTAGCATTTCATTCCCGTCTCTGGTGTCTGCGCTGATAGCTGCGTCTCGTGCCCATCTCTGGAGCTTGTTTAGGCAGTGCTCTGAATCCCCTCTCCTTGTGCACCCCAAAACAATGGTCTCTTGCCTCTTAAGCAGTTCCAGACTTTTTCCCTGACTCCCTCCCGGCTAGCTGTGGTGCACTAGCCCCCTTCAGGCTGTGTTCACAGAGCTAACTGCAGTCCTATTTCTGGGATCTGACCTCTGAAGCCAGAGCCTCAGCTCCCAGCCCCCACCTGCCCCAGCGGGTGAGCAGAAAATCCTCTCAGGCTGGTGAGTGCTGGTCGGCACCGATCCTCTGTGCGGGAGTCTCTCCACTTTGCCTTCTGCACCCCTGTTGCTGCGCTCTCCTCCGTGGCTCTGAATCTTCCCCCCCCGCCCACCCCCATCTCCACCATTGAAGGGGCTTCCTAGTGTGTGGAAACTTTTCCTCCTTCACAGCTCCCTGCCCGGGGTGCAGGTCCCATCCCTATTCTTTTGCCTCTGTTTTTTCTTTTGTCCTACCCAGGTACGTGGGGATTTTCTTGCCCTTTCGGAAGTCTGAGGTCTTCTTCCAGCATTCAGTAGGTGTTCTGTAGTAGTTGTTCCACAAGTAGATGTATTTTTGATGTATTTGTGCGGAGGAAGGTGATCTCCACATCTTACTCCTCTGCCATCTTGAAGGCCCCCCTATCTTTATTATTTCAATTTTTCTTTAAGATTTCTTGGTTTCTCTCCTGCTGATAGCAATGATTTTCTAGAGTATTTGTGGTGTAATACATAATGTATGCTTGCATTTTAAAAAATAGGCACATTGGGTTGACTTTGAGAATTTAACATTCTTCTGGAAAATTATAAATATTCTAGTGCTAAAGTCTGATATCCCACAGACACACTAAACAGCTGAAACAAATGAGAAAAAAATTTTGTCTTTTATGCATTAGGGCTAAGTCATAATAGATTTATTACATAATCTCTAATACATTCTATGTTGAACTCATGGCAAAAGGTCTGTTATTCCTTAAAAATTTGACATGAGATTTCCTGCAGAAGTATCCTGGTGTTTTCTCATTCATTTAAAAAATTTTGTTTATTTTTTATCTGATTTTTATTAAAATGCTAAAAGAAATATTAAATATTGAGAGCACATATTGCCTATATGATTACTTCTATTTTTTAGATAAATTTTCGAAAGTTGGGCCCTTCAGCTGGGTTTCTGTTATCCTTCTCCTTGGATCAATATCTTCATTCTTCTACAAGATGTTTGGACTTTCCAGAACATTTTCTGTCTCTCATCTCTCTAGCAATATCAACCTCCCTTCAAAGCCCTCCACCCCAGTGCTTTCTGTGGCAGCCAAGAACTGTCTGTCCATCCGTGTTAGCAACAATTTTTAAACATGGTGCAGAATTCTCTGGGTACATTCTGTAGTAGCGAGAGGAGTTACACAGTAATGATTTTCCATTTCTTAGCAGTTTGGCATAGATTCCAACCAGGTATAGACCTCATGCCAGAAACTTAGTTTTGCAAGGTATATGGTAGTTTTTTTCATTGTTTATGACTTAACATTATTTTGATTCTAAGCCCTTATCTATCTGGCTAGTGAGATATTCAAGGTTCATTATGCTTTGGGCTTCCCTCCACCCCCAGAGATGACAGGGTTTTATGCAGTACCACCTGCATTCTTGGTAGGGGCAAAGGGGGTACCCTCTGGTAATGGTTGTGTGACTACACAAGTAACTACCAATATGACCTTTGTGCTTATCACAACAGGCCATTTCAGATCCAGCTCCTCTCTGGACAGTTATTTCATGGGGCTGGGTACTCCGATGTCCATGTTACCTCTTTCTAGAAATACCACATGGGTTCTCTTTTGCTGTCTTCCTGGAGTGCTGATCTAGGATCCATGTCCTCTTCTTTGCCTTCCTGAAACTTTAGTCTCTACATTGCACATAAGATTTGGAAATATTTTTGAAACTCCCTATCCCCAAGTAGTCTTTTCCTGGCCCTGGACTCTCCTATGAAACACGTTACCAGGCGTCCGTGTGTCTGGCCAGCAACATGGAACAGTTGGAGAGGAGGGACTCAGTGCTGTGGGGTTAGGCTTGGCTGTCCCCACAATGCCTAGGAAGGCAAGGTGTGTCAACAGTATCTCAGGCACCTGGGAATGGGCTTGCCCAGACAAAATAAAACATGGAACAAAACAGAAACCAAGCCAGGAGTTTAGATGGAAAAAAAGGAAGTGGGAGAAAGTCAGATTCTCAATGCCTTTGAGCATTGCTGAAACACCCTGATATGGTGCCTGATTAGAAGTCTCAGGGTCACATCAGAGTCCTCTTGAGAGTAGAAGCATGATCTATGTTTAAAGTTGGGCTGACTGGCTAGTCTGAGAGATGTTGATCAGATTTGGCCTTGGCACTGGGACATGACAAGTTTTCAGAAAGGAGATCATAGATCACATTTTCATAATTACCTGATGGTAGAGTAAGGGCTCCAAACCTTTTCTGTAAAGAAGAATGTGGTTCATATAAAGTCTGCCACCAAATTCTTGAATTGCTTCCCAATCTCTTCTTGTGTCAAGGAACGTATTAGAGTTGACTACTTTATAATGGTTTCCATACTGGCAGGCCAGATAAAACATAAGTTTACAAAATCAGATACCTAGAGTAAATTCCTCTCAAATTCAAATCCTCCAGCCCCACTCTCCCCACATTCAGGCACCAAAGTATCCCACTAGCACCTTCCAAGTCCTCATTCCGTTTAGATCTTCTGATGTGTGCCAATGTCTTAAACAGGCACTGGAATGTCCTTTTCCAGTTATTTTAATTTGGATGACATTTGTTCTTCCTCTTTCTGGGCTAAGTTTCCTTCTAGATCTTTAATATCAGTTCTATTATTTTCTGGGCATTGACATCCTCCTGCAGTGAATTCATAGGATGAGATGAATTTCTAAATCAATTTCATATGTTTAAGACAGTTAACAATTTTGTACCAAAGGTAATATTTCTCCAGTAAGACCTGAATTTTTCCATTGTGGGAAAAGAATTTGAATGTGGCATAGTGGGGTGGGATTCTTTTAATATAAGCAGAATGTCCTGGGACTTCATAATAGGTTTTTATAGGATATTAACTTATAGGAGACAAAAAATAGTAGAAAGATAAAGAGAGAATCGTGAAGGGAAAGGTAGGGGGATTTAACAAAGAGAAAGAGAGTTAAAGTACCTTAGGGAGTAGAACTTGGGAGAATTGTCCTGCTTAAAATACTCCTAAGGAATAATGACAGAATCCAAGGAATGGATTAGTAAATTTTCAGGGTCTTTTGGAGAGAAAACATGTAGGCATGGGGCTTCCTAACATCACTTAAATCAAAATCTACATATGTGCATATGACTGACTCTGACAAGCTGTTAGAAATATTGTAGCTTAAAAATTTGGGGCTTCCCTGGTGGCGCAGTGGTTGAGAGTCCGCCTGCTGATGCAGGGGATGCGGATTCGTGCCCCGGTCCGGGAGGATCCCACGTGCCGCGGAGCGGCTGGGCCCGTGAGCCATGGCCGCTGAGCCTGTGCG
>NC_041214.2:110620147-110654347 GCF_002837175.3 Physeter macrocephalus | reverse complement strand
GCACTGGAGCTTGCTGGCCATTGGGTGGAGCTGGGTCTTAGCGTTGAGACGGAGATCTCTGGTAGAGCTCTTGCTGATTGATATTACATGGGGCCGGGAAGTCTCTGGCGGACCAATGTCTTGAACTTGGCTCTCCCACTTCAGAGGCTCAGGCCTGACACCAAGCCAGAGCACCAAGACCCTGTTTGCCACACAGCTCAGAAGAAAAGGGAGAAAAAAAAATAAAAAAGAAAAGAAGGAAAGAAAGAAAGAAAGACAGAATAAAATAAGATAAAATAATTTAAATAAAAAAATAAAAACATAAATTATTAAAATAAAAAATTTAAAGTCATTAAAGAAAAGAAGAGAGCATCCAAACAAATAAATATATCTACCAATAATAACAAGAGCTAAAATCTAAACTAAGATAAACATAAAAATCAGAAACAAGTCAGTCGCAGACACCAAACCCCAAGTCTTCCGTTGCTCCCAAAGTCCACTGCCTCAGTTTTGGGTTGATTCATTGTCTATTCAGGTATTCCACAGATTCAGGGTACATCAAATTGATTGTGGGGATTTAATCCACTGGTCCTGAGACTGCGCGGAGAAATTTCCCTTTCTCTTCTTTGTTCACACAGCTCCTGGGGTTCAGCTGTCATTTTGGCCTCACCTCTGCGTTGTAGGTTGCTCTCAGGCTTCTGTTCCTGCCCAGACAGGATGGGTTTAAAGCAGCGGCTGATTAGGGGGCTCTGGCTCACTCAGGCCTTTGGGAGGTAGGGGTATGGTAATTATAATTGGAATAGGGGGTGAACCTGCGGCTGCAGAGGCCAGCGTAACACTGCAACAGCCTGAGGCACGCCGAGTGTTCTCCCGGGGAAGTTGTCCCTGGATCACAGGACCCTGGCAGTGGCAGGCTGCACAGGCTCCTGGGTGGCGCGGGTGGTGTGTGGATAGTGACCTGTGCTTGCACACTGGCTTCTCGGTGGCTGCAGCAGCCTTAGCATTTCATTCCCGTCTCTGGTGTCTGCGCTGATAGCTGCGTCTCGTGCCCATCTCTGGAGCTTGTTTAGGCAGTGCTCTGAATCCCCTCTCCTTGTGCACCCCAAAACAATGGTCTCTTGCCTCTTAAGCAGTTCCAGACTTTTTCCCTGACTCCCTCCCGGCTAGCTGTGGTGCACTAGCCCCCTTCAGGCTGTGTTCACAGAGCTAACTGCAGTCCTATTTCTGGGATCTGACCTCTGAAGCCAGAGCCTCAGCTCCCAGCCCCCACCTGCCCCAGCGGGTGAGCAGAAAATCCTCTCAGGCTGGTGAGTGCTGGTCGGCACCGATCCTCTGTGCGGGAGTCTCTCCACTTTGCCTTCTGCACCCCTGTTGCTGCGCTCTCCTCCGTGGCTCTGAATCTTCCCCCCCCGCCCACCCCCATCTCCACCATTGAAGGGGCTTCCTAGTGTGTGGAAACTTTTCCTCCTTCACAGCTAGGCTCCTGGGTGGCGCGGGTGGTGTGTGGATAGTGACCTGTGCTTGCACACTGGCTTCTCGGTGGCTGCAGCAGCCTTAGCATTTCATTCCCGTCTCTGGTGTCTGCGCTGATAGCTGCGTCTCGTGCCCATCTCTGGAGCTTGTTTAGGCAGTGCTCTGAATCCCCTCTCCTTGTGCACCCCAAAACAATGGTCTCTTGCCTCTTAAGCAGTTCCAGACTTTTTCCCTGACTCCCTCCCGGCTAGCTGTGGTGCACTAGCCCCCTTCAGGCTGTGTTCACAGAGCTAACTGCAGTCCTATTTCTGGGATCTGACCTCTGAAGCCAGAGCCTCAGCTCCCAGCCCCCACCTGCCCCAGCGGGTGAGCAGAAAATCCTCTCAGGCTGGTGAGTGCTGGTCGGCACCGATCCTCTGTGCGGGAGTCTCTCCACTTTGCCTTCTGCACCCCTGTTGCTGCGCTCTCCTCCGTGGCTCTGAATCTTCCCCCCCCGCCCACCCCCATCTCCACCATTGAAGGGGCTTCCTAGTGTGTGGAAACTTTTCCTCCTTCACAGCTCCCTGCCCGGGGTGCAGGTCCCATCCCTATTCTTTTGCCTCTGTTTTTTCTTTTGTCCTACCCAGGTACGTGGGGATTTTCTTGCCCTTTCGGAAGTCTGAGGTCTTCTTCCAGCATTCAGTAGGTGTTCTGTAGTAGTTGTTCCACAAGTAGATGTATTTTTGATGTATTTGTGCGGAGGAAGGTGATCTCCACATCTTACTCCTCTGCCATCTTGAAGGCCCCCCTATCTTTATTATTTCAATTTTTCTTTAAGATTTCTTGGTTTCTCTCCTGCTGATAGCAATGATTTTCTAGAGTATTTGTGGTGTAATACATAATGTATGCTTGCATTTTAAAAAATAGGCACATTGGGTTGACTTTGAGAATTTAACATTCTTCTGGAAAATTATAAATATTCTAGTGCTAAAGTCTGATATCCCACAGACACACTAAACAGCTGAAACAAATGAGAAAAAAATTTTGTCTTTTATGCATTAGGGCTAAGTCATAATAGATTTATTACATAATCTCTAATACATTCTATGTTGAACTCATGGCAAAAGGTCTGTTATTCCTTAAAAATTTGACATGAGATTTCCTGCAGAAGTATCCTGGTGTTTTCTCATTCATTTAAAAAATTTTGTTTATTTTTTATCTGATTTTTATTAAAATGCTAAAAGAAATATTAAATATTGAGAGCACATATTGCCTATATGATTACTTCTATTTTTTAGATAAATTTTCGAAAGTTGGGCCCTTCAGCTGGGTTTCTGTTATCCTTCTCCTTGGATCAATATCTTCATTCTTCTACAAGATGTTTGGACTTTCCAGAACATTTTCTGTCTCTCATCTCTCTAGCAATATCAACCTCCCTTCAAAGCCCTCCACCCCAGTGCTTTCTGTGGCAGCCAAGAACTGTCTGTCCATCCGTGTTAGCAACAATTTTTAAACATGGTGCAGAATTCTCTGGGTACATTCTGTAGTAGCGAGAGGAGTTACACAGTAATGATTTTCCATTTCTTAGCAGTTTGGCATAGATTCCAACCAGGTATAGACCTCATGCCAGAAACTTAGTTTTGCAAGGTATATGGTAGTTTTTTTCATTGTTTATGACTTAACATTATTTTGATTCTAAGCCCTTATCTATCTGGCTAGTGAGATATTCAAGGTTCATTATGCTTTGGGCTTCCCTCCACCCCCAGAGATGACAGGGTTTTATGCAGTACCACCTGCATTCTTGGTAGGGGCAAAGGGGGTACCCTCTGGTAATGGTTGTGTGACTACACAAGTAACTACCAATATGACCTTTGTGCTTATCACAACAGGCCATTTCAGATCCAGCTCCTCTCTGGACAGTTATTTCATGGGGCTGGGTACTCCGATGTCCATGTTACCTCTTTCTAGAAATACCACATGGGTTCTCTTTTGCTGTCTTCCTGGAGTGCTGATCTAGGATCCATGTCCTCTTCTTTGCCTTCCTGAAACTTTAGTCTCTACATTGCACATAAGATTTGGAAATATTTTTGAAACTCCCTATCCCCAAGTAGTCTTTTCCTGGCCCTGGACTCTCCTATGAAACACGTTACCAGGCGTCCGTGTGTCTGGCCAGCAACATGGAACAGTTGGAGAGGAGGGACTCAGTGCTGTGGGGTTAGGCTTGGCTGTCCCCACAATGCCTAGGAAGGCAAGGTGTGTCAACAGTATCTCAGGCACCTGGGAATGGGCTTGCCCAGACAAAATAAAACATGGAACAAAACAGAAACCAAGCCAGGAGTTTAGATGGAAAAAAAGGAAGTGGGAGAAAGTCAGATTCTCAATGCCTTTGAGCATTGCTGAAACACCCTGATATGGTGCCTGATTAGAAGTCTCAGGGTCACATCAGAGTCCTCTTGAGAGTAGAAGCATGATCTATGTTTAAAGTTGGGCTGACTGGCTAGTCTGAGAGATGTTGATCAGATTTGGCCTTGGCACTGGGACATGACAAGTTTTCAGAAAGGAGATCATAGATCACATTTTCATAATTACCTGATGGTAGAGTAAGGGCTCCAAACCTTTTCTGTAAAGAAGAATGTGGTTCATATAAAGTCTGCCACCAAATTCTTGAATTGCTTCCCAATCTCTTCTTGTGTCAAGGAACGTATTAGAGTTGACTACTTTATAATGGTTTCCATACTGGCAGGCCAGATAAAACATAAGTTTACAAAATCAGATACCTAGAGTAAATTCCTCTCAAATTCAAATCCTCCAGCCCCACTCTCCCCACATTCAGGCACCAAAGTATCCCACTAGCACCTTCCAAGTCCTCATTCCGTTTAGATCTTCTGATGTGTGCCAATGTCTTAAACAGGCACTGGAATGTCCTTTTCCAGTTATTTTAATTTGGATGACATTTGTTCTTCCTCTTTCTGGGCTAAGTTTCCTTCTAGATCTTTAATATCAGTTCTATTATTTTCTGGGCATTGACATCCTCCTGCAGTGAATTCATAGGATGAGATGAATTTCTAAATCAATTTCATATGTTTAAGACAGTTAACAATTTTGTACCAAAGGTAATATTTCTCCAGTAAGACCTGAATTTTTCCATTGTGGGAAAAGAATTTGAATGTGGCATAGTGGGGTGGGATTCTTTTAATATAAGCAGAATGTCCTGGGACTTCATAATAGGTTTTTATAGGATATTAACTTATAGGAGACAAAAAATAGTAGAAAGATAAAGAGAGAATCGTGAAGGGAAAGGTAGGGGGATTTAACAAAGAGAAAGAGAGTTAAAGTACCTTAGGGAGTAGAACTTGGGAGAATTGTCCTGCTTAAAATACTCCTAAGGAATAATGACAGAATCCAAGGAATGGATTAGTAAATTTTCAGGGTCTTTTGGAGAGAAAACATGTAGGCATGGGGCTTCCTAACATCACTTAAATCAAAATCTACATATGTGCATATGACTGACTCTGACAAGCTGTTAGAAATATTGTAGCTTAAAAATTTGGGGCTTCCCTGGTGGCGCAGTGGTTGAGAGTCCGCCTGCTGATGCAGGGGATGCGGATTCGTGCCCCGGTCCGGGAGGATCCCACGTGCCGCGGAGCGGCTGGGCCCGTGAGCCATGGCCGCTGAGCCTGTGCGTCCGGAGCCTGTGCTCCGCAATGGGAGAGGCCACAACAGTGAGAGGCCCGCCTACCACAAAAAAAAAAAAAAAATTTATCTTACTATCTGATTCAGTGTCTGTTTTTCTTTAATATTTGTAAGGTGATTAATTCAACACCTGACTTGCACACAGTATGAACACAATAAATGATAGCTCCTAGATGAATTTTAAAATCATTTGATTGAATTTGAAAAAAATTGCTGATTCATTCAAAGCAGTTGCTGATTCAGTACATAAAGCAGGGTAGGTCTTGCAATCAAGCATGGTAAAGGAGAGATAGGAGAGAAGGAACTATGAAATAATTGGATTGAAAACAAACAATGTAGAAAATAGAGACAATTAGTATACTAAATTTAGAAAACACTGTTTTTGAGGAAAAAAAGATTTTAACATGTAGCCTTGTCAAAAAGTTATCTAAAGATTCTGAATGACCCCTTTTTGATCTTATCTGTTCTTTAAATCTTTAGTTTCAGAAGGTTCTAGCAGGCATGTGGGGCGTTGGGGAGGTGTAGGGGAGAGAGTTTGAGTAGCACAATATACTGTTAAATTTCTTTTCAGAATGCCTTTAACAAATTAACATTCACAGATGCATTGACTTATTTGAACAAAACACATCAGCATTCTAATTCAAATAGAATAAAGGTGAATGACTCAATCCTGGAAGAAGCACAGGAGGAGACATTTCATAACTGACCATGGATACTGGCTCCTCTTTTTAAAAAAATCTCTCTTTCAGTTCTGATCCAACATAATCCATTAGACTGTCACTATTCACACTTGCTTATTATTTATTTAGTGAGCTCGACTGAGTCCTTGAAGACCTGTGAGCAAAGCTCCTTGACTTGAAAGACTGCGTTGCTGAGGGCAAAGGTGTTAATATAGATTTTGGCCCCTAGACTAGAAAAGCACTTAAAAAGACATAGCCAATAAATGATTCAATTAGTGTAAGCTCCCACCTGCCCTTTTTAAGAAAAGAGACTTCTATGCCATAGCAGTACCCCAAGACCGTTCCCTTTGTCCACACTGTACAGAGTGGAGTTGTCTTTCCAAGCTGATAGTGTTTGTAGGACAGATCTAAGGGTACAAGGAAGAAAAAAGGGTTGCTGATGATCTAAGGCCAATACTCCGTAAAATGACTTGAACTATTTTACCATCAGATCCTATACTACTAGATTATAAACTGTTAAAAACAACATCAACAGCAACAAAACTAGCTTGGTGTATCAATGATTTGACAGTTTTCATGATGTGAATTGGTTTTACTAACAAATTGTGGATTCCCAGCCCTTTACATTACGCAGTAATTTCCAGGCAGTGTAAAACCACTTCTGGCCTGCCCTCTTTCCTTGAGTCTACTGCTGAGTCTAAAAGCCTTCTCGATTCCCCTGTGTTTATTACAGATTCTTTTGCCATCTGAAGAATCAATACTAAATGCAGGCATAGAAAGACGGCATTTTATACTTGGCATTTGGAACAATGGGAGGTCGTCATTTATCAGTATTTTTTCAGGCACCAGAACATTATAAAACAAACTGAATTTGTAGGTTAAACAATTTTTCAGTTACAGAGGTTATGGCACATCAGCTTCTTAACTAGATATACATACTTAGAGAAAGCCTTGATAAAAGGTGTAAAGACCCTCCGAAATGAACATTGCTACCATTGTAAAACTGAGGAAAATATCTTGTCTGCTTACTTCAAAAATTTTAAAGAAACCTAGAAGCAAGAGATACTTGAGAAGAAACACTGTGGGACAACATCTTCAAAATGTTTTGTTAATGAGAAGAGTGAGGATAGTGATTTACTTTTTTAAAAAGTTTTATATTTGGGGCACACTTTGGGAAATTCACTAGTTCATACTGAATGTGAGACACTGATAAACTTATAAAACGGTTCCGTTTTTATATTCCAACAATATTTATCTATGCTTTCTATAACCTGTGATTCAGCAAGGCACTGGGAACACAAATGGTCTCATTAAAATACTCCTTTCAAAATGTTTTCCCTGAATAGACATTGGAAGAGGTTTCCAGCTAAATTGACTACAGAATAAAGGGACAAAGTAACAAAACATTGAACTTAGAAATACCTTATTATAGTTTTAATTTTGGATTTAATGTATCCATCAGATGTCAATCAAATCTGCTTGCTCTATGTTTCCAAATCATGTCTACTTATGAAGTATATCCCAATTGAGAAATTATGCTTTCAAAAATAATCATCTAGCTCCTGTCCTTGCACCCATATAGAGAGAAAATTTAAGACTAGAAAGGATCTAAAACTGTATGTTTCATCCCACTGTACACCTGGTACATATTCCTCTGACAAAATGTTCTAAAAATGGTTACAGAGGTAAGAAAGAGGGGAGGGACACTAGCATTTCATAAACGTATAAAATGCACTAGACCACATGTGAAGTCTTTACAATATTCTTTGCTGCTTAAACTTTGTTCCAACAACCATGTGAATGAGGTGTCACAGTCCTCATTGAACACGTGGATGCTAAGGCTCAGAGTCATTGAGTCACCTGCTCCTGGCCCTATGCTCAGTTGGAGGTGGAAGAGATAAACAAAACCAGAACTTTGCTACTAAATTCTTCCTTTCATCCAAAATGCGTTTTTGAGAAACAACTTGTAATGTGTCCATTATTGGATCGGATCGCCAACTAGGAGGATAAAGCATCATTTGTTCAGAAAGTGCACTTTTATTTTTATTACAAGTTATCTCATGAATATAACTTAGAAAAAAATAGTGCTCACCTACTAGGTGCCTTGATATTGCTTGAGGATCACTTTGATCAATTCTCCCAATCCAGTCACTCCATCTGCCTCCTTTACCTTTGACCTGCAAGGCTCTCTAGATGACTTGGACAACACTTCCCAAGGATTTAGCTTTTTTGGTTTGTTTCCCAAATTGCCCTTGTGGGCTTAAAAAATAAAAAAAGGATTCTCATTTAAGAAATGTCAGATGACATCTTAGCAGAAGATTCTACTGAGTACCAAATATTGCCCATCTTACCTAGACAATCAGTTCTGGACATCTATTCCTAAAATCCCAGTCAACTGATTTTCTTTCCTATGCAACATGAATAATTTCTCTCAACTTAAACCTATGTCTCATAACTAAATAAGGTGGAAACTGTTTTACTTTAACCATATACCAGTCACTGAAAAATCTAAGTGTGGAGAGAAGTAAATACTAGTACTGCTACTGCTGCTACTAATTACTTGCCCATCATCACTACCACACTACCAGTCTGACCACTTAGTATCCAAATAGACACGGTTCAAAGGACTACCTACTTTATCTCAGTTTGTCCTCACAACAGTTCTACTGAGAAAGTACAGTTGACCCTTGAACAACGCGGGTTTGAACAGCATGGGTCCACTTGTACCCGGATTTTTTTTCAATAAATTTTTATTTTACAGATCTTTAAATTAAGTGTAGGCAAAAGTTTGTGTTTGATTAGAGAACTAGGGTTTAAGTCCTGATTCTATCCAAACTGTTACAGCTTCCTGCCCTTGGGTGAGTCATTTATCAGTTCCTTTGTTTTTGAGGCAAAGATGGCAGAGATTTTTGACTGTGTGTGGGAGGTGGGTTGCCCCAACCCCCTTATTATTCAATAGTCAGAGGTACCGTTAGGACCCTCATTTTATAGATGATAAAATGAATCAAAACTTCACAGAGTTTGGAAAATTTGCCTCAGGTAAAAGAGGCATAATACAGGTCTACCTGTGTATAAAATCCTCTTGCAGGAAAATTAACCAGGGGAACCTTGTTAATGATGATTCCAGCTCTGTGTGGATCTTCTTGTGCTGGAACACCCCTTTTATTCTAAACTCTCTGTGACATATTTAATGTCAGAGGTAATTCCTGCTGCCAGGCCTCTCTCGATTGTACTAATTTTTACCCCAAATCTTAGCAAAACCTATAGTTAGATTTCAATTACCCTTGAGGAGTGACCCTGAAGGAAATTTTGTGGCAGTTATACTAAAATATTATTTTTATTTGAAAAGAAGTATAATATAGCCATATTTTTATTATCTTGGAAAGTAGAAAAATGAGAATGTTATCTATAATTTATATATTTCCACCCTATCTTTCTCTCAGTTTTGGTTATATCATAATGAATCTGTAATTTTGCATTTGGCTCTTTCACTCAATAGTATATCAAAAAATCCAATTCGTTACTGAGTTCTCTGTATTTTACCTCCTAAATATCTTCTGCCTGTGTTCATTTCTCTCCATATTTTCCACCACCATCCTAATCTAAGGTACTAGTTTCTCTTTCCTGAACTTCAGCAATACCTTCCTGACAGTTCTACATTTTGGTCTCAAAAATACAAATTGAATCATGTTATCATTCTTAAAATCTTTCCAAAGGTTTTTTTATTGATCTTGATATAAAGGCAGTCTTCTGCAAAGAGCCTCTCACCTACTCCTCAAGCCTCATCTTAAACCAAATTCTACCCTTTATTCTCAATTTCAGTCACATTGCTTGTATTAGTCTGTTTGGGCGACTATAACAAAATACCAGACTGGAGACCAGAAGAACAAAATTACACTGTCAGCAAGACCTTGCTCCTTCTGAAGGCTTGAAGGGAGAATCTTTCCTTTCCTCTTCCAGCTCATGGTGGCTCCTGACATTTCTTGGTTTGTGGCAGCATAACTCCAATCTTTGCCTCTGTTTTCACAAGATCTTCTCTGTATATCTCTGTGTCCTCTCCTTTTCTTATAAGGACATTAGTCATTGGATTTAGATCCCATCCCAAATCCTAGATAATTAATTTCATCTGAAGATCCTTAACTAATTACATCTGCAAAGATCCTATTTCCAAATAAGCTTCCATTCTGACTTTCCAAATGGACATAAATTTTGGGGAGAAACTGTTCAATTCACTATGAATTTAATACCACTTTATCATATGTAATATGTATTATAATAATGCATAAGGATTCCCTGACATATTTTAATAACCAACAAAACTAGATTCCTCACATTACTCTCTTGTTTTTCTGGTGCTTTCTTTCTTACCATTTTTACTTTGGTTATTTTTCCATATGAACTTTATAATTTGTCTATCTCTAGAAAATTATCCTGCTGGTGATTTTATGAAAATAATTTAAAATGTATAAATCAACTGAGGTGAGGGGCAATTGGACATCTTATGCTTTTGCTATAAATTTATCCATATATTGATGTTTCAAATCTATTAACATATTTTATGCAAAAATAATCTCTTTTAAATTTTCCTCTGGCTTAATTGCTTTATTTTTGTTGTGATTTTGTATTTTGAATATTTGTGCTTTCACCCCAACCTTTATTTTTATTAGGTTGGTTATTGGTTTGTATTTTTAAAAGACGTTTATTCATTTTCTGTTATTTGTTTTTATCTTATTATTTTATTATTATTAATTTTTTATTCTGCTTTTATTTTATGAACTTTGTTGATCTTTTTCTAAATTCCAAAATTTAATGTTATTTTTATCTTATTGTTATTATTTTATCATATTGAAATAAGTATATAATTTTACTGTTTTAATTGGTAAAAAAGTTTCAGATAAAGGTAAAAATCATAATTCTCATAGAGATATAATGATAAATAATATGTTAAAAATTTTTGTTCTACTCAAGGAGGGAACCCGACAGATGTTACAGCTGCCTCAAAGGAAAAGTCAAAACTGCAAATTTATATGGAGTAAAGAAATATCGAGATAAATTACAAAACTTCTTTTCATAGTGGAGAGGGAATTCAGTAAATCTCTACTTGATAGATTTTGCATATGTATCAATTATCTGCAGTTTACAAAAAGGTGCAAAATATTTCAAAGACAATTAACTGTGCTAGAATCAGACAGACCCAGATGGTGTGCTATAGCCAATGCATAGATTTTCATTGACGTATAATTTTTTTAACATAGAGATATCAATAATTTTAAAACTACAATGTTTAATTAATTTACTTTCTCTATTCATTGTATTACTGTAAATACATAATTCTACTGATATATATAAATCAATAACTTTGGAAACCAGATTATTAATTTGTTTTTCAGTTTTATTGTTAGTATTTTATTGATGCTATAGAATTTCCTCTATGTACTACTTTAGCTGAATCCCATAGATTCATGGGTATGTCATGTTTTTATTTTTGTGATTTTCTAGAAATTTGGCAATTTTGTATTGTGTTTATAGAGAATTTAAAAATAAATTCAGGTAGAAAGCTTCTTGTTTTTATGACTGAGTATTAATTTCCAATTTTATCACATTGTAGTGAATTTGATAAATGTGATTTACATTTCTATTTTATTGAAAATTTTAAGACCTTCTTTTGGGCTTATATTGGGTAATTTTCACAATGATTACATGTGCTCTTGGAAAAAATAGACATATTTTTAATAACTAAGAAACACAGTTTAATATTTTTTCTATGAGGCCTACATGCTGTGTATGTTTCTGAGATGTTCTGTATCTTTACCAACGTTTTTGTCCTCTAACTCTGTCTAGATCTGAGAGGTGTGTTAAAATGTTCTATTAGTGAGTAGTGTACATCTCTGATAATCCTTTTATTTCCTGTAGTTTTTACTTTATGAAAGTTGTTGCTGTATGTCTGACACAGAGATGTTAATAGCATTATGAAGGTGTCCTTCTTTGTTCCATCAGTATTTTTGGTTCTCAATATTACCTTGTTTGACATTGACTGCATTTTATTAGGATATATTATTTTCATTTTCATGGTATATTTTTATCAGTTCCTTTAATACTTGCCTTGTGAATAAATTTGATTTATGTGTGTACCTTGTAAACAGCATAGAGTTTATCTTTGTGAACTGATATAAAAAATCTTTATTTCATCAGTAAGGTAATCCCTTTTCCATTTATTAACATAAATTATGTATATAGTTTCAGTTGTTTCATGTTTTGCTATATTATGTTTACTAAATTTTCAATCACAGGGACTGTTTAAATACTTTGTTTTGGAAACTTAGGAAGGTTTGTATTTCTTTGTAGTGGTATAATTCTATTAATATCTCTTCTTTGTTCAGAAGCTCCCATTTGGTTTCACCATGAGCAATAATGGAATCTGTTTCTTTACCCTTACCTGTCCCTTACCTTCCAATTTTACATTACTAGTGTTATTTTTTGCTTTAATATACATGATATTAAATGTACTTAAGCTTATTCTGTTTGTTAGCTTCAAGTGATCAACTTTTACTCTCAGATAATACCTATAAATCAATTAGCATGCTTTATCTCCTGTAGATTTTGCAGCTTTCTTCTCTCATTTTTTATTATATTATTTCTGCATGGTCAGATCATGTATTTCTTAATATTATTATGTCACACTTAGCTCTAATATTGGTAACTTAGTTAAATATATTTAATGCTAAACTGCAAATCTTAGGTTGACTCTTCTGAAGTTATTCTGTAGTTGTCTGCAGCTTATTTTCTGTTATATTTCTCAGGTAAATCTCCTGGGATCAACATTCTTAGGATCTTGCATGTTAATAACTGTCTATGGTCTTTATACCTGAAGGACAGTTTGGCTGGATATAAATTTTTTTACTCATATTTTCTTTCCTTAAAAATATTTTCTTTGGGACTTCCCTGGTGGTCCTGTGGTAAAGAACCTGCCTTCCAATGCAGAGGACGCAGGTTCAATCCTTGGGGAACGATAATCCCACATGCCACGGGGCAACTGAGCCCACGTGCCACAACTACTGAGCTCACGTTCTTCAATGAGAGAGCCTGAGTGCTGCAAACTACAGAGCCCACGCGCTCTAGAACCCATGGGCCACAGCTAGAGAGAGAAAACCCGCATGCCACAACTAGAGAGCAATCCGTGCATCACAATGAAGAGACAGTGAGCTGCAAGGAAAGATCCTGCATGCCTCAACAAAAACCCGATGCAGTTAAAGATAAATAAATAAATAAATAAATTAATTAAAGTCACTTAAATTATTAAAAAAAATATTTTCTTTGAGGGAGTTCCCTGGCAGTCCAGTGGTTAGGAATCAGCACTTTCAGTGCTGTGTCATGGGTTCAGTCCCTGGTCAGGGAACTAAGATCCCACAAGCCATGCAGCCTGACCAAAATAATAATAATAATAATAAAAATTGTTTTTTCCTTTGAAAACACTAATAGAAATCCAATTTTCTTTTCCTTATTAGTAATTTGAATTTTTTTCTGTATGTTTATAGAACTTCTTCTCTTATATTAAAGTCTCATTGTTGCTCATCTGAAGTCTATTTTCACAAGTATACAGTGTGCCCTTTATATATGTGGTCTTCTTTTATTTCAGGATTTATTGCTCTAGCAACTCTTTTGAAACATGAATACACATTTGAATTACTGACAACATGAAGAAAGTGTGAAAAAACAATGAATACATGAAAAAAAACACAAATGACATACTATTTTTTTAATATATCAGCTCATTGTCTATTCATTCCACAAAGCTAGTTGTAGTAATGTTAAGATGACTCTGGTAGTCAGTGTCATTTACTATCAAAGTGCACAGGTACTGGTGTTAAACTACCTATATTTAAATACTAGTCCCGTTGCTTTATTAGCTGCGCAATGTTAGGCAAGGTTTTTAACCCTGCTTCAATTTTATCATATATAAATGAAGATAATAGTGCATACCTCTTAGCATTTTTGTAAAATTAAATGAGATAAGCCAATACAGTGCTTAAACATTGATAAGGCTGATACCAAAATGCTATAAGGGCCATAAGTATTCATTTTCAGTCCAGATTTTAATGAACTCCATTGGCTACAATCATCAGATAATTTCAGCCTTCAAATTTTTTTGTATAATCACAAAATCCCTTTGTATAAGGGATGTAGTGTAAGATAATAGAAAGTAGACAAGCCAAAATAGAGGAAATACAATATAACTTGCAGTTTTGTTGGAGTTACTATTTGCTCAAGTCCATCTATTAATTATTTGTAAGATGGGTATAATATTTGCACTGAGCTCTGTTTGCTCCACCTTTCCCAGGCACCTATCTCGTTCTCTTTGTCTGGCTATCTTGTTCTTATCATTGAAGAATCTGGAGGTAATAACTTCCTTCACTGGGTAAGACCCTTGCAGTGTGCTTAGGGGCTCCCAGAGCCCCTTACTAACTTCTAGTTTAATTCTCATTATATTCTGTGGTGATTTTCTGATTACATGGTGGTATCCCCCAGAAGCAACTTAAGGCAAGGAGTGTGTTTTTAAACTAGTTTCTACAATGCCTGATGTTTTGTGGTTGAACAATATATTTTTGTCAAATTTACATTCTCTAAAGAATGACTGTAAGGATAAAATGGAAAAATATAAGTGAAGTGTTCCTGGAAACATATTTAGTGTAAAATGTTTAAATTATAAATAATGGAACCTGGCTTTAGAGATTTGAATTGAAGGAATTGTGTCATTCAAAATCTAAATATATTCACCACTGTAAATAGAGGAATCAAGGACAGCCACTTCATTTTAATATGCCTTTTCAAACCAAACAACAGTAGTAGTATATTAAATAGCTTTAAAAGATCTGAGTTACCTTTTTAAGAGGGAAGCACATCTTTAAGTGTTAGTTTGTCATGTTTTCATTTGTTTGAGGAGCAAACAATAGGCTATTCATTTTACCTTCCTCTGTGATATGTATAAACATCCCCAAAAGCTTATCTCTGAGCTCCTTAGCATTGCCTAATTATAAACACAGTTGCAAATCTCTCTGCCTTGTTAACAAAAATGCAGGACCACTTCTTCCCCTTTTAATGTAGTATATAAAATTTCCACTAGTAATCTTATGCTTAGGTAAAGGAGAAACATATGAAAGCATCATTGCTGTAGATAAAGGGTAAAAGCTGCACAGATGGAAATTATTTGGAAAATAGTCGTTCAATAATGTAAAGTTTGTCATTAGCATTTTCCACATCTTTCTTTAGTATCTTGTCCATCTCCAACATATCTATAATTATCATAATAGTGATGGCAGTAATAGCAGATTGGACAATGAGTCTTAGAGAACAATTAGGAGATAGTAATGGTATAAATTGCATTAATTCACACAATGGTTCACTATTCCTTAATAAATAAAGTTTAACTTATTTAAGAATTCAACAATTATTTGGATATTTTGAAAATTTTTGTATTACTCTGCAAGTTTCTGCTCTCAGACCCCAATATCTATTTTTTTTAACGTCTTTATTGGAGTATAATTGCTTTACAATGGTGTGTTAGTTTCTGCTGTATAACAAAGTGAATCAGATGTATATATATATATATATATATATATATACACACACACATACATCCCCATATTTCTTCCCTCTTGCGTCTCCCTCCCTCCCCGCCTCCCTATCCCACCCCTCCAGGTGGGCGCAAAGCACCGTGCTGATCTCCCTCTGCTATGCGCTGCTTCCCACTAGCTATCTATTTTACATTTGGTAGTGTATATATGTCCATGCCACTCTCTCACTTCGTCCAAGCTTATCCTTCCCTCTCCCCGTGTCCTCAAGTCCATTCTCTATGTCTGTGTCTTTATTCCTGTCCTGCCCCTAGGTTCTTCAGAACCTTTTTTTGTTTTTTAGATTCCATATATATGTGTTAGCATATGGTATTTGCTTTTATCTTTCTGACTTACTTCACTCTGTATGACAGTCTCTAGGTCCATCCACCTCACTACAAGTAACTCAATTTTGTTTCTTTTTATAGCTGAGTAATATTCCATTGTATACATGTGCCACATCTTCTTTATCCAGTCATCTGTTGATGGACACTTAGGTTGCTTCCATGTCCTGGCTATTGTAAATAGAGCTGCACTGAATATCTATTACTAAATGTTTACCCATTCTTTAAATAAGACACACATCCATGATTCTTCCCCTTCACTTCTGGCTTATAATTTTCTATTTTATGTTTATTTCTGCATTGTCTCTTGTGTGACAATTGTTATTCATTCATTCATTCATTTATGAAAGCCATATTCATTGGGGTTCCTATATGCAATGCACAGTGCTTGGCACTAGCAGTTCCACTGGAGAGTAGAAATACATGGTCCCTGATGGTCTAGGGAGGCAATGAGCAGTCAATAGAAGTTAAATTTTCCTCCATTTCTGGCACTGTACCAGACATGCAAAGAATTTTACTCTTCATCACTTCCCTGTCTCCACACTACCTTCTTAAAGAATCTGCATTTTCCCTCTTTTCAGCAGGCCTATGTCCAGAACAGCTGATAAGTAGGCAGTGGATCATGTGACCCCATAATTTAGCCATTGGACCAGAGATATATTCATGATCCAAGCTAGGACAAAACATTTCCCTCTCCAGGATCTTGGAATTTTAACTCAAAATATACTTAGTCTTTTTTGGCATTTAAATTACAAGATGGTAAAAAGCAGGAAACCTATATAGCTAGTCCCTGCTACGTTAATGAAGAGTCAGGAAAAAAGCCACTGTTGAAAGAGAGAGAAGACTAACACAGACTTTCCGAGAGAAATAGAAAATTAAAGAATCTTGGTTCCCAAATGTTTTCACTCTTTGGGAGTCTTGGCTACATCTCTGATAGTCTTCTGATACATTTTCCAATTTGCTTAAGTGAGTTTGTATACCTTGCTACCAAATGGTAACTTGACAGAAATTTATCAGACAGTAGGGTTATAAGTAACAGACCCCTGGGAAAAATTGTGGAACATTAAGGAAGTGAAAATTCCTTCACTTGATGGAATGGTCTTGCTTATGGATGATGAAACAATAAACTGTTTCCCATATTTCCTTGGTACAAACCAAGACCGGATCTTACAGAAAAGGTGGTTTGCCAGCCAGAAGAAAAGTATAGCATTGCAAATATGAAAATCTCTTATGAAAAGCTTTATCTATCTGTAAGCTGTCTAAAAATTCTGAAATTGCTGAAATCCAGAGCAAGAAATCAGTTAAATGCCATGTTGAATTGCAGCTGTTGAATTCTCTGTCTTCTTGCACATCTGTGGCCAAACTACACAGTTCAGCAAAAAGTAGGATCCTGACTTTTAGACTGATATGAGGGGGAAGGTGCAGGTGATGGGGGAGCCCAATTTTGCTAGGTTATTTAATGTTTTTCTTGTGGGCATCTCATGTTGAATAAACTTGATACAGTTTCTCAGTGTAAAGTGGCTTCAATAAATTGGGCTAGAATTCAGTACGGACCTTGGGGGAACTGGCATTCCTCATATATCATGAGAACAAATTGTGGAACTGTTCATTGTTTTCTTGCCTCTGTTGGCTGTATCATCCATTTATTTATTAATCTTTTCATTCATCAGTTTTCTTTTGAGCTGTTAGTAGGTTCTTGGCACTCTTCTGAGCATAAAGCATGCAATAGTGAATAAAGCACAGTTTCTCTTCATAGAGCTTATATTCTAATGGGAGGGAAATTTCAGACACTATGAAGAAAATAAAGTAAGGGAATAGAAAGTGATTGTGGGGGTGGACAAGATAACACATTACCTAAAGGGATCAAGGAAATTCTCTCTTACAATGGGATAACTGAGCTGATACCCAAATAATAAGAAAAATCCAAAGAGCATTCTAAGGAAAAGAAATACAAGTGTAAAGACCCTGAAACAGGAACTTACTTAGTGTGTTCTCCTGGCAGAAATAAGGTTCAGAATAGCTGGAGCCCAGCAAAAGATGGTGAATACTGTGAGAGATTAGATCAGAGATATTACCAAAGTCACATAATATACAACTTTATAGGCCATGTTAAGGTAGTTGGATTCTATTTCAATTATGATTACAAACATACTAAAGAGTTGCAAGCAGAAGAGTAATATAAACTCAACTGAGCTTTAAAAAAGGACACTCTGTATGTTTTGAACAAGAGGAACTGAAGTGGGGCAAGGGAGGAAGTAGGCTTTGCAATACTCTAGGAGACATGAGAATGGCTTGGGGTACACTGGAGATGCTGAGAGGTGACCAGGAGAATACATTGGATATGAGGATAAAGTAGAAGAAAATGACTAATGATCTTTAGGTCTGTGGCCTGAGCATCTGGGAAGATAATATGCCATAACTGAGATTGGAAAGGATGAAAGAGGAGGGATGGTTATCAAGAACTGGGTTTTAGTTGTGCAAGGCTTAGGATGCCTATTCACAAGCCAAGAGTAAAGGCTGAGGAAGCAACTGGATTCATAACTTTGGAGCTCATGGGTGCATTTTGGGTACAGAAATACATTTTGGAATCATCAGCATATAGATAATATTTAAAACCAAGAGCAGGACTGGATGAGTAACTGAGTGAAGTTTAGGTGAGTGAAAATAGATAAGAGGTCTAGGATTGTGCTCTAGGACACTGAAGTGTTTTAAGTCAGTAAGAAAAAGAGAAGCCAGCCAAGGACACTGGGGAGTATTATATAGTCAGAGGAGATGAAGGGAAAATGTATCTCAAGGAGTGAGTGGTCAAGAGGTTGGGTAAGAAGGGAATAGGACCAACCATATGATTTGACAAGATGGATGCCATAAGTGACCTGAATAAAAAGATGTAAACCCAACTTGAGTGGTCTTTAGGAGAGAATAGGAGTAGAGAAATGGAGATAGTAATTATAGACAAGTCTTTTGAGGAATTCTATGCTGAAGAGTTATGGAGAATGTGGAGAAAAATCAAAGAATGTTCTTATTTGAAAAACAGAATAAAAAAGTGTCTTTGTGTGCCAGTGAGAATGATCCAGGAATGAGAGGGAAACTAATGTTGCTGGAAAGGGGGGTGGTGGGAAATGGCAAGAAGGGATAGGATATGGAGCGGTACTGTGCAATAGAAATATAATCTGAGCCACATATGTAATTTAAACATTTTCTAGAAGTCACATTAAATTTATTTAAAACGTAAGTGAAACTAATATAAAAATATTTGATTTAACCCCAAACATCAAAATATTATTATTTCAACATGTATTAATATAAAATTATTGAGATAGCTTTCCTTCTTTTTATCATATTAGGTCTGAAATTTGGTGTGCATTTTATGCTTACAGTACACATCAATTTTGATTAGCTGTGTATTAAATGCTCAATAGCCATATAAAACTAGTGGTTTTGTGTTGGACAGTACAGATATAGGCATAGCTAGAAGGTTTGGCATGAGATAAATGTTTGGAAATTTTATCCATTGTACCATGAGGAAAGGTAGAAATATATACGCAAATAGCTGTGTTTGGTGGTGGAAGTTTGAGGTAGTTCTCCTCTGACTATACATGTTTTTAAATGAGGTATGAAGAAGTGTTAGAGATTTTAAAGGAAGGGGATGAGGAAGTACTGTGAAATGGCTATTCTGGAGAGGGGATGAGGAAGTACTGTGAAATGGCTATTCTGGAGAGTGGAAAGGTAGATCTATTAGTCTTATTAGCTCCAGAACATTGGAATGGGTAAAGTCCTAGTTCAAGTTTTTGCTTAGACACAGAAGCCTAGGAGTAGTAGCCAGATGTGACTTTTTGTTTTGGAGGGGTTGCATGTCATAGAGCAGTAGAACCTTGTAAGGTTTCTAACATTTGCTTGTCATCAGTGGAGAACTCTAAGCAAAATTTATTGTCACAGAAAAAAAATCCAAGTGTGATGGATAAGGGCCAGCGCTTGAACTCAAGTCCCTATATCCTCTATTTCTCCCCTGGATCTGGTATTAGGCATAATAGAACCAGTGAGTAGAGGATGGCAATTTTCCACTATGTGAACAGAACAGTGGAAGAAGCTTCTTTGCAGAAAGAGTGATGAAGCTTGTGTAGAAAGAGTCAGAGATGAGAGACCAACAACCCCAGAGAGATTTGAGAGAATAACTTTGGTTCCAGTCCCTTTTCAGGTCCACTGCTTTTCTTGGTTTTGGGCTCCAAGACATAGCCCCTATCCTAGTACTAAATAAATCACTCCTTTTTTATTGTCCTAGTTGAAGTGATTTCCATGATTTGCAGCCCTGCCATCCTCATATGGAAGGATAATGAGTTCCTGAGTTGAATGTGGATTTAATGGGTCAGATGTAAAGAATGGCATCACAAGGGGCTGACTGAGGAGATGGGACTGGCATGTGGTCATGGGCTAGAAAGGACTCATGGTGCCTACCACTTCATCTTATTTTAAAAATATTTATTTATTGACCCAATTGATGCATCATTGTTTTAGAATAAAGAGATAATGCCAAAGGTGAAATTAGAAAAAAAACACCTATAACTCTAATAAACAGAATTGACTACTATTTTCTTTTTGGTGTATCGTTTACTGAACTGAACGCACATATATCTCTGGTCATCATATAGCTCTTTTTCACAAAAATCTTTTGATTATTGTAGAAAAACATCCCTGTAAAGAACTCTCCGGGCTTCCCTGGTGGCGCAGTGGTTGAGAGTCCGCCTGCCGACGCAGGGGACAGGGGATCGTGCCCCTGTCCGGGAAGATCCCACATGCCGCGGAGTGGCTGGGCCCATGAGCCATGGCCGCTGAGCCTGAGCGTCCGGAGCCTGTGCTCCGCAACGGGAGAGGCCACAGCAGTGAGAGGTCCGCGTACCACAAAAAAACAAAAAACAAAACTCTCCTCATTCTCCTTGCCTCCTTAATTCCATTCGACCTCTTTTAAAATTTCATTTCCTTAGAGAATTTTTACCCTTTATTCCCTAAACTTTCTTCATTGTACTGTTCACAATGGAAATGCATTTTCACCATGGAAATGTAGGCATGCTCTTGGAATCTCAATGAGAAATTCCAGTCAAGCTCTTGCTGGATCCAGCACAGAGAGAGAGCTGCTGCTGTCCAGGAGGTTTCTAGACTAATAGTATTTTTAATTTCTTCAGCATTGAGCAGTGCTTCCTTGGGAGCTCCTCTAATGCCTCAGCTTAGAGATGGCCTCTGGAACTGGAGGCCAGCTCAACAGAGCTGTCACTGTAATAAACAACCTAAACAGAATCTTGGAAAAGAAGAAAGAAAGCTTTGCAGCATTTACACAGGGTTTCTGCAAAGGCTCTTCTTCTGGGAGAAGTAGTTAGTCTGGGGCATGACCTGTCGATAAAACAGCATCCCAAGAAGCTAGAGTTAAATGCCAGAGACTTCTGAAAACAGAAGAAAGGCTATCCTCAGTTTCAAGGTCTTTGCTTTTGGCAGCTCCTGTGGTGGTGTGGTGGGAGAAGAAATTTTCCCTGGACTTGGCACTATGAGGAGTATGGACTGTGAGATCCTTTTTTAATAAGTCAATTTTCTATTACTGCGGTGAGCTAAGTAATGCAACGTATTCACCAGCCCAGAGAGGTATTCAATTTTGTTTTTATTATACTGAAAACCCTCTTAATACTCACAGTGAGTCTGTAGGGAAGCAGTAACACAACCTGTATCTGCTTCTTCAATTTAGGAAATCTTGTTGAATATGTAATGGGGCAGCTGGGATGGATTTTTACAGAAGCCACATACATTTAAAGCCAGGCACGTTTTTCTCATCTACCTCTTTCATTAGCTAGCTTTCTTACTCTGTCGAACTTGTCAGTACATGTATCAAAATACTACAGTTTATGCCAAATCAGCCACATTTGTTTTCCATTTAGCAAAGACTCACCTACGTGCACGTGATAGTTTATGGTGTGTCCAGGGGATTTTCTTTTCTTTACCTTGAATGCATTTCTTATTGCTTTAACAAATAAAATACTAGCTGCAGTTCATTCAACATCTATGTATTTACTATACTGTGTACTAGAATGTCTCACGAGGTCAGGGATTATCTCTGCTTGTTCACCCCTGAACCATCAAAACTTGTGACATTACAAAAGTGTTTATTGAATGAACAAATTACAAGCATTCCTCAGAGATACTGTAGCTTCAGTTCCAGACCACCGCAATAAAGCCAATATGGCAATAAATCAAGTCACAAAAATTTTTTCGTTTCCCCATGCAAATAAAAGTTATGGTTACACTATACTGTAGTCTAAGTGTGCAATAGCATTATATCTACAAAAACAACGTGCATAAAAATACACGTTGTTGGGCTTCCCTGGTGGCGCAGTGGTTGAGAATCCGCCTGCCGATGCAGGGGACACGGGTTCGTGCCCCGGTCCAGGAAGGTCCCACATGCCGCGGAGCGGCTGGGCCCGTGAGCCATGGCCGCTGAGCCTGCGCGTCCGGAGCCGGCGCTCCGCAACGGGAGAGGCCACAACAGCGAGAGGCCCGCATACCGAAAAAAAAAAAAAATACACGTTGTTAAAAATTTAAAAATACTTTATTGCTAAAAAATGCTAACCGTCATCTGACAATGTGGGGTTGCCACAAGACTTCAATTTGCAAAACATCCAATATCTGCAGAGCCCAATAAAGCAAGGGATGCCTGTACTTGTATTCACGTGTTGAAACACCCTTGCATAAATAGATATTACTGTCTGCATTTTGTAAAAGGGGAAACAAAGTCTCAGATAAGTTACCACGCAAAAGTCACACGATGAATAAGTAAAGAGCTGGCCTTCAAACCAGTTTTGTTTGCCTCTACCATCCTTCCCCCTACCCCACCGTGCTTCCTCAACTATTACTTTGATGTGGAAGTCAACCATTTTTCTGACAGGTTCAGTGTTAACCCCGTGCTTTATTGCCTTTAAGGGAGTCATGCATGAGGTTTCCTCACCATTCAAAAATTAGAGAAAGGGAGATACTTGATGATTTTTCTCTGTGTACTCAGACATACGAAGGCAGTTTATGTGACTGTGTTAACTCAGTTGTTTAGGTTCAAGTTTGCTTTAGAAATTGAGTCAACTACTCCCTTTTCCTGTGCTTCTCCAGTAAGCCTGTCCTGTTTCTTCACCCACCATGTCCTGTTCTAAAAACCCACTTTCTATGTGGGTCCTCCATAAGTTTCCACAACAGTGACAGACAGGATTTGGTTGGCAGTCTCTTACCAATATAACCTGAAAAAGTCCCACTTTTTAATGAGCAAAAGTTGGTCTGATTAAGGTTCTTTATTCATTTTAATTTCACAAAATCCTGGAAAATCCATGAAAAGTAACAGTAAAATACACCAAGACACCTAGATATCAGAGCCCTCATTTTCATCTAGTTGCTATCCTCATTTTTCTCTGTTGAATTCCTAAATTGCTTGAATTTTTTATTCTGTTAACTTGAAGCCATTTGAATTTCTCCAGTATTACTTATTTGCATCCTCCTTTCTCAGTCCCACCTCAATTCCATGTTAGTTTTTGATTTATTTATTTATTTTTGCTATCCTCCCTCCCCTCCCCTTTCTGGGATTTTTCTGCTCCTATAAAAGGCACATTTAATTCTCTTTTCATCTATATACATATTTAATGTGCTGCTTGGAAAATATCTTTAATAGGAAGAAAAGACTGCTAGCTATTTCTCCATTAACACTAAAAAATAACAGCGCTAACCACACTAGCAACACACACACACACACACACACACACACACACACACACACACACACTTGAGCTTCACGAAGACGTGTAGGTATAGTTTATTTCTTAGGGTTCTTGTTTTTCCTCTCTTTACATTCCCATTTTTGGCTGCTATATCACCTATCATTATGTCATTTTTTGTAATGCTTTCATCTCTCTCATTCATTTTTCCCATGATACTTTATATTATCCAAAGTGAATAGATCATGTTAAAAGCATTAGGATTCTGCTGCATTTTATTTCCCTAAGAGCCAGGAAGAAAACTGCTTGCCGTTCTGGTATTTTCATTAAGGTGAACATGCCAAACTGGGAGAGAAATATTAATGCCAGTAGTCTAGTTTCTATGTGGATGATGACAGGTTCTGATTTTTATCTCACTTCCAGATATCACTTTTTTTTTTTTTTTTAGCAAAGAGGATATGAGGGTGCTGAGATTCTGAGGACTGGGGAAATTAAATAACTAATTTGCTCATTTGATGAGTGGCATGAATATCAGTGCCTCTCACATTTAGCACCATGAATATTTCTGACTACCAATCCAAATATATTCAGCTGCTGAGTATTAGCTATGTCTACTCAGGAATATTGCCAGCTGCAGGTTGGAGCAAAAATCTTGAACTTGGAGTGCATGATATTATTGTGATGGAAAACACACTAGACAGGGATTGATATAGTCATTAACAGGGACACAAAGCCTTATTGAGAAGAGATTTAGGACATATGGAGTGTCCTGGGTCCTTCCTTCAACTTGCCCTGTGTTCCAGGACAAAGAAATATTTTCATCCATTGGGTTCAGGTAGACCTTATTCTCTTTACCTTTCATTTGGTACTTATCATATACTGCTTTCTTTTTCTTTATACTCTTATGCATTATGGGACATAAATGTCCTATCTCTGAAATAAAACAATACAATTATTTAATTATCTCTATCCAGGGTCTTACACATAATTCATCCTCAATCATAATTTCTAATGGTGATTGCCACTCAATTTCCACTTATTTTAAATTTGAGCTTCAGTTGTGTTTTCTCTTTTTACTTCTAGCTTATAAAATTTTTCCTAATTTTTTTATAATTTATTTTTCTTTGTTCAAATCTTTGGAAAGTGTGAGTTTTAAATCTGATTTTAAGGAGCTCAAGGGAAATAGATTGCAATCTGAAGATGGTAGCTAATTGTCCAGGGCAGTCTAAGGAATAATTTGCGAAGGAAATGGTGAAGAGCATAAAGCTGAGTGCTAGAGCATTATGGGAAATAAAAGTTGGCTGGCTAAGTAGAGACAGTTGATAAAGGCATCACTATCCTTGTTTTGTAAGACGGTAAACTAGAAAGTATTCTTGCCTTTTCATAACTTTATTCTCATCACTTTCAATGACCTGTCAATTGCACTTCTAAATATCTCTTGAAGCTGTCCAATTATCTTTATGTCCATTACCTCTATTCTTTCAATGTTCCCACATTCCCTTGGTGGAATCCTATAATAGCATTCTAATTGTTCCTCACTCATTTATTCATTTGTTTACTATCTCATCCAAACATTATTGAGTACCTGTGCAGGAATATAATAATGCACAAGGAAGATGCTTTCTCTGCTTTAATCATGTAGTCTAGTGAGAGGAATAGCCTTTAAACAAATAAGCCGAGCAAAGTGTGATGAATACTGTGACATAGAAAACACAAGGGCTGGCCTTTTCTATCTGTGAGTTCTCTAAATCACATCTGGGGTGATTAAAATGCAAATATATGTGTTATTTCTGTGATTAAAATTGTCTCAGTGGTTCAACGTTACCCTTCAGATGGATGCAGCACTCAGGACCCTCTGCTGGCCTCTGCTTCCCCTTCTTACCTCTTCTCATCTCTTTAAAAATTATTTTAGGTTTTCTCTCCTGTGAAAACCATTTTTGACCTCAAGGCCTTTTTAAATGCTCTCATCTTTTCTTGCAAATCTCCCCTCCACCCCTTTCCACTTAGGTCTCAGTTCAGATTTTATTTCCCCAGCAAAATATTCCCTAATCTCCTAAATTTGGAGACTCTGTGCTCTGCTGCCATAGCAACCCATCTAACCCCATCAAAGCACTTACATTCCACTGTAAAAGCTTGTTTAAAGTTCTGTCTCTCCTGTTAGGCCATAAATTCTATGTCTGTTCAAGTTACTTGTATCCCTAAGGACTAGTAAACTGCCTAGGTAAAGTGCTGAAAAAATAAGTGAATCCATTTCATTCAATGTCATTGCTATGAGTCCATTTTTCCTCTTGAGAGCCTTTCAGATTAGTCCCTTCCTTTTACCATCTTCTACCTCTTCAGTTCAAACTTCCATGATAACAAGTCTCTCCAAACCACTCATTTTACCTTTAATTGGTGTGACTTAGTCAATTCTGTATGTTTCAGCCAGAATGATCTCCAAGTGGCAAACATGATCATACTATTCCAGTTCTTTAAGAAAGCATTTGGGGGTTCCCATTGCCTAGGACATAAATTCCCAAATTACTGGATGGTGTAGAGGGTGGTGAGGCCCTCTAATTTTCCCTTGGAGTACTCGCATCTTGTTGGTTCATGCTGTTTCATGCCTCTTTTGTTCCTATATTCTACTCAACTGTCTGTTTGGAAAATTTCTACTCATCACAAAGAACTTTATCAACTATGTTCTCATTGTAAGAACTTCCTCCAATGCTAAGGAAAGTTAGTCTTTCCCTCCTTTGTCCTACCAGTGTGCATTGTTCATCTCTATTACATTGTTTGTACATGCTTTTTCAAATATTCATGTAGCTTTTTCTTCTCTCCTACTGGACAGTTCTTTCATTCTCAGTGTTTAAAATAAGATAACAGGCCCAAAATGGAGTCACTTATGCTAAGCACCACCTCACCAAATCAAAACTTGATTATAGTTTCAGTCTCCCAGAAATGGAATCTTAAAGCAGTCAATCAGGAATCACCTGATCAACACTAGTTAGGTCACCTGCCTGATACACCCCTGCCATCACCTAAGGGAAAGTATCCTTGCAATGACCAATCCTCTTTTTTTGCCTAATATAACTTCCTGTTCCTACTCCCTTTTGCCTATAAAAAAATCTTTCATTTTGTACAGCTCCTCAGAGCTCCTTTCTATCTGCTAGATGGGATGCCGCACAATTCATGAAATGTTAAATAAAGACAATAAGATCCTTAAAATTTACTCAGTTAAATTTTGTTTTTTAGCATTAGCATCTAATGTTTTTATTGAATGAAAAATATTGAAAATACAGAGCAAACTGATATAGTAGCTATAATAGAATTAAGATATATTAGAGTTGCATTATCTAGACACTTTTGGCAAGACAATTCTTGCAGTTAAAGTTACTGGCACAGAAGGTATCTATAGACTGAGATGTCATCAGTCTGTCTTCTATGACTAAATGATATTCTTGATGCAATTTTCATTGCTGACCTTTTGCATAGAGATATGCCAGTAGGCTCACAACTCTGGTAAACTCCTTTTTTTCATATCTTTACAAATATACTTCTGACAGTGCAATGGGTCTGGGGGGGCAACTTCTATAGCTTTTCATAATAATTATAACTATTATTATTAAGAGTTCACCTACATACTTCAGTAACCATTGTTTTGGTGCTATATGACTCAAAAGTAAGGCTAACTATACATAACTGCTGACATTAAGAACAAACAAAATAAACAACACAAACAAGAAGCATGTGAAAAGCATGTGCCTTTTCTGCACTCAGTGTCAGGATGGACATAAGTTTTAATTCTCTTAATTATTTGATCCGCATACCATCTGCTGGTCTCCATTCACATCCCTGCCATGAGGAAGGACGAAACAAAAAGATGGTCTATTTGTCTGTCTTATCCTCAGTAGTATTTGCATAGAATTAGATTTGAGTGGGACTCTCATTCCCTGATTTACTAATTTTCATGGATCCTATAATTCTCAAGGACTGGAGGAACATTCATAGCAAAAGAGGCACTACAAAACCTATAAACAAGTAGAAAATACACAGCCAAAGCGAGTGTAATCTCTGAGAAACTTTAATGGACATTGCTTTCTTTTCATTCCTAGGAAAGGGGTCGTCTAAATAATTTATGAAGCACTAGCCAGAAATTAGCTATGCATCAGCTTCCATTATCATAGGCTCTACTTAAAATGGACCATAGCATGAAATATATTTCCCAAATTGAAGTCAAGGTCAAAACATATTTTTGAAATGTATATGGCATATAAAGGAAGGTTTGATTGCAAAGGAATATACTTTGTTGAAAAGAAGGTTCTGATAGGGTTAGGGTTAAAATAATTCTGCTAAGCATGCCAGCAACCAGGCAGATTTTGAAACTGTTAACGTGAATCATTTTCTTTCTATCACCCTTAAAGTTTCAAAAGGTTTGACTTAGTCTAAAAACTACTGGGGAAATGTCAAATTGCCCCTTGGTGTAGTTCAACAATCACTGAGCCTTCTCAGAGAGAAATTTCCATTTCAAAACCACTTTTCTTATTTCTGATGAAAAGAAACATAGAGATCATATATTTTAAAATCTCATTTTCAGAGTGTAAAAATATGCAGAGAATTTTAAAACTGGCTAGTTACAGGGCCACAACTAAAAAAATGTATGTATGTAACCTGGTTCTCTCAATGGAATTATTTCTACTATTCCTTTGACATTTTTACATAAGAAAAACAAACCAGTTAAGATTAAGGAATTTTAAATAATTTAGATAGAGACTAAACTATTCTTCATCTTGTTTGGCAAATCCTTTCTTTATAGATAGAGAACTTTGCAGTTTTTATCTACTTGTTTTGGCCAAAGATGATAGAAATATTCCTCATGCATAAAGAGAAAAAATTTTCCTGACATGAAGTCTGTGACTCACCAGTAATTGTTTTCCATGCAACTTATTTTACTATATTCTCTAATAAATTTTTTAAACTTTCAATTATTATTATACTCTAAAAATAAAACTATAATTCATTATATTATTCAGACTATTTAATAAATACCTCATGATTTTTTTATTCCTAACAGGAAATATTTTGTTTTATTCGGCATTCATAAAAATCTCTTTTACTCAAGGATTTCCAAATATTTTATAAGCATTGGTCTCACTATGGTTTGGTTAAAAACCAGTATGGTGTACTGAAATTTAGTACTTCCTTGGTAATCGAATGTATGCTTCCTTTTCCCACTGCTATCCTCTATGAACGTGAATACCTCACTGTACCCTTTTGCAGTTAAAGAACACCTTTATGTAGAGCCTCACATGCAGTTTCTTAGGAGGACACAAAGTTTTCTGAGAAAGAGTCCTTTCCTCAAGGAGCTAAAAATCTTTAAAGAAGATAAGCCATGAATTAAAGTGAAAAAATCTACAGTACCAGGAAGTATGTATTAAGTATGTGGGGGTAAATAGAGTATTACTGGGTGATCCAAGCGGACTTCATGGAATAGATGGCTTTGGGTTTGAGCTTAGAAGGATGACTAGGTAGGGAACAATAAGGGAACATTGTAGTGTTAGTTATCCTATGTCAAAAGAAATGAAGATTAGAAAGTATAAGGTATGGCTAGTAGTTCCTGTTTGGGGCAAGGGAGGTGAAATGGAACACTTTTTAATTCAATTAAGAAACTAAAACATAGCCAGGGTTGTTATGTACCATCCTTTCTAAAATGGCAGCCTACATGACTCACCATTCACATGTTCTCCAATATAATTCAAGCTTTTCTTCTCTGTGTGTAGTTAGAAAACTCTGTAATTAAAGAGAATTCAGAGTCCTATCAGGGAAGAACCAAACCTCTCACTCAATTGGGATTTTCTAACAAAAGGAGTGGATAACACCATTTCACTATAAAACAGTGCTACTCATAGTGTGTTCTGGAACATTTAAAACTGTTGGGAACCAATCCACAGACGATAAGTATATAAATTGAGAGTAGGGTTTAGAAAGTCTATTGGCAATACAATGTTACCACAACATTCATGCCCATGATTGGTGGCCTCATTTTGTTGAACAGGGTATAGAATGGTTTGGGTATACTGAACTCATGTCCTGGTTCATAGGTGACACAAGCCACATTTTGATCATGTTTTGGAAACCACATACCAGTCTGTGATGGGTTAGAAATGAAAAAAATATATATATTTTTTTACCACAGATAGCTAGAGAAGCCCATTAATAAAGAGTTAAGAGGAATGTTTATTCATCTATTCTCAGCAAATATTTATCTCATACCCACTGCACACTATTTTTTAGTTGTAGATTAGTATGTTTCATTCACAGGGTTTGCTGGGAGAATAATTTTCAGCTTTTTCTCCTAAATTCAGCTACCTTTCACCTGACTGTGGAAACTAGAGATCAGGTGTTGTTGTCCTAATAAATAACTCAAGTTTTATGCTTATAACAACACTAACAGTTATTGAGCACTTACCATGTGCTATGCAATGTTCTAAGCATTTTACAAATATCCACTTATTTTATGTCAGGGCCCAGTCAGAAAGCTAATAACCCCATAGGTGTTCGAGTAGGGGTCATTTAACCTAGGGAACTGGTTATACAGGTGTGGGAGAGCTGAAGAAAGAAACAGAGATAATAACCATATGGAAGCAGCTACATGTACTTTACTCCCCAACATCTGGGAGAGCAACAGAGTTGGGTTTACCAGAATCCGGTAGATCACAGGAGGGTGCTCAGACTTTTGATGAGAGGGTTACTCAGCTGTAGTTGACATCTCATGAATTTGAGAAATAACCCCATAGAGCCAGTGCTCCGTTCTCTGAAACAATGTCATGGACAGTCTATTGCTAGTATCTCTAAGAGGGCAGGTGTGTTGAAATAAGTTGGAGGCTCAAATAAATGGGCATAAATAATGCTGACAAAAACAGCACGAAACTGGAGGAGGTCCTTTCTTCATCCTCCTACTTTCTGGTCTACCTCTTTGTGCCTCTTATTGATAGAACAATGAGATTTCCACCGACAAATGGGTCTGAGAAATGTAGTTTGCAGACTCCCTTCTCAGCACCAGGGAACAGAGGAGAGAAGAGTAGATTTGGAGTGAGAGACAATAGACAAATAATAGGCACAATCATTTAACCTCATACAATCCTGTAAGGTAGGTGCTATTATTATCTCTATTTTCAGATAAATAAACCAAGAGCCAGAGATTTTAATTAGTTGTCCAAGGACAACTGGTGGCGACAGTGGGTATGAACCAAGGCAGTCTGACTCTGGGGCCCCCTGCCCTCGCCTTATATGCTGTACTGTCTCTTTGTTAAACTGGGTAGTAGGTCTATTAAAGAGATTAGTTGATAAACGCCATGTATTTACATACACTTATCACTGTTTCTCTGTTTTTATGATTCCTGTTAAAGTTTTTCATTTCGAAGTTAAAATATTTTAAAATTATTCTAGAGCATCTAAAGGATTCTGCCATTATTCTATCTACAAAGAAGAGAAAATAGGAAGAGAAGCTTTGTATTTCTGATGTATGTGAAGCTTTATATTTCTCATGAAGCTGTACCTTTCTGTAATATGTCTTAATATGTTAATTAATTTTATGTGTATGTGACTGGAGTGGTATTGGGTAATGGGGCACAGTGTTAGTAGGGCTTATTCATTCATTTATTTAACATATATTTATTGATACATTAATCTATTTCACATATTGTAGATGATGTTGAAATAGCAATGAATAAGACAGACAGGGTTCCAGCTTTCTTGGAGTTTATATTTTATTTGTTCAATAAAGTAGACTGGTGAATTAGTGAAAGGCAATACAGTGAATTGCAATGTATTAGTGGACTTATTTATTTATTTAAATGAGTAATTGGACAAAGCACAAAGGTTGCTTTAAGATGTAGACTTAATTATTTCTGTCTTTGCATCCCAAGCAAGAGAAGGGAAGTAGGTTAATGGCCAGATGGCAAGTGACCATTTCTTTAGGACTTCGGAATATAATATGCAGAGATAGAGAAATGGCCTCATGGGAAAGTGCTCTAAGGTAATCAGAAACATTCAACTGGAAATACATTGGAAATAAAGTTAAAGTCTCTTTAGTAATTTTTTATTTGCCAAAGGAAACAACCCTCAACAATATAAGTTCAAGATAAAAGAGCAAGTAGTTGAAAAATTTATGAGTGTTCCATTATTACCTTCAGAGATTTTCAGCTGGAGCCTAGAAACATTGGAACATGCCTTAATTTTTGGTAATCGAACATGTTTAACCACCAAGACAGAAAATGAATTACGCTAAATAGATTCTTGGTTCTTCTTTATGGTAGACCTTTGCCACGTTTCTAGTTATAATGGGAAGATCTGAGATTGTATGTTTGAAATATTGGCATTTCTGGAACAATATATTTTTGTGCAATTAAGAGACTTTTTGACATGAGAAATATATCATAAAATCCAGTATGATATGTCCATCCTTCTTACAATGCTTATATTATCACAACTAGCTAGACACTTAACTCCAAGAATTTTTGTAGATATGTTAAGGCAGAAACTTGGAATAAAGACGAAAACATACAAGAATGTACATTAATAAAGATGAGATGTAGGCTGGGCTAATAAATTGAAGAGACATCTCCTCCAGTCCCCCTACCACAAGATAAGAAAGTCTCTACAAGACACCCAATTCAGACCTAGGGAAACATACAAACTGAAAGTGAGGGGATGGAAAAAGATATTCCATGCAAATGGACATAAAAAGAAAGCTGAAGTAGCAATACTCATATCAGATAAAATAGACATTAAAATAAAGAATGTTACAAGAGACAAAGAAGGACACTATATAATGATCAAGGGATCAATCCAAGAAGAAGATATAACAATTATATATGCACCCAACATAGGAGCACCTCAATACATAAGGCAACTGCTAACAGCTATAAAAGAGGAAATCGACAGTAACACAGTAATAGTGGGGGACTTTAATAACACCTCACTCACACCTATGGACAGATCATCCAAACAGAAAATTAATAAGGAAAAATAAGCTTTAAATGACACAATAGACCAGATAAATTTAATTGATATTTATAGGACATTCCATCCCAAAACAGCAGATTGCACTTTCTTCTCAAGTGCTCATGGAACATTCTCCAGGATAGATCACATCTTGGGTCACAAATCAAGCCTCAGTAAATTTAAGAAAATTGAAATCATATCAAGCATCTTTTCTGACCACAACGCTATGAGACTAGATATCAATTACAGGAAAACACCTGTAAAAAATACAAACACATGGAGGCTAAACAATACACTACTTAATAACGAAGTGATCACTGACGAAATCAAAAAGGAAATCAATAAATACCTAGAAACAAATGACAATGGAGACTCGACAACCCAAAACCTATGGGATGCAGCAAAAGCAGTTCTAAGAAGGAAGTTTATAGCAATACAATCCTACCTTAAGAAACAGGAAACATTTCAAATAAACAACCTAACCTTGCACCTAAAGCAATTAGAGAAAGAAGAACAAAAAAACCCCAAATTTAGCAGAAGGAAAGAAATCATAAAGATCAGATCAGAAATAAATGAAAAAGACCTAAAGTTAGCAGAAGGAAAGAAATCATAAAGATCAGAGCAGAAATAAATGAAATAGAAACAAAGAAAACAATAGGAAAGATCAATAAAACTAAAAGCTAATTCTTTGAGAAGACAAACAAAATTGATAAACCATTAGCCAGACTTATCAAGAAAAAGAGAGGACTCAAATCAATAAAATTAGAAATGAAAAAGGACAAGTTACAACAGACACAGCAGAAATACAAATCATCCTAAGAGACTACTACAAGCAACTCTATGCCAATAAAATGGACAACCTGGAAGAAATGGAAAATTCTTAGAAAGGTATAACCTTCTACAAAAAAAGAAAATTACAGACCAATATCACTGATGAATATAGATGCAAAAATCCTCAACAAAATACTAGCAAACAGAATCCAACAACACATTAAAAGGATTATACACGATGATCAAGTGGGATTTATAGCAGGGATGCAAGGATTCTTCAAAATATGCAAATCAGTGTGATACACCACATTAACAAAGTAAGGAATAAAAACCATATGATCATCTCAATAGATGCAGAAAAAGCTTTTGACAAAATTCAACACCCATTTATGATAAAAAATCTCCTGAAAAAGGGCATACAGGGAACCTACCTCAACATAATAAAGGTCATATGTGACAAACTGACAAACCCACAGCAAGCATTATACTGAATGGTGAAAATCTGAAAGCATTTCCACTAAGATTAGGAACAAGACAAGGATGTCCACTCTTACCACTCTTATTCAACACAGTTTTGGAAGTCCTAGCTTTGGCAGTCAGAGAAGCAAAAGAAATAAAAGGAATACAAGTTGGAAAAGAAGAAGTAAAACTGTCACTCTTTGCCGATGACATGATACTATAGATAGAAAATCCTAAAGATGCCACCAGAAAACTACTAGAACTAATTGGAAGCACAAAAGACCCTGAATAGCCAAAGCAATCTTGAGAAAGGAAAACGCAGCTGGGGGAATCAGGCTCCCTGACTTCAGATTATACTACAAAGTTATAGTAATCAACACAGTATGGTACTGTCACAAAAACAGAAATATAGATCAATGGAACAGGATAGAAAGCCCAGAGATAAACCCACGCACATATGGTCACCTTATCTTTGATAAAGGAGGCAGGACTATACAATGGA
>NC_041214.2:110607989-110619802 GCF_002837175.3 Physeter macrocephalus | reverse complement strand
TTTTTTGACCCACCTCCTAGAGTAATGGAAATAAAAACAAAAATAAACAATGGGACCTAATGAAACTTAAAAGCTTTTGCTCAGCAAAGGAAAGTACAAACAAGGTGATAAGACAACCCGCAGAATGGGAAAAAATATTTGCAAACAAATCAATGGACAAAGGATTAATCTCCAAAATATATAAACAGCTCATGCAGCTCAATATTAAAAAAACAAACAACCCAATCCAAAAATGGGCAGAAGACGTAAATAGACGTTTCTCCAAAGAAGACATACAGATGGCCAAGAAACACATGAAAAGCTGCTCACCATCACTAATTATTGGAGAAATGCAAATCAAAACTACAATGAGCTATCACCTCACACCAGTTAGACTGGGCATCATCAGAAAGTCTACAAACAACAAATGCTGGAGAGGGTGTGGAGAAAAGGGAACCCTCTTGCACTGTTGGTGGCAATGTAAATTGATACAGCCACTATGGAGAACAGTATGGAGGTTCCTTAAAAAACTAAAAATAGAATTACCATATCCCAGCAATCCCACTACTGGGCATATACTCAGAGAAAACCATAATTCAAAAAGACACATGCACCCCAGTGTTCATTGCAGCACTATTTACAATTGCCAGGTCATGGAAGCAACCTAAATGCCCATCCACAGATGAATGGATAAAGAAGATGTGGTACATATATACAATGGAATATTACTCAGCCATAATAAGGAACGAAATTGGATCATTTGTAGAGATGTGGATGAATCTAGAGACTGTCATACAGAATGAAGTAAGTTAGACAGAGAAAAACAAATATCGTATATTAACGCATATATGTGGAACCTAGAAAAATGGTACAGTTGAACCAGTTTGCAGGGCAGAAATTGAGACACACATTCAGAGAACAAACATATGGACACCAAGGGGTAAAGTGGCGAGGGGGGATGGTGGTGTGATGAATTGGGAGATTGGGATTGACAGATATACACTAATATTTATAAAATGGATAAGTAATAAGAACCTGCTGATAAAAAAATAAAATTAAAAAAAATGATAAGAAAGTGAAAGGAGGGGCTTAAATCCAGGAATCCGCAACACAAAGACCTGCAATAGATCCATCAGAAGTGCTGACTGGGTTGCATATTGTGGACTGGTTTGAGCAGTCACCTGTGAAGTCCATTACGAGGATAAGGTACTATTCCAGCTTTCATCTAAAGGTGAAAAGCTCTTATCTGCAAAACCTTCCTTTTGTTATCCACTTGTTTCTTTGAGGCATTTTTTATTTTTTCAGTTTTCCTGTTCACTCTTCTACTGCTTCAACTCTTCAACTTTAAGGAATGATTGATGACTTTCTTGGAATTTGACCTTTAACTGTATTTCCTGGTTCCTGATTTTTGTATCTTTCCTTTGACATGGTGCCTCTAAAAGTTAATCCTTTGGTTAAGGAGTTATTTGGCTTAGCTCTTGGGCTTCCAGTGCATCTGAGCTGCCATTACATACAGCCTTATAAATGGCCTGGACACTTACTGGGCTAGTTACCAAGATCTCTTGGCCTGTACTTGTCCATATGCAAAGAATGCCTGGTGTTGGTAGGCAGTAAAATAAGATTTGTCTACAACTGACATGTATCCTTTTAAGCTCTGAAACTTTCTTTAACATTTTAAACTAATTTTGATTTACAAAAATCCAAACATGTTTCACAAACTTTCTTGCTTTTATAAGCAGAGAATGATGAGCAAAATATAAGCATTTCTTGATGACTCATTTTAATTTTGAAAATTAAGTGCTATACCACTACATAAAAGAGAATAAATGCACTTTACTAAATGGTCCCAGACAGCTATATATTTTGCATCCTTATGTCATAATTATTTTCTTTTTTTTTCCAGTTGTTAAGCTATCAAATAAACCACTCTCCAAGATCTCCCTGAGATGTTTGTAATTGAAAAACCAGATAACCAAACTGATTAAAATAATATCACTCATAAAAGTAGGTGACCTTTGGGTGATGGCTGATGGACTTTACTTTTAGCCAGGAGCCTAGAACCAACCTCTTCTCCCCATGCCTGTCCCCCACCAAGTGATTGCCTTTTCCGAAAGATAATTTCAGTGAGGCAGAGTCTGTTAAAGGCCAGTGAGGATAATTAAATTAAATCCAGGAGCTTGGGACAGGCAAGCCAGAGTTAAGACTGTGAGCTTGAGTGGTACCAGTTTGAAAGGCAGCATTAGCTCTTTGGTTTCTGATGAAGCAATCATTTTGGTGCTACTTTGGAATATCTTTTCCAGTTGCTAAAAGAGCCAAAGTCTGTGACTCTAGTCCCTGGAGAATATACCTTTGGGGACATTGCTTATGCTTTTCAGAGTCCAAGAACCTTGTCTTCTTACCTGGATTCATGATTATACCCCTAATCTGCCCCAGGGTTCTCTCTCCTAGCCTTTCTCTGCAAGGTGTTTACCCTCTTTTACCTAAGAACAGAAGTCAGTCAACTACAGCCAGTGGGCCAAATCTGTTTTATATATCCTACAAAATAACAATGGCTGTTACATTTGTAAGCAGTTGGAAAAAAAAAAAGAATATTTCATAACATGTGAAATGTATTTAAAATTCAAATATTTATGCCCATACATAAAGTTTTATTGGAATACAGCCACACATTCATTTATGTATTATCTATGACTGCTTTCACATGACAGATGACTCTTAGGTAAAGCCTAAAATATTTATTATCTGGACTTTTACAAAAAATGTTGCTGACCTCTGCCCAAGTAGATTGCATGAGTCTCTCCTTTTACCCCAGCATCATCCATCTTCTTACCTTCATTTTGTAAATAGGACCTTTCATAGCAACCACAACAACTACAAAACACATATATGCTTTAAAATAGTATGTTTAAGGAAGGGAAAACATATTGCAGATATGTCCGTGACATTCCAGTGCAGTATAAATTGCTGAATGTTGAATTCCCCCATTTTAAATGATAGCAAAGAATTTAATCATGGGCACATTTTCAGGAAGTGTTCAGAAATAAAGTCCTCATGGACATTGCCCCTCTGAAAGCCACATAGTGGATTTATTTAGTCTCCACTCCCTTGGGAATGCTTAGTAATATACGTGGGCTAATATTTGTTGTGGCTCAAGTCATTTTCTCTCCTTTATCCTGGGGGAAGGGAACAGCAACCAGAAGGAACATGCTGCTCCCACACTGTGAAACTGCCAGGAAAGGGGGGAAAAGCTATAATCATTCACTTCTCTTGTACGAGGCAGAAGTGAAGGAATAACCAGGAAACAAATTTATCAAGTGTCCCTCTGTGCAGAGTGCACCATGCTTAATTTAGCTAAATACACGTGTACACGAAAGGCACAGCCCTTATTCTGTAGGAGCCTGAGCCTGAAATCAGAATGTGAAGGTCAGACTGATGTGTATTTCTGACTGCAGAATGAAGCCCTCAGGCCTGCTGCTGTGTGTGGCCTTGTTAGCTCAGTCTCTCTCTCTACCCCATGTCTGCTTCCATATTCTGCTGGTTCTGGAGCACTGTAGGGGGTTCTCAGGGCATCATTCTTCTCTCTAAACTTTTGCCCACTCTGGACCTTCCCCAGGTATACCCTGTCTACTACATCCCTCTTAGGCAAATTCTATGCTAGACTCAAGAATCCAGAAAAATTCCCACTTAAAAAAATAAATGGCTGCCTTGAAACACACCAAATGACTCTTCTAACTTCTTATTATCATTTCATCCATTGAGTAGGGTCTTCTTATATTTTCATTTTATATTTTCTTTAAGTATTTTATTTGTGCTAGTCCTAATTCTTCAATTAAATGTCAACTCTTGAGGTCAATTAAAGGTTGCGTCTTTATTTCTAATTGGAAAGTCCTAGCATTTACAGTCACACAGACACACACACACAGACACACAGACACACACACACACACACACACACACACACAGAGTTTATCCTCATTATTCATAGATTTTTTATTTTCAAATACACTTATTTGCTAAAATGTATTTGTAACCGTAAAATCAATACTCGTGATACTTTGTGGTCATTTGTGGATATGCAGAGTCCACAAAAATTTTGAATTTCCCAAAATGCATGTTCTAATCTCATACTGTAAACAAGTATTCTTTTCATGGTCTAGTTAGTGCCATGTTTTAGGTAATTTGGTGCTTTTTGTTGGTGATTTCGTTTTTTAGAATTCCCCCTAAGCATAGTGCAGAAGTGCTGTCTAGTGTTCTTCAGTGTAAGAAGACTAGGATGTGCCTCACAGAGAAATTATGAGTGAGATAAGCTTTGTTCAGGCATGAGTTATAGTGCTCTTGGCCATGAGTTCAATGTTAATGAATCACATTATACATTAAATAAGATGTCTTTGAGCAGAAACACACATAAAATAAGGTTATTTATTGATCTACTGATGAAAATGTGACCAGAGGCTCAAAGGAACCTAACCCTGTATTTCCCCTAGGAGCAATTGTTTGGTATTCACTAGTTCAGTGTTTCCAGTGACTTTATAGAACATAATTACTACTATTGTAAATAATAAGAATTGATAAATATATATGCGTGTATATAGGTATATAAACATGAATGAACTTTTGGGCCAACCCTATATATATATATATATATATATATATGGCCAACTCTGATACATAAGTTGTCCCACCCTCCATCATTCATCACTGTCAGAGTAAATATGCATCTAGCCTCAGTACAACATGTCAAAAATCTGTTATTTGATGAGCTTCAGAAGCAGTTTAATGGATTAAGTTTTCCTGTTCTTCAACATCCAGACCTTCAGGATGTCCTAGTTATTCCTGTTATAGGACCTAGGAGCAATTTGGGCTTCCCTTGTGCAGCAGTGGTTAAAGAACCCTCCTGCCGATGCAGGGGACATGGGTTCGAGCCCTGGTCTGGGAAGATCCCACATGCTGCGGCACAACTAAGCCCGTGCGCCACAACTACTGAACCTGTGCTCTAGAGCTGTAAGCCACAACTACTAAGCCCATGTGCCACAGTTACTGAAGGCTGCATGCCTAGAGCCCGCACACCACAGCAAAGAGCAACCCCCCACTCACTGCAACTAGAGAAAGCTGGCACACAGCAATGAAGACCCAGTGCAGCCAAAAAAAAAATAAAACACCTCCAAAAAATAATATATATATATATATATTTTTTCTTCCCAAGAAACCTGGGGTTATTGGTGGCTTCTTGGGCACTTTTCCGTACACTTTATGGACCCATGAGCTTGCAATACCTAAGTCTTAAGTTGTTCACTTTCCCATTCTATGCTTCCTGTCCCCCTCCAGATACATGCTTCTGACATTGGGTTTCTAGTTAGATAAACAATTGAGATGTAAAGGAGCATGTCATTTTGGTTATTGTGAAAGAACTTGATGCTACCTGTCTGTTGTCAAACCATAGTTTTCTCTCCATTTCAACATGAATCAACAACCTGCCTTTACTTCAATATCAGTTGCTTCAATATCAGTCAAGGGAAAAATAAGCTTTCATTCAGAGGTGACGAATATACAGCCCACTTGCCACCTCTCCCTTCTTGTTCGTGGTTCATGTCTCTAATTGCTCGTGGTACTGCTGCTGCACCCTGATGTAACTGTATTTTACAGAGAGAGGAGAGCGAGCTTCTTCTCTCTGCTTTCCACCATGTGAGGATACAAGGAAAAGTCAGCAGTCTGCAATGTAGAGGAGTCATCTCACCAGAACTTGACCGTGCTGACATCCTGAACTTGGACTTCCAGGCCACAGAACAGGGAGAAATGAAATTATGTTGTTTATAAGCCAACCAGGATGTGGTTTGCAATAGCTGCCTGAACTGACTATGACAACAGTGTGCTTGTAAAGCAAGCCAAGCCCACCACTATTTGGGCTTGTTTTACAATACATTTTATAGACTCACAGGAGAGATAAGGATTGTAGATGTCAGTTAATTCACCCACATAATGGTTAACTTTCTTCTGCAATATCCCTGACAATAATTCATTTGGCCTCAACATCTCCAGTCGTGGTGAAATCTCATTGTATTTGGGAACCGCTGCAGTTTTGTCTGTCTGTGGATCAAGCCAAAGTCTGCTCTCTAATTTCTCCCCAACATTCCTTCTCATTCTGTTCTTTGAAGCTAAACAGGCCAAGCTGTACTCTCTCTTTTACATGAGAATATTTAAATATCTAAGGAGAACCCATATGTTTTCCCTCTTTTCTTCCTTCAAGACTCCTCAATCCCATTGACTTCAACTGGAAAAGAGGATTTCACATCCTATCAGGACAGAGGTCTCTTTTGAACACGATTAATTTGTCCAGGTGGAGTTCAGCTTATACCGAGTAGAATGGGAAAATTGTCACCCTTATTTTTGGATACCCTGCTTCTAAAATCCACTCCTCCCACTCCTGAGTCACCTTTTCCTGGTGGAATCCTATTCCTTCTGTGGAATTCAGACACCTTCCTTTACATCCTGGCCCCCTCATCTGTTCTTAAAATCACCTTATATATACATCTTCATTTTGGCATGTATCACATCGAATGGTGATTTACTTATTCATTCATTCATTCATTCATTATTTATTTACATTTGTTTATCCCACTAAATGCTAAGCTCCTTGAGACTCAATAAACGATGTTGACTAAATGGATAAGTGACTATGGACTAAGACTCCCTTCAGCCTTTTTTAGCAGTTGTATTACATGGTTGAGTCATGTTGACTACCTTGCCAATTTACGTTTCTGAAACCTTTTCACCTTTTCACTGAAACCAGCTAAGCCAGGTTTTCTTCATCACACTTAACGCCTACATATATGTATTTTAACCTTACCTATGTATTGAAAAATTAAGGTCTGAGAAGCATATTTTAATTAAAATAATTCCAAATTATTTAAAGGTATTTATTAATCCAGAGTAGACTTTATATTAACTCATGGTACCATAGGTACTTGGAAACAATGAAACGTTCTTTCTTTCAGCCAGTGTTTCACTCTTTCAGATTACCCTCCTGTAGGAAAATTTTATTAGCTATTTATATAAAACTTCCTGAAATGTCAGCCATCAAGGACCTGAGAATCAACAAAGACAACAAGGTTAAGCAGATTTTTTTGTTTTTGCTTTTGCTCTATTTTGATAGCAGAGAGAAGAGTGAGAACACAGCAAGCTTCTCACGCCTATCCCCAAGCCCTGTGTTTTGGACCATGTGATCCCTCTGTGAGTTCACATCCATAGCATGTCAGAGATTCCTTTACTATGTTTCTGTGTCTTTTCCTCCCTGAAGACCAGATCAACTTTTTTATTTTTGAAAGCAATCGTTTGGCACAAAGTGCTACAAAATGACGTCTAAACACCCAAAGTATGTTCTTAAGCCATAGAATGCTGGACAGGTGTAATAGAGACTCACCTCCCCATTTGGGATTTTCTGTTACTTTGAACTGCCCTTTACCTCCCTTTGACTTTTCATGTGGTTGTGTAAAAAAAGGCAAATAAAAATAATCCTGGTTAATTCCATTCATAATTTCTATGGCACATCTACTTGGTGCACAGAATTTATTATGGCACATCATATTTTAAAGTATGTGTGTGGTGTGGGAGCTATGGTCAAAAAACCTTATAATTCTATTTTAAGCATTTATCATAAAATTATTATTTTCCCATTAACCATGTCATTATTTTCTGGATGCTCAAGTATGCTTTGTTTCTCTTCTGGATCCATTCCCCCCACCCCGCCGTTGGAATAAATGCTTCTAGTTATATAATGGATCTCCATGGGAAAATCAAGTCAAGTTATATTAAACTTATTGGACTTGGCTATTTAAAATTTGTCATTGTAAGTGCCTGAGAACACAGGAAAAATGAGAAATAAATGTGAGGAATCAGGTAAATATTACTGGAATGTCTTGAAATGAGTCTGAAATAGCTTTGTCTGTGGTCTAAACTATTGCTTTAACATTTTAGAGCATTTATCTAAGGGTCCTTTATTGTACAAACAAAGGCAATTTTTCAGACCCCTTGATGATTATGTTCACTAGAAATGAAAGCGTGTTCCAGTAAGTCTGATATCTATCTCTATGTCATCAAGATTTTAAGTAGTTTTTCTCTATTTCCCACTCCCTATAAACTCCCTAAATTCAAAGTTTGCCTTCTCTCTAACATTTAACACATCGTTGGTGCTCAATAAATGTTTACCGGTTGGGATACTTAACATTTAACAGCTGTAACCTTGACTTCAAGGACAGCTGCATTTTAATGATGTGTGACATGATTTATATGTAAGCTGCTCAAACTCATAACTAAAGCACTTAGCACTTTAGGCTCCCCTGGGATGAAAGGTGATAGATTAAGGTAAAATGGTACTATTATTTAAGTCCGAGAGGTAAATTACACTGGTAAAATGCTATTTGATGTTGCTGGCAAACCGCTGTGGTCTAATGCTTCGCTGCCACCAGGAAACATGGTTCAGTGGTTGGAGCTGTGGTGTATGAGGGAGGAGCCCTGGGTGCCATTTCTGGTTAATTCACTGACTTCCTGGGTGACCTTGGTCAACTCACTTAGTCTCCCCATGCCTCAGTTCCCTCCCTAGGAATGGAGAAGGACGAAGCCTTTCAAGATTCTGCTCTGGAGGGATATTTTAAGAGTACAACTCTGAAATGCTTCATCAATAGCATTTTTGTAGTAATGAGTTTTTTTGTTTTTCTTGCAGCTGTGCTGTTGGCTGTAGGAAGGCAGTATATATTAATATGCCCTTAGCCAGAATGCACAAAGTCAGCCCTCAGAGTGGCCATGGGCTCAGGATTCTGTATTTCAGAACAGGACCACCCTCCCTCCCCATATCACTGCCTCCAGACACTTTGATTCCACACCTGTCCATGCACAATTCTTACCACTTGGTCCTCACCATTTAAAAAATAGATTTTTAAGAAAAGAAATAAGCACTTTCCTGAATCCATGGTTGTGAGAACAGTGCGGATTGTGAATCAACTCTGGCAGTAATCAGAGAAGAACCTGTTCATATGTTCAAGAAAAATAACAAGCAAACTCCCAAACTTAAAACTTCTGTTGACTTCTGAGTTGTACAACAGAGTAGGGGGCAGTAGGGGGTCCTCATCTCTGTCTGTTTCAACCTGGTGAGCCTACTGAATGAGGATGTCCTGTAGTGGGAACAGATAGCATTTCAGATTTTGTAGGACCATATCTTGAATTCTGACCATCTTTCTTCACCCTGATTTCCTGGAATGGCTGCTTAGGCTGCTGGAATCCTGACAACACCTAGACAAACATATAGCAATTCATCCACACTACCTGTCAGATGTAAGTTCCTTAGGAATTTGGTAGTATGAGGTATAAGGAGGAAAAAAGAGAGGATAAGAGAAGATCAGTATATAAAATATTTTCGATTTTCTTGATTAATTGACTAAAATGTTCCAATGAAAGTCTTTCTTGATGATTTTTATCACTTATGAAAATGTATTGGGCTTTTCTTAGGGGAATGGAGAGTGTCTGTCACTGACTTGGAATCTCATTTTAACCATCTTTACAAACACAATAATTAGCATGTACTTATATAGTGCAGTGGCTCCCATACAGGGAAATTGAAGTAACCTTGCAGGAAATTGGGAAATAATAGTGATTTTAAAGGAAAGAAATATATATGGTAAACATAAATACACACAGCTACATTTTTGAGGTTATGAGTTATGGCTACTGGACTGCCATCACATTTTTTATTTACTGATTTTAGTTATATATTATACTATGATTTATTTCTATTTCTTGATTTCTTTACTTTTTTAAAAAATACATCTTTATTGGAGTATAATTGCTTTACAATGGTGTGTTAGTTTTTTCTGTATAACAAAGTGAATCAGCTATACATATACATATATACCGATAGCCACTCCTTCTTGCGTCTCCCTCCTACCCTCCCTATCCCACCCCTTTAGGTGGTCACGAAGTACCAAGCTGATCTCCCTGTGCTATGTGGCTGCTTCCCACTAGCTATCTGTTTTACACTTGGTTCTGCATATATGTCCATGCCACTCTCTCACTTCGTCCCAGCGTACACTTCCTGGTGTCCTCAAGTCCATTCTCTATGACTGTGTCTTTATTCTGTCCTGCCCCTAGGTTCTTCAGAACCTTTTTTTTTTTTTTTAGATTCCATATATATGTGTTAGCATATGGTATTTGTTTTTCTCTTTCTGACTTACTTCACTCTGTATGACAGACTCTAGTTCTAGCCATCTCACTACAAATAACTCAATTTTGTCTCTTTTTATGGCTGAATAATATTCTATTGTATATATGTGCCACATCTTTATCCATTCATCTGTCAATGGATACTTAGGCTGCTTCGATGTCCTGGCTGTTGTAAACAGAGCTGCAATGAACATTGTGGTACATGACTCTTTTTGAATTATGGTTTTCTTGAGTATATGCCCAGTAGTGGGATTGCTGGGTCATACGGTAATTCTATTTTTAGTTTTTTAAGGAACCTCCATGCTGTTCTCCATAGTGGCTGTATCAATTTACATTCCCACCAACAGTGCAAGAGGGTTCCCTTTTCTCCACACCCTCTCCAGCATTTGTTGTTTGTAGATTTTCTGATGATGCCCATTCTAACCTGTGTGAGGTGACACCTTATTGTAGTTTTGATTTGCATTTCTCTAATGATTAGTGATGCTGGGCATTCTTTCATGTGTTTGCTGGTAACCTGTATAACTTCTTTGGAGAAATATCTATTTAGGTCTTCTGCCCATTTTTGGATTGGGTTGTTTGTTTTTTTGATATTGAGCTGCATGAGCTGGTGTATATTTTGGAGATTACTCCTTTGTCAGTTGCTGCATTTGCAAATATTTTCTCCCATTCTGACAGTTGTCTTTTCATCTTGTTTATGGTTTCCTTTGCTGGGCGAAAGCTTTTAAGTTTCGTTAGGTTCCATTTGTTTATTTTTGTTTCCATTACTTTAGGAGGTGGATCAAAAAAGATCTTGCTGTGATTTATGTGAAAGCGTGTTCTTCCTATGTTTTCCTCTAAGAGTTTTATAGTGTCCGCTCTTACATTTAGGTCTCTAATCCATTTTGAGTTTATTTTGTTTTATTTATTTATTTATTTATTTTTTGTGGTACGCGGGCCTCTCACTTTTGTGGCCTCTCCCATTGTAGAGCACAGGGTCCGGACACACAGGCTCAGCGGCCATGGCTCACGGGCCCAGCTGCTCCGCGGCATGTGGGATCTTCCCGGACCAGGGCATGAACCCGTGTCCCCTGCATCAGCAGGTGGATTCTCAACCACTGCACCACCAGGGAAGCCCCTTGAGTTTATTTTTGTGTATGGTGTTAGGGAGTGTTCTAATTTCATTCTTTTACACACAGCTGTCCAGTTTTCCCAGCACCACTTATTGAAGCCACTGTCTTTTCTCCATTGTATATCCTTGCCTCCTTTGTCATAGATTAGTTGACCATAGGTGCGTAGGTTTATCTCTGGGCTTTCTATCCTATTCCATTGATCTATATTTCTGTTTTTATGCCCATACCATATTGTCTTGATTACTGTAGCTTTCTAGTATAGTCTGAAGTCAGGGAATCTGATTCCTCCAGCTCTGTTTTTTTCCCTCAAGACTGCTTTGGCTATTTGGGATCTTTTGTGTCTCCATATAAATTTTAAGATTTTTTTGTTCTACTTCTGTAAAAAATGCCATTGGCAATTTGATAGGGATTGCACTGAATCTGTAGATTGCTTTGGGTAGTGATACTTTGCCAAATTCATTGATCAGCTCTAGTAGTTTTCTGGTAGCATCTTTAGTATTCTCTATGTATAGTATC
>NC_041214.2:110607179-110607957 GCF_002837175.3 Physeter macrocephalus | reverse complement strand
GAAGACAGTGACAGTTTTACTTCTTCTTTTCTGATTTGTATTCCTTTTATTTCTTTTTCTTCTCTGATTGCTGTGGCTAAAACTTCCAAAACTATGTTGAATTATAGTGGTGAGAGTGGGCAACCTTGTCTTGTTCCTGATCTTAGTGGAAATGGTTTCAGTTTTTCCCCATTGAGAATGATGTTGGCTGTGGGTTTGTCATATATGGGCCTTTATTATGTTGAGGTAAGTTCCTTCTATGCCTACTTTGTGGAAGTTTTTTATCATAAATTGGTGTTGAATTTTGTCGAAAGCTTTTTCTGCATCTATTGAGATGATCATATGGTTTTTCTCTTTCAATTTGTTAATATGGTATATCATATTGATTGATTTGCATATACTGAAGAATCCTTGCATTTGTGTGATAAACCCCACTTGATCATGGTATATGATTCTTTTAATGTGCTGTTGGATTCTGTTTGCTAGTATTTTGTTGAGGATTTTTGCATCTATGTTCATTAATGATATTGGCCTGTAGTTTTCTTTTTTTGTATATCTTTGTATGGTTTTCGTATCAGGGTGATGGTGGCCTTGTAGAATGAGTTTGGGAGTGTTCGTCCCTCTGCTATATTTTGGAAGAGTTTGTGAAGGATAGCTGTTAGCTCTTCTGTAAATGTTTTATAGAATTCGCCTGTGAAGCCATCTGGTCCTGGGCTTTTGTTTGTTGGAAGATTTTTAATCACAGTTTCAATTTCATTGCTTGTGATTGGTCTGTTCATATTTTCTATTTCTTCCTGGT
>NC_041214.2:110562693-110607161 GCF_002837175.3 Physeter macrocephalus | reverse complement strand
AAGAATTTGTCCATTTATTCCAGGTTGTCCATTTTATAGGCATATAGTTGCTTGTAGTAATCTCTCATGATGCTTTGTATTTCTGCAGTGTCAGTTGTTCCTTCTCCTTTTTCGTTTCTAATTATATTGATTTGAGTCTTCTCCCTTTTTTTCTTGATGAGTCTGGCTAACGGTTTATCAATTTTTTTATCTTCTCAAAGAATTAGCTTTTAGTTTTATTGATCGTTGCTACTGTTTCCTTCTTTTATTTTCATTTATTTCCAATCTGATTTTTATGATTTCTTTCCTTCTGTTAACTTTGGTTTTTTGTTGTTGTTCTTCTTCTTTCTCTAATTGCTTTAGATGCAATGTTAGGTTGTTTATTTGAGATTTTTCTTGTTTCTTGAAGTAGGATTTTATTGCTATAAACTTCCCTCTTAGAAATGCTTTTGCTATGTCCCGTAGGTTTTAGGTTGTCGTGTTTTCATTGTCATTTGTTTCTAGGTATTTTTTGATTTCCTCTTTGATTGCTTCAGTGATCTCTTGGTTATTCAGTAGTGTATTGTTTAGCCTTCATTTGTTGGTATTTTTTACAGATGTTTTTCCTGTAAGGGATATCTACTCTTATAGCCTTGTGGTTGGAAAAGATAATTGATAAGATTTCAATTTTCTTAAATTTACCAAGGCTTGATTTGTGCCCCAATATATGAACTATCCTGGAGAATGTTCCATGAGCACTAGAGAAGAAAGTGTATTCTTTTGTTTTTGAATGGAATGTCCTATAAATATCAATTAAGTCCATCTTGTTTAGTGTGTCATTTAAAGCTTGTGTTTCCTTATTTATTTTCATTTTGGATGATCTGACCATTGGTGAAAGTAGGGTGTTAAAGTCCCCTACTATGATTGTGTTACTGTTGATTTCCCCTTTTATGGCTGTTAGCATTTGCCTTATGTATTGAGGTGCTCCTATGTTGGGTGCATAAATATTTACAACTGTTATGTTTTCTTCTTGGATTGATCCGTTGAGCATTATGTAGTGTCCTTTTTATCTCTTGTAACAGTCTTTATTTTAAAGTCTATTTTGTCTGATATGAGATTTGCTACTCCAGCTTTCTTCTGATTTCCATTAACATGGAGTAACATTTTCCATCCCCTCACTTTCAGTCTGTATGTGTCCCTAGGTCTGAAGTGGGTTTCTTGTAGACCGGATATATATGGGTCTTGTTTTTGTATCCATTTAACCAGTCTGTGTCTTTTGGTTGGAGTATTTAATCCATTTACATTTAAGGTAATTATCGATATGTATGTTCCTATTACCATTTTCTTAATTGGTTTGGGTTTGCTTTTCCGTCTTTTGTGTTTCCTGTCTAGATAAGTTCCTTTCGCATTTGTTGTAAAGCTGGTTTGGTGGTGCTGAATTCTCTCAACATTTGCTTGTCTGTAATGGTTTTAATTTCTCCATCAAAAATGAATGAGATCCTTGCTGGGTAGCATAATATTGGCTGTACTTTTTTCCTTTTCATCACTTTAAATATGTCCTGCCACACCCTTTTGGCTTGCAGAGTTTCTACTGAAAGATCAGCTGTTAACCTTATGGGTATTCCCTTGTATGTTATTTGTTGCTTTTCCCTTGCTGTTTTTAATACTTTTTCTTTGTATTTAATTTTTGATAGTTTGATTAATATGTGTCTTGGCGTGTTTTTCCTTGGATTTATCCTGTATGGGACTCTCTGTTCTTCCTGGACTTATTGACTGTTTCCTTTCCTATGTTAGGAAAGTTTTCAACTATAATCTGTTCAAATATTTTCTCAGTCCCTTTCTTTTTCTCTTTTTCTGGGACCCCTCTAATTTGAATGCTGGTGCATTTAATGTCCTAGAGGTCTCTGAGGATGTCCTCATTCTTTTCATTCTTTTTTCTTTATTCTGATCTGTGGTAGTTATTTCCACTATTTTATCTTCCCGGTCACTTATTTGTTCTTCTTCCTCAGTTATTCTTCCATTGATTCCTTCTAGAGAATTTTAAATTTCATTTATTGTGTTGTTCATCTTTGTTTGTTTGCTCTTTAGTTCCTCTATGTCCTTGTTAAAGCTTTCTTGTACTTTCTCCATTCTATTTCCAAAATTTTGGATCATCTTTACTGTCATTACTCTGAATTCTTTTTCAGGTAGACTGCCTATTTCCTCTTCACTTGTTTGGTCTGGTGTGTTTTTACCTTGCTCCTTCATCTGCTGTGTATTTCTCTGTTTTCTCATTTTGCTTAACTTGCTGTGTTTGGGGTCTCCTTTTCTCAGGCTGCAAGTTCGTAGTTCCCATTGTTTTTGGTGTCTGCCCCCGGTAGGTAAGGTTGGTTCATTGGCTTGTGTAGGTTTCCTGGTGGAAGGGACTAGTGCCTGTGTTCTGGTCAATGAGGCTGTATCTTGTCTTTCTGGTGGGCAGGACTGCATCCGGTGGTATGTTTTGGGGTGTCTGTGAACTTATTATGATTTTAGGCAGTCTCTCTGCTAATGGGTATTGTTGTATTTCTGTCTTGCTAGTTGTTGGCATGGGGTGTCCAGCACTGGAGCTTGCTGGTCGTTGAGTGGAGCTGGGTCTTAGCATTGAGACAGATATCTATCTCTGGGAGAAACCTTGCCGATTGATAATACATGGGGCCAGGAGGTCTCTGGTGTACTGATGTCCTGAACTCAGCTCTCCCACCTCAGAGGCTCAGGCCTGGCACCCGGCCAGATCACCAAGACCCTTTCTGCCACATGGCTCAGTATAAAAGGGAGAAAGAAAAAAATAGAAAGAAAGAAAGAAAAATAAAATAAAGCTTATTAAAATCAAAAATAATTTTAAAATAATAAAATTAAAGAGTAAAAAAAAAATGATAGAAGAGAGCAACCAAACCAAGAAGCAAATCCACCGGTGAATCCACCAATGATAACAAGTGCTAAAAACTATATTAAAATAAAAAAACCCGACAGACAGAAGTCTAGGACAAATGGTACAAGCAAACCTATACAGACAAAATCACACAAAGAAGCATACACACACACAAAAAGAGAAAAAGAAAAAAAAGAATATATATATATAAAAAGTAAGAGAGCAACCAAATCAATAAACAAAGCTACCAATGATAATCTCTAAATACTAAACTAAGATAAACATAAAAGCAGAAACAAATTAGATGCAGAAAGCAAACCTGAAGTCTAATGTTGCTCCCAAAGTCCACTGCCTCAATTTGGGGATGATTCATTGTCTATTTAGGTATTCCACAGATGCAGGGTATATCAAGTTGATTGTGGAGATGTAATCCACTGCTCCTGAGGCTGAATGGAGAAATTTCCCTTTCTCTTCTCTGTTTGCACTGCTCCTGGGGTTCAGCTTTGGATCTGGCCCTGACTCTGCCTTTAAGTCACCCTCTGGCATCTGTTCTTTGACCAGAATGGAGGGGGTTAAAGGAACGGCTGATTAGGAAGTTCTGGCTCCTTCAGGCCACGGGGAGGGAGGGGTACGGAATGCGCGGGGAGCCTGCAGTGGCAGAGGCCAGCACGATGTTTCAACAGCCTGAGGTGCGCCATGTGTTCTCCCAGGGAAGTTCTCCCTGGATCAGGGGACCCTGTCTGGCGGATTGCACAAGCTCCTGGGAGGGGAGGTGTGGATAGTGACCTGTGCTTGCACACAGGCTTCTTAGTGGCTGCAGCAGCAGCCTTAGTGTTTCATGCCCGTCTCTGGGGTCCGCACTGATAGCTGTGGCTTGCACCCATGTCTGGAGCTCATTTAGGTGGTGCTCCGAATCCCCTCTCCTCGTGCACTCAAAACAATGGTCTCTTGCCTCTTAGGCAGTTCCAGACGTTTTCCCGGACTCCCTCCCTGCTAGCTATGGTGCATTAGCTACCTTTAGGCTGTGTTCACGCAGCCAACCCCAGTCTTCTCCCTGGGACCTGACCTCCGAAGCCTGAGCCTCAGCTCCCAGCCCCCACCCGTCCCGGTGGGTAAGCAGACAAGCCTCTCAGGCTGTTGAGTGCTGGTCGGCACTGATCCTCTGTGTGGGAATCTCTCTGCTTTGCCCTCTGCACCCCTGTTGCTGTGGTCTCCTCTGCGGCTCTGAAGCTTCCCCCCTGCCCAACCCACACCTCCACCAGTGAAGGGGCTTCCTAGTGTGTGGACACTTTTCCCCCTTCACAGCTCCCTCCCAGAGAAACAAGTCCTGTCCCTATTCTTTTGTCTCTGTTTTTTCTTTTTTCTTTTGCCCTTCCCAGGTACATGGGGAGTTTCTTGCCTTTTGGGAAGTCTGAGGTTTTCTGCCAGCGTTCAGTAGGTGTTCTGTAGGAGTTGTCACGTGTAGATGTATTTTTGATGCATTTGTGGGGAGGAAGGTGATCTGCACATCTTATTCCTCTGCCATCTTCAAGGTCCCCCCCCATTTCTATTACTTTTTTTTTTTTTTTTTTCTTTGCGGTATGCAGACCTCTCACTGCTGTGGCCTCTCCCGTTGCGGAGCACAGGCTCCGGACACCCAGACTCAGCGGCCATGGCTCACAGACCCAGCTGCTCCATGGCACGTGGGATCCTCTCAGACCGGGGCATGAACCCACGTCCCCTGCATCGGCAGGCGGACTCTCAACCACTGCGCCACCAGGGAAGCCCCTCTATTACTTTTTAACAAGAGTATCTTATGTCAAATTTGTGCTTTATATATTTTGATAACGTGTGCTAAACTTTATGACTCTCACACATGTGGATTGAAAAGCAAACAAAGAATTCATTAGTTACTTATTTCTACTTTTAATCAAGAAATTTCTGATGCAATGAAAGTAACTTTTAATCATGAAACTACTTTTAATATTAAAATTCCCACAGGAAAACAGTTTGATATTGTTGAGTCTAAAACACTGATTATAGAACAATAGTGTCTGAAACTCTATTTTCTCCCATTATAATCATTGCTTGTATAAATATTTTGGTTAATTTAAAGTTTCTTAGGAATTTAACTTTTAGATTTTGGCAGAAAAGACAATATGTGCTAAATGCCAACAAATCCTCATCTGAAAAAATATGTGTACATACAATACTTATATTTAATACAGGTTGTAAGAAACCTAAAGATTTTATGCTAAATGAAATAAAATGTTAGGCAAGGAGGGAGTTGCTAATGATTATTAAGTAATTTCATTGTTGATTTCATTATGTTGATTATGGAGGTATTTTGAGGAGACATTAATACATCAGTTATTGTTGGTGAAGCTGGATGTTAACCTATGAGAGAGGTATTAAATAGAACAATAGTTTTAAAAAAAGCATTGCATTTTATAAAATTAAGGCATTAAGCCAGATTTATCCAATAAGTAGTTTGCCTCAAATCTTTGTGACTCAGTTAAATCAGACAGAACTGAATTATTTTGATTTGCTTGACTTATGAGGGTAAAAACAATACAATAACTGACTACCAGGTTTTATCAACAACCCTATGAGGTATGTATTACTGACCACAAAGAAAAGTGGAGTAACTTGTCCAAGATCACACAGCCAGTAGATAGTAGGGTTGGGACAGCACAACATCACTCCTCAGTCTGCACTCAGAACCTCTAAACTGTATTTCCATCTTTAGGAGTCTTATGAATGCTGCGGAAATGGTAGGACTGGCCTTAGGCATGCTACGGTGTTGCCCATATTAGCAAAATTACCTTAGGGAGATCCTAATTCAGCTCTTTTCCCCACAACACACATAAACCCAAATACAAGCACAGACACATACATTATCCGTTTGTAAGGTAATTCAAAGTGTAACAATACTACCTCAGAATTGTAAAGACCTACAAATAAAACAGTGTTCACACTAATGTTTTTATGTCAAGAACCCTGAGGGTCTGAAATATTATCCTATGAAAAGACATGAGATTCTCGGTTCAGAGACAAAAGACTTGATTATTCATGGCAAGACAGGCAGCATAAGCTTCCTGTTTGCATTGGTTTCCATCTCCACCCACAGATCCCAAGGTGGTCATTGGAGATGGACCCAGGTAGATGCTGGTCATGCAGTGTATTTGTGTCACAGATAAGAAATCCCAATCTTTAAAGGGGTTGCAAGCAAACCTGCCCAACCTTTGCCCAGAGGGAGATCTCACTATATTTTTATTATCTTTATTATATTGGGCAGCAAATAAATCTTCCCTCTGCCTAGGAAGGTGATGCTATTTCTATCTTGCAAGGCTGTTTTCCACTCTTGAAAAGAATGCCTTGAAAATACATTTTGAAATGATAGTCTAGAGTAAAAGTTTTCAGTAACTCTGCTCATAAGACATGTATATACACAAAGGAGACCCATAAAAAACCATTTCCCAAAAATATATTTTCTATAATCCATGCTAACTCGTTTGACACTCATAGGTACTCATTTGCCTATTGAGATTAATAGGCAAATCTTTTTTTTCTATTTTATAGATTTCTCTACTTATAAAATGATTCTCTTGGCTAGGTAAGACTAATGTAGCTTTCATAACCTAAAAATAATTTAGTTGATAAAATATATATAAATGTTTGAAAAATATCTCAAGTACACAAATTGATGTTTAAAGGGAATGTCTCATACAATAAAGGATTAGTAAAAAAGGCTTTTCTCTAACACTATTTTATATTCTTTGTTTATTTTTTACTACCTACTTGACAAGGGGTAGATGAGCTAAGTGTAAGGATATGTATTGGGACCACTGGCAATCAAAGAAGGAATAGAAATAAAGATAATACACTTCCTAGTTTATATAATAAATCAATAGAAGAAGATGATCTGAATTGATACCCTATGGAAGACTACACTTACTATGTCAAGCAACAACAATCTGTATTAGAATACAGTTATATGCATAATGTGTTAGGTTCCCAGTTTCTAAGGTGTGGAACTTCTAAATGTGCTCAACTTGGGACCAAGGCATCCTTTATAATGGGAAGAATTTAAACCTGATGAATGTGGTCTACTACAGGAATTTCAAAGGGATTGATTTACTATTACTAGGCTCTTTTATTTAGACAAGGCAGCTTAGATTTCAGCCCACTTTGATGGACAAAATTAAGCCACAGAAAGTTGGTTATTTGTCTAATATTACTGAGTAAAGAAGAGATATTAATATGGTGTTGCTGTGTAGGGGATATGTGAGAATTGGGGATGGGAAGGCTCACATTTTCTATTTCAGCTCCTACCTAGAAAGAGGCAAGTGAAGAAATGAAAGTCGCTGTCAGCTTGAGGTGAATTAGAGCAAGCAGCCAAAGGGCTAAATGGTGTTGATCATTTACTCAGAAGTACTCTTTGGGGCTGTGGCTATTTCAACACCAAATGAGCTTATTGTTTCTCATTGTAGGGAGCCCTTCCGTTATTATTGATGACTGACACAAATTGAAAAATGGCCACAATTGTACAACATCCAAAATATGTTTGCAGTAAATTCTGGAAGATTTGGCCTCATCCATCAATTGAATAGGTTGTCCTAAATACGCAAGATCATTCAACCCATAGCATCTTTGTAGCATTTGACAAGTTATCCTTGTTCAGTGGGACATTTAAACCTTGTCCTTCAGGACTGTGAAATGAGAGGAATGTTCTTATCAAAAGTCAAAATCTAAAAAGCAAAATTCGATCTGTCAAATGGTCAAGTATGTTAAAGCTGAAAAATAAAGCTTCTAAGACACTTAGGTCATTTTTTAGACTCTTGTTTTCCTGGTAAGTGAAGAGTCTTTCTGGGACAGGACTCTTTTTTACTCGCAATTCATAATTCTTTGTTCACCTATATGTAAGCTCTTAATAACATTAAGGTCAAGTTAACAAACTTACAAGTTTCTAATCACTGTGTGATAATTAGTTTGGGGTATATTTAAATGACTAGATCTTCAAACCTTCTCTGCTTCTTACCACCCCTTAGCTCTAGATATGTGTCACAGAATAAATGAGAATTCACTATGACAGATCAGTATGGACTTAATTTAATTCAATGCCTAAGATATTACCATTATTATTAGTTATTCTTTTTCTAGTGTTTATCATACCAACACCTGTAATAATAGTCATGGTAACAAACATGATAAAAATAATATATTTTTCTCATAGACAACTTCATTTCAGGTTAGCGCTAATAGAAACTTATCTAAAATTTTGCCATTACTTGGGAGTGAGGTAGGGTTTTCAAATTAAAAAATACAAGATGATTAGTTAAATCTGAATTTTAGATAAAGGATGAATTTTTAAAAATTTTAATATAAGTATATCCTAAATATTGCATGGACAGACATATAAATAATTGTTAGTTGTTTAAATTTAACTACAATAATATATATATACATATGTATGTATATGTGTGTGTATATATATATATATATATATTTTTTTTTTTTTTTTTTTTTTTTAACCTGGCAACTTTAGGATACGAGAAGCCAATGTTTGAAGAGAAAAAGACATCTACTGAAGTCTCAAATAGAAAAGCTGAGGACACACTTGTAAAGGTAGCAAGGCAGCTCTGGAAATGTTTTCTATATCCTTCCCTTTTTACCAAAAAAGGTGGAAGCTGTTTACTAAGGCAAAAAATATCGTCCCCATCACAGTCCTGGCTCATTTTGACAAGTACTGTTGACTCTTGAATGACACCAGTTTGAATTGCATGGGTCAAATTATATGCAGATTATTCTTTTCAATAAATACAGTACCTGTATTTTCATTTTACAGATTTTTAAATTAAGTGTGGGAAAACGTTTGTGTTCAATTAGAGATCACAGTTTGTGAAATGAAAAGAACTAGGGACAGGACAGGAATAAAGACGCAGACATAGAGAATGAACTTGAGGACACGGGAGGGGGAAAGGGAAGCTGGGATGAAGTGAGAGAGTGGCATGGACATATACACACTACCAAATGTAAAATAGATAGCTAGTGGGAAGCAGCTGCAAAGCACAGGGAGATCAGCTCGGTGCTTTGTAACCACCTAGAGGGGTGGGATAGGGAGGGTGAGAGGGAGGTGCAAGAGGGAGGGGATATGGGGAAATATGTACACATATAGGTGATTCACTTTGTTATACAGCAGAAACTAACACAACATTGTAAAGCAATTATACTCCAATAAAGATGTTAAAAAAAAAACCCCAAACAACCGTAATGGAAAAGAATATTTAAAAAAGTAAACAAAATAAATTAAAAAAAGAATGCTGTCCTACTTAAAAAAAAAAAAAAAAGAAAGAAAAAAACGAAAAGAGGTACGGTTTGAGTCCTGATTTTATCTAAACTGTTTCAGCTTCCTGCCTTTGGGTGAGTCATTTATTAATCCCTTTGTTTTTGAGGCTGAGACAGCAGTACCTGATTTTCAGCTGCAGGGGGTTGGGACCCGTAAACACACCGCATCATTCAAGGGTCAACTGTATTCTCTTTTTCCCTAGAACTTAAAAAAATAAATGCATCACACTGCGTGGAGGGAGATTGATTTAGTATATTTCCTCTGAGTATCATGAAGCCACTAGATGGCAGTATCAGCTCATCATACCCCATCCCCTCCCCAGCATCCTGTAGCCAATTTTCTGTACCTTGTCCTCTTTCTCTTCGCAGGTTTCAGCTTGTCGCTTTTCTTCTCCCTCTTTGTTTTCTATTTTTACTTTTATTCAAATGCCAGGAAAACCAGCTGGTTGAAGAAGTCATGCGGTGCTCTGCACGTTTTGTCACAGGGGTGCTGTGATTGAAAAGCTAGGCTGCTGGGGCTGAGTATCAGGCAGGAGAGCAAAGGGACATTTGCACTGGAATCTGTGGCAGGGTTGATGAGGGCACAGAGTTTGATTATGCTTTGCTAAACCCTGTGGACCCAAGATCCAGCCTCCTGTGTGTGGGAATCTGTCTCAGCTGTTGGCAGGCAGCCAGGTGAGAGTAGCAGGTGGGGACAGGACCTCACACGAGACTTCCCAAAGACTGGAGTTGGAGTTTTAGTGGCTGTGAGGTGTTCGTTCCCAAGGCATGAAGTTTATTTTTACAGTAAGAAGACCACTGACTTGCAAAACTGTATGCGTGAAAGGGTTAGGAATTGAGTTTTAGTTTGTAGAGTATGTACTCCTTAGAGATTTTTTAAGTTGCGAGAAAGGAGAACTTCTCCATTTTGTTAAAGACAGAATGCCCTAGAATTCTTTCTGAAAAGAAGGAGAGAGATGGAGAATACTGTAAAGAAAATGGGTTAAATGTGTTCGAGTTCCATTCTAATCCTTACTAAGAGCATGTTACCCATGTGGTGAGGGCACTCCTCACAATGAAATTCCTTTCCCTCCCATCTGTATGTACCCTCTCTTGTGCTGGTCCCTAGCCACTGTGATGTCCAAAAATATCTGAATGAGGAGAGGTCTATGCAGAAGCCTTTGTTATTGATATTGACTAAAACCCTTCTCTCAGAATCCATATTTTAGTTCTTTACAGGGATATAGCTTCTTTCATTTAAATATTTCAAAGCAGATTATGAGCATACTTTGCGTGTTAATTGCACTAGTTCATTGTTCTTCACATTTGCCAACCTAAAACTAGGTATGATATTTTTTTAGCTGAATATTTCTCCTCATCCTTTTTCTTTCATTTAGTGGAGAAAAACAAGTATGACACTTGTCTAACATATTAGATATAGATATATACCTCCTGAATTCTTTTTTGAGCTTGGAAGCAGTAACTCTTGCCAAGAGAGTCTTGTTTAAGCACAGTGGACTTTATCTTTGCCACCAGTGACAACCAGCTGCTTAGCAACAAATGGGACTGAGGAAAGGGGAGCACCTGGTACAAACTCCTGGAACTCGCCACAGTGGCCAAGCCTCCCATTCATTTTAGATCTGCCATCAACTCTTCCTGGAGGAGTGGGGCAAGTTCAAGGATGTTTTGCCATCATGAGAATCTTCAACCCCTGGGTAGCTCCTGGATCTAGGAATATGTCAATTGTCAGGTTCTTCTTGCATGGAACATTTTTTAAAAAGGACTTCTGTATGTAAAATTCTATTTTGTAATTATCCGTAAATTATTTATTTTATTCTGCACTGATAATTAAAAGAAAATGGTTTTCCTTAAAGGAGGCTTTAGTACCATATGTCAGGAGATTGACAAATGAACAAACACAAGTTACTTTTCAAAAATATTTTCCATTAATGGATGTATAATTTGGGGTGTTCATTCATTCATTCATTCATTCATTTATATTTTATTCACCTATTGACAAATATTTATTAAGCATCTTCTATGTGCCAGGCACCGTGCTAACAGTTGGAAAAACAAAACTCAAATGTCAAGATGAATACTGCCCCACCTTCAAGGAACTTAAAGTATATGAGATGGTGTATTTTAATGGGAGCTGTGTATGCACTTAGTGATTTTAAAATCAGTCAGTGGAATGCTGTGGAACAAGGAAAACTAATATTTAATGAGTGCCTCCTATTTAATGAATATGTTATTTCTCACCTTTCACTCTAGTATGCTATCTTATATCATGAGCACCTAGATCAAACACATTTACCACTTTGAAACAATTGTTTTTAAAGTTTATCTGGTAGGAAATTGTCAGTGTTTTCCTAATTATAAATTCTATCCATACACTATTCAACAACAAACATTCGTTGAAAGATGGTCAAGTGTCAGATGTGCTCTAGATGTAGTGGATGGAGCAGTAAATAAGATGGACCTCTTCCTGCTCTCATGGAGATATTTCCATAGGGGTAACAATTATACATTAGAACTATGAATTTTACTCTTTTAGTATTAATGAGAACTAATTCATCTTAGTGAAGAAGAGAGCTTCTTTTTTCTGTGGAAACTGGATTCTTATATCTATATTCCAGAAATCCATGAAACCTATTCTGCAGGACTGGGAGAGTTAGTATGTGAGCAAATGGAGACAGCAATCTCCTCCCACACTCGGGTCTCCAGCAGAATGCAGACTATGGGTCTGATGCCGAAGATGGAATCTGTCTTTCCTGCTCCTCTACCCATTTCATAACAAATGCATATCAAAGCAGGAGACAGGATTTATAGAAATAAGTAGACATTTGCCCACTCTCTTCTCTAAGTGTTGAAATGTGATGTTTGTTAAAATGTTTTTTTCAGAGAATAGTAATAATAATTTTGACATTCAAAATAATATTTGGTGGGCTATCAGATATCTACTCATTTACTTATATTGAGGTGCGCTTTCTCTCTCTCTGTCTCTCCCTGTCTCTCTCATTATCTATCTATACGTTCTAAGATTTGATCACTAGGAGTATTTAAAAAGCTCCTGCTGGAATCCAGAGAAGCAAGCAAGCATCCTATAGTCTAAATTGCTTAGCTACAGGTGGTGAAGAAAATTTCTTACAAGGATATTGAAATAAACTTTCCTTTCAAAATACAGCTAAAATGCTGGAGGACAGTTTTCTTCACAGGCGAAGCACGATGGAACTGCAGGTTTTATGGCTTTCTGAAATCATATGGATTTTCGTTGTCTCTCAGACCAGGACTTCAGAAAACTTTGTTCCTATTTCATCCCAAAACTTGAGCTTGCAAACTCAATGCCGCTAAATATAAATGTAAGTGTGGATGGAACTTTTACCCCTTCACATAAAATGCTTTTTGCTTGATTTCTCTTCATAGCTGCCAAGATGAGTAGAGAGATACGTTGCAGCTTGTGGTTTTTGGATTTTGTTGCAAATGTTGAAGCAAGGGGTTGATTGCTTGGTCTAAACGTGTAGCAATGGCAACAGCTGCTTTACAAAAGCATAAGAGGGAACGAAATGATTTAAAATAAACAGTAGTTACATTTATGACATGCATACTGCCTGGATATTTTTCATTTTCCTTGCCTTTGCTAAAAATGAAACACTGGTACAGATAGCAGTAAAATAACTGCATTCTAAATTCAAGTGTTCCTGCCTCACAAGTGAGAGCCTTCTTTCAGACCTTTCTTAAAATTTTATTTCAGGGTCTTTCTTTATTGAATTAGGCTTAATTTCACAGTAAACATGACCATATTTATTTGCATTTTGAAAATGCAACAAGTTTATAGCACATTGTAAGCCCTTCCTTAATCTTGACTTAAATCAATAAAAAATTATTGCTGAGTATTTTCTTTGTTATTATAATTACCTACCTCTTATTTTCATCAGTCAGTGATGTCATGTCATAGAATAGCTGTCATCTGACGTGACATTTTGGTTTTTTGAAAATTCTCAAACTTTTAAAGATGGATCTTTGAGTGATCTTCTTATAAGTATGGAAATCTTGTTTCCAGGGTCAGTTGGGTTTAAACAGTCTGATATATGACAGAAAGTAAAGTACCTTCTCTAACTTTGGGATCAGTAAAAAGAACAATTGTCTTTAATGTCTTTTTTAAATGAATGTTTTCTGTTTGTCTTGTTCACAGAATAAAAGATTGTGAAAATCTAAATGGACATCAGGTGGTCCTATCCTCCATTATTCTGATGTGAGTCTTGTTGACTGGAGGTGTTGAGAACATAAAGAAAGTGAGGGAAAGAGCCAGAATTAGAACCCAAAGAAAGTGAGGTTAGGATAAGTAGAAGGAGATGATTCCACTTGTGTTTTAAAGGCTCAGGAAGGGATTTACCCGGATTTATAAAGTGTTGAAGCTTATGTACCGTTTTGGTGGGCTACCTTAAAAAATTTTTTTTTGAATTTATAAATGTAAAATTAGGATAAAATAAATATTTATTTAAGATGAAAACAGAACTAAACCAAGTTAAAGATTTTCAGAAGATGAGAAATACCACAAACATCCAAAATTTTAAAAAAATCTAACATTTAAATTAACTCTCTAGTGCAACTTTGTATATAATACTCCTTTTCTCTATATATACATATATATTTTTTTGCTGTATTCTCTTTAGCACTTTATATGAAAATGACTTTATAGTATCACTTCTATATCAAGAATAGAAAAATCTTTCCTCTATCATGAGTGATTAAAAATTTTTTATTAATGATTTCATGTACAGTTGTGCTTGTAGTTTATAATGTTGTTGCAGGTTTGTGACCTCAAACACAGGATTCCATGCATTCTATTTCATGTAATTACCTTAATAATGTGTTATACACTTATAGTTGTATATGATGTATCATTAAATATATTCCTCACAGATGGAACTTCCAGTTTGACTAGGTATTAATGAGAACTGAATTTTCTGCTTATAATTTTACATCTTTGATGAATGGAAGAATTTTCCATAGACTGGCTTCTGACACATTATCTTTCAAATCTTTCTTCCCTGCTCATTGCTTGCTTCTGGTGGAGGGCACTGGGGGAAACATTCATATAGTAGTACGTCAAGGTGCAAGGGAATCAACAGAGGAGGTAATAGGAATATTCCTAGAAACCATTCCTACACTGGGATAGCTAGCAACAACTTATCAAGGATGGAAGTGACTATGAAACCACAAAAATAATACACTAAATATATACCCAGACTTCCTGCCTGCCTGCTAGACTTCCTTCCTTCCTCCCTGCCTCCTTCCTTTCTTCCCTCCTCTTTCTTTTTTTTCCTTTCCTGTCTTTTCTTCTCTATTGTTTATTTTTTTTTAATTTAAGGACTTCAGAAATACAGAATTAGTTTAATCATAATTTTTAGTTCATTATGCATCATTATCCTTCTTGTATATGTTGTCTTTTTATGTTAACTATTTCTTTTGATTTTTAAATAATAAAATAACATAATGAACATTCCAGTGAATATCTAAAACAAATCAATAATTCACTCAAACTCTGTTCCTCCACTAGCCTTCAACTTCCCCGTAGAGATCCTTGCTATCCTAAATTTTGTGCTCATCATTCTCTTGAACATCATTATATGTCTAAAGGATGTATTGTTAGTTTTATTTGTTATTGAACTTCATAAAAAGGTGTCATACTGTTACAGTCTTTGGGGGCTATTTTTTAAATTCAGAGTTTTTTTGTTTTTTTTTTTGTTTTTTTTTTTTGCGGTACGCGGGCCTCTCACTGTTGTGGCCTCTCCCATTGCGGAGCACAGGCTCTGGATGCACAGGCTCAGCGGCCATGGCTCACGGGCCCAGCCGCTCCGCGGCATGTGGGATCTTCCCGGACCGGGGCACAAATCCGCGTCCCCTGCATCATCAGGCAGACTCTCAACCACTGCGCCACCAGGGAAGCCCTTTAAATTCAGTTTTATATTACTGAAATCACTCTGTGTGATTCCATGCTACAACATTCCATTGTGTTAAATTGTTGCATTATAGTCATTAATCTTCCTCTTGGTGGGAATTTATATTGTTTTGTTTCTAGTAATTACAATTAGTGCTGCAGTGAATATTCTTGTGTTGTCGTCCCATGATGCTCATATGTAAGCTATCCTTGAGTATTTTCCCAGGAGTGAAATTATGGAGCCATAGTCTGCCATTGTTTAGCTTGTAAAGATAATCTTAATTTGTTTTTAAGACAATTTGTAACCATCTCATTTATATCTGCAGTGTAAAAAGAGATCCTCTTAATCTATTTCTCCTTCAAAATACAGTATTGTTAAACTTGTTAATTTTAACCAGTTGAATAAGGGGAGTTAAAAGGGTATCTCATTGTGGTGTTGCTTTCCTAATTACAACTGAGATTATAGCTTCATATTGCTCAAAAATATTTTTTTCCCATATTTTTATTGTTGTCTTTTTTTAAAGATATTTATAGGAGTTCTTTTTATGTTCTTGACAGTAATCCTTTGTCAGTTTTATATATTATAAATACTGTATCTTCTTTTAGTGTGGCTTGGTTTTTTCATGTTTCCTTAAAAATATATGTTTTAATTAATAGAATTTATTAATTAATATACATATAATGTTCATCTTTTTTTCTGGTTAGTGAATTTTTTGCCTTGTAAATAAAATTTTCTTACAACAAGGTCAGTAATATATATATATATGTTTATTTAATTTTTTAAAAAGTTTTGCTTTTTACATTTTAAAGTCTCAATCTACTTGGCATTGATTTTTGTTGCTGTTGTGAGATAGGCTTTTAATTCCATTTCACTGTTATATAGAAAGCTGTATTTCCAATTTTCATTTATTGAATCATTTTTTTCCCCTGCCCTTTCCAGTGACTTGCATGACCTTACACTTTGTATATGAAACTTCCATAAATTTGTGGTTGGTTTATAGGCTAAGTTTTCTTCTATTGGTTAGACTATTCCTATTCTAAACTATACTGTCATTATTATTGTAGATATTGTTATAGATTATAACAATTTACAACAATATAATATAATTATAATATAATGCACAATTGATTTCTGTTAAGGTGAGCTTCTTTGAGATTGTCTTTCTGCTGTGTGTTTATGTGTGTATACTACCCACAGCTACACTAACATGGATACTTGTTTTTAATCAGGGTCCTTAATACATTTGCAGTTTCCACTAAGCTCTGATTTTAACAAAATCCTCATGAACTGTATGGGTAGGTAAATTGATGTCTCCTATATACAGTAATTTAAAAAAAGACCTGGATCTACTTATCACCTTAGATGATAGGTGCTCAAGCTTCAGCATGCCTTAAAAATCTACTGGGTGGCTTGTTCAACTCAAGATTGATGGGCCCCACTCACAGATATTCTGATTCCGTGGATTTGGATGAGGCCCAAAGATTTACATTTCTTTCAGGTACCCTGGTGAGGTTAATGCTGCTGGTCTGGGGACCCCACACTGACATCAACTACCTTGGACTAACTTTGCTTGTAAAGTCCTTATGAACTTGTGTTTTGATTCTTGTCCTTTCTGACCGTGGCTTGTGTATTTTTTGTCTCACCATGCGGAGGCTGTGAGGTGTGTTAAATTCTGCTTCTTTGGGAAGACAGAGAGTCAGCTGAAAATTATCTCCCTAGGGAGATAATTTAAAGGACATTTAAAATAACAGGCCATCTACTGACCTTGCAGTGTAATAGTATGTAACGCTGCTTGCTGGCTGCAACACCTTGGGTTTTTACCCTTCAACCGTTTCACATACACTGTTGTGAAAAGTATAGAGGGGCCTTGAGTTCTATGGGGTGGGGGTAGAAAAAGGCAATAGAAAATTCACAGCTTGTGTTCCCAGAGGGGAAAGGGAAATTTATCCATTCCAGAATCGATGAATAGTTATCCATTCTGGAATAACTATTCACAGGTGACTATTCATTTATAAAGCAGTTACTTAAGCTAGTTAAAAGTAATCTGGAGGTTTAGAGAATATTTCCAGGATTTTGGTTGTAGCGCTTTCCTGACCTTATTAGCTATGCCTATAATTTATTTGCTTTGGTTTCAGCAGAGCCTTGCTCTAACCGAACATCATGATTAATAAAGTCTTCTTCACACTCTAGCTATTAGCTTTGCAATTGTATTTGCCATTGAATGAAGGATATAGAATTTTAACCCCACCAGTGGAATTTCAGATTCACGAATGCTGAGTTTTATCTAGTTTTTGGACCACTGCTCAGATGTGCATTGTGGAGAACTTATTTTTCTGTAAACTCAGTTGCTCTATTACAGTGGTACATAACAGAGGAAACCATGTTATCAAAGACAACTCTATTATTAGTTTGTATGGTAAAAATTAATTAAATGCTACCTTGTGCAGGTTTTCTGTATGGTAATGGCAATAAAATGATGGCCTTGATCTCATATTCTTGCAGGGAAGACAGGTAAGTAAATACCAATACTTACCAATAAAACACTGTATGGTAAGTAAAATGTTAAACATGTTCCAGGTGGGGCTGACGGGTCAAATGGGATCTGGCAGTGAAGGGATTCAGAAATGCTTTGGCATAATAAGGAATGTGACACAACACACAGACACACACACACACACACACACGTAAAGGAAATGAGAGCCATCACCACTCAACTTCAGATAAATAAATTGCTACTCTATTGCCACCCTTCTTTTGCTCTGTTGGGCTGCAGCCCGCAGGCATGCAAGCCCTGTACTTGCCCAGCCCCGAGACTGAAGAAAGTATCCAGAGTCAGCGACAGAGACATTGATGGTTTAATAGATGGGAGATCTTACATGTCTGAAGCAAAAGGGTCCTGGAGCTACACCCCACCATGGATAGTAGACAGCAGGAAGGACACGGAGGCAGCAGTCTTTGCTGGGGGAAGTGGGGTAGGATAAGGAGACTACCAGTCTACCAGTTATAGGGGGAATTGACTTCAGATTGGCTCATCCATTACCAGGGAGACCAGCAGAGGGACACATCTCTCTTAGCCCCTGGGCTAAGTACCTTCCTGGAGCAGAGGTCTTCTCTTTGCTAAACTATCCTAAGGGAGCCATTCTGATCTAAAGATTAGAACAATCACTAGCTGGAGTGGGAGAGGGCGAACAAGTATGTAGGTATTTACTGATTAAGCTCTATGATTAAGAGGGAAGTTCAGTCATGTGAGTAGGGTGTAGGTGATGGAGGGACTGGTCCAGCAGAGGGTGTACAGAGAGCAAGCAAACAGCCATCTTGAATGGCCTGAATACACATGTTCTAAGCTGCCAAATTTTTATAATCAGTAAACATTCATGAGTAAGTGTATTGTTTGGAATCCTGTCTCAAAGGGCAGGCAAAGGAGACCTACATCCCTCAGGAATAGTTAGCATTCCCATAAAGAAGAGCAGGAACAGGCTCTCAGTTTAGATACCAGGAACTAGGTGATCACCAACCAGTTATAATAGAAATGGAAATTCAGAAATACTTAATGGCCTTCTAAAGTGGAGTATTTGGCAAAGCTTCTCCAAGAGCAAGTAGGTGTTAGGGCTGTTGGACCCCCTCACTCTTTTGTTGTTGTTTATTTTTTAAAAATTCATTTTATCTATGACCTGAATTTCACAGCAGTGATCAACTATTGTAAACCAGGGTAATAGCATCTTTAGCAGAATTACCTGCAAAAATAACGGGAATAGGAGACCTGCCATGAGCACTCTAGGGGGCTGAAATGCAAAGCTTCATTTACTTGTAAGATAATGGGATAAAATTCCCCTTGGCCACCTATTGTGCAAAATAAGGTCCCTTGTGGGATAAAATCCCACCACCACCCTGCCCTTCTTTACCAGCCTTGACATTCTTTCTTCCCACCTTGCCTTTTGACTGGTCTAGAAATAAAATGCAAATACCTTAGTCTTGCAGTAATTAATGTGCTTCTGTTTTTAAATACGTCTGCAATTGCAGTAAGTATTCATAAAACTTGTCTTTTACTTGACCCAGCATCTTCGACTCTGGTACCATCATCTTCCTTCAAGTCCCTTGTCAAAGAGGTGCCTGAATGACTGACACTGATAAAGTGAAAGAGTGTTTTAGAAGGGAAGAAAAAGAAGAAATGTAAATCTGTCCTCTAACATCAACACATTTCATCACGCTTGCAGACTTCATAAATCAGATTTGGTAATGAGGGTTGAAGGCACATGCTATGTGAGAAGAAAGGATGGTAAGCTCATGTCTGAAAACTGAAGGGTTCTGATCATGAACTGAAAATTTCTGAGTTAATCAGAAATTAATGTTAAATCTGTAAAGATGGGGGTGCAAGGATCATATCTACCTCTTTGTATTGAGTATATTTTCAGTGCTCTAAAAGTGTTTAATGTTACTATTTATAAAATTATTCTGAAAGTCATAGAATTTCAGAGATAAATGCAAAACTATTGTATGGCCCTTGGGGTATCATTCTAACAAATCACTAACAAGTAAGAAAAACGCCTGTACATGTGCACACATCTTTAGGTATTAAAGTTGAATATGCCCTTGCTTGTGTGCCTAGGTAGAAACATGATCCATTGGGAAAAATTTGGGGAAAAAATGAATATTGGTTTCCTAAAGGTTATTTCATTTTATATTACATAATTGCCACACTTATCTTTCTTTCCACTGTCTGAAAATCAAATGTATATTTTTCTACAAGTGTTCTGGAGGTTTAGTTACAAATGAATTTCATAAGCTTGCACTGGAGGTGTTCCTTTGTACTAAAGCTGAAAAAATTGTACCATGGAGTTGATAAGAACTTTCAAAGGTATAGTAAATTAATGTTTTGCCTCTCTGCCCTTAGGGAGCAACATTTGGATCTTGATTGGCTGGTGGTCAGGAATACAGGAAATTTTGCCAGGCTTAGTTTAGAAGATAATGATTGCTTTAGCACTAGGCAGTTAGAGGCATGACAGACTTTTCTCAACCAAGTGTTAAGGATAGCAATAAAAAAGCAAAGGTGCTACAGGTCATGACAAATGAGTTTTACCAGTAAAGACAAAGGGAGACAGAGTGAAATTTTACACTGTGCATGTACTTTGTGTTTATAGAACATTTTTCATTCCACCATCTCAAAACAATTTAAAGCATACTTATCAGTTGGAAGGAGGTTATTTCCCTGCTAAGGCATCATGATGCTCACTCACTAGGTTCATAACTATCCTAAGGCCATTTACTACATTGCTATAAAGGTCTAGGGCATGGAATTATAAATATTTTTGACTCTTCAGGTCAGATTGGCCAAAATCCTGCCATTACAATCTCTCTACACCCTGAACCTAGTACTTTCTCAGGGATAGAACCAGGAAGAGACTGAAGTGGAACTCAGATCTAGAATGTCTCCTGGATAGGCATAGACACATCGAGAGCTGGGGATGAAAAGGAGTGTCTAGATTCATCTTTTAATTTTTTAATTTTTACCAAACGTAAAATACATAGCTAGTGGGAAGCAGCTGCATAGCACAGGGAGATCAGCTCGGTGCTTTGTGACGACCTAGAGGGGTGAGATAGGAGGGTGGGAGGGAGGGAGACGCAAGAGGGAAGAGATATGGGAACATATGTATATGTATAACTGATTCACTTTGTTATAAAGCAGAAACTAACACACCATTGTAAAGCAATTATACTCCAATAAAGATGTTAAAAAACATTTTTAAACCATGTAATCTATTGAAATAATCTATTAGGATCAAAATATTTGATATGGGGCTTCTCTGGTGGCACAGTGGTTAAGAATCTGCCTGCCAATGCAGAGGACACGGGTTCGAGCCCTGGTCCGGGAAGATCCCACATGCTGCAGAGCAACTAAGCCCATGCGCCACAATTACTGAGCCTGCGCTCTAGAGCCCACGAGCAACAACTACTGAGCCCACGCACCACAACTACTGAAGCCCGTGCACCTAGAGCCCGCTTTCCGCAACAAGAGAAGCCACCACAATGAGAAGCCCGTGCACCGCAAAGAAGAGTAGCCCCCGCTTGCCGCAACTAGAGAAAGCCCGCACACAGCAACAAAGGCCCAGTGCAGCCAAAAATAAATAAATAAAATAAATAAATTAAAAAAAATATTTGATATGAAGAAAATAACATTCTTAGGTGATAAACTCTGAATTGAAATGTATTATGAAATATTTTGGAGCTGAGTGCTTGGCTGTCGACCTTGTTAGAGAGCTGAGCCTGAGATTCAATTTAAGACTGAAGTTTTATACCTATGCCCAATGCTAAGCACATAACAGTGATGTAATATAAATTTGTTTGAGAAAATGATGTATAAAGTTAAATAAATTATTAATTCAAAACTTCTCCATAGCGTACCATTTATGCTAACCTCTACTATGGAACAACACTTCACAACATAAAATATAAAAAACAATAAAAAACTACCAAAAATAACTTTGATTAGATATTATTGTTCCTGCTTTCTTTTTCTAATATTTGAAGTAATTCTGAGCTACATCAGTCTGTGTTTCTTTTCTGATGAATGTATATATATACATTCATATGTCTGTATTTTTTTATTGGAACATAGTTGATGTACAATTTTATGTTAGTTTCAGGTGTACTACCTAATGATTTGATATTTGCATGCATTATGATATGATTGCCATGATAAGTCTAGTAACCATCTGTCTCACACCATTATAATGATATTGACCATATTCCTTATGCTGTATATTACATCCCTGTGATTTATTTATTATATACCTGAAGGTTGGTACCTCTTAATCCCCTTCAACTATTTTGCACACTCCCCCACTAACCTCCCTTCTGGCAAACCCTATTTGTTCTCTCTACCTATGAGTCTGTTTTAATTTTGCTTTATAAGTTTGTTTGTTTTGTATTTTAGATTCCACATATAAGTGAGATCATAGGGCACTTGTCTTGCTCTGTCTGACTTATTTCACTCAGCATAATATACCCTCTAGATCCATCCATGTTGTCACAAATGGCAAGATTTCATTTTTAATAGCTGAGTAATATTCCATTGTGTGTAGACACTTAGGTTGCTTCCATATCCTGACTATTGTAAATAATGATGCAATAAACATTGAAGTGTATGTATCTTTTCAAATTAGTGTTTTAATTTTCTTCAGGTAAATACCCAGAAGTGAGGTTCCTGGATCATATGGCAGTTCTATTTTTAATTTTTTGAGGAAACTCCATACTGTTTTCCATAGCAACTGCACCAATTTACATCCCACCAACAGTGCATGAGGGTTCCCTTTTCTCCACTTGTTATTTGTTGTGTTTTTGATGATAGCCATCCTGGCAGGTGTGAGGTGGTATCTTATTATGGTTTTGATTTGCATTTCCCTGATGATCAGTGACATTGAGCATCTTTTCATATGTCTGTTGGTCATCTGTATGTCTTCTTTGGAAAAATGTTTATTCAGATCCTCTGTTCATTTTTTAACTGTTTCTTTGATGTTGAGGTGTATGAGTTTTTTGTGTATTTTGGATATTAACCCCTTATCAGATATATTATTTGCAAATATCTTCTCCCTTTGCATAGGCTGCCTTTTCATTTTGTTGATAGTCTCCTTCACAGTGCAAAAGTTTTTTAGTTTGATGTAGGCCAATTTGTTTATTTTTGCTTCCTTTCCCTTGCCTGAGGAGACATATCCCCCCAAATATTACTAAGACTGATGTTCAAAGAGCATACTGCCTAGGTTTTCTTCTTGGAATTTTATGGTTTCAGGTCTTACATTTAAATCTTTAATCCATTTTGAGCTTATTTTTGTATATGGTATGAAAAAGTAGTCCTCTGATTTTTTTACATGTAGCTATCCAGTTTTCCCAACACCATTTATTGAAGAGTATGTAGTTTCCCCATTGTATATTCTTGACTCCTTTGTCATAGATTAATTGACCATATAAGTGTGGGCTCATTTCTGGGCTTTCTATTCTGTTCCATTGATCTATGTGTCTGTTTTTATGCCAGCACCATAGTGTTTTGATTACTGTAGCTTTGTTGTATAGTTTGAAATTGGGAGTGTGATACCTCCAACTTTATTTTTCTTTCACAAGATTGTTTTGGCTAATTGGAGTCTTTCATGTTTCCATAAAAATTTTAGAATCATTTGTTCTCTTTCTGTGAAAAATTCCATTGGTATTATGATAGGGATTGCATTGAACCTGTAGATTTCCTTGGGTAGTACGGTCATTTTTAACAATATTACTCCTTTCAATCCATGAGCACGGTATATCTTTCCATTTTTGTGTCATCTTAAATTTCTTTATCAATGCCTTTTATTTTTCTGAATACAAGTCTTTTAGCTCCTTGGTTAGATTTATTTCTAGGTATTTTATTCTTTCTGATGCAATTGTAAATGGGATTGTTTTCTTAATTTCTCTTTCTGATAGTGCATTGTTAATGTATAGAAATGCAATAGATTTTTGTATTAATTTTTTACCTTTCCACTCTATTGAATTAATTTATTAGTTCTGATAGGTTTTGGCAGTGTCTTTTGAATTTTCTATATATAATATAATGTAATCTGTGAACAGTGATAGTTATACTTCTTCCTTCCCAATTTGGATTCCTTTTATTTCTCTTTCTTGTCTGATTACTGTGGCTAGGACTTCCAAGATTATGTTGAATAAAAGTGATGATAGTGGGTATCCTTGTCTTGTTCCTGATCGTTGAGGAAATGCTTTTGTCTTTTCACTGTTGAGTATGATGTTGGCTTTATGTATGTCATATACAATAAGTCCCCTACATATGAATGAGTTCCGTTCTGAGAGTGTGTTTATAAGTCAAATTTGTTCGCAAGTCCAGCAAAGTTAGCCTAGGTACCCAACTAACACAATCGGCTACATAGTACTGTACTGTAATAGGTTTATAATACTTTTAACACAAATAATACATAGAAAACAAACAAACACAAAAAATAAAGAAAATATTTTAATCCCATAGTATGGTACCTTGAAAAGCACAGTAGTACAGTACAACAACTGGAATACAGGGGCTGGCATCGAGTGAACAGGAAAGAAGAGTTACTGATTGGAGGAGGGAGAGGAGGTGGGAGATGGTAGAGCTGAAAGATCATCAGCCATAGGATTGGAGGGCAAGCTGCAATTTCACTCATGCCTGACATTGATGGCACATGTTCTGGTTCCTTGCTGGATTCAATTCTATCTACCCTCTTGAAAAAAATGATCTGGTGATGTCTGGGTAGTAACTCTTTTTTTCTCATCATAGATTACGTGGTAGGACTGGATTGCATTCTGAACAGCTGCTGCAACCTTTGTGTACTGTTCTACATTCGGGTCCTGTGCCTCAAAAACTAACAGTGCCTTCTCAAGTAAAGGGAATCCACTTGCCATTTCTTGCATTGTGAATCTTTTTGGTTCTGCAGGTACTTCTTCTTCCTCTTGTCTCTCTTTGTCCTTTCTCTGGGCCTCTAGTTCCTGGTGCTTCTTAGCAGTACCAGCTACATCACTGCTATTTTTATACTTGCTTCCAGACATCATGAGCTTGAAATAAAGATACTGTACTACTGTACTCTTTACAGTACTGTACAGTGAAGTACACAAAAGCACAACCACTTGTAGAGGATGCATGCACATGACAATGTACACCACACACGTTAACTAACTTACGTGACTGGACATGCAAACACATGTTCGCAGCTTTGAAAGTTTGCAACTTGAAGGTTCGTATGTAGGGGACTTACTGTATGGCCTTTATTATATTGAGATATGTTCTCTATATACATACCCACTTTGTTGAGAGTTTTTACCATAAATGAATGTTGAATTTCATCAAAAGCTTTTTCTATATCTGTTGAGATGATTGTATGCTTTTTATTCTTTAATTTGTTAATGTGGAGTAGCACATCAATTAATTTGCAGATACTGAAAAATCCTTGCATCTGTTGGATAAATCCCACTTGATCGTGGTGTATGATCTTTTTTAAATTAATTTTTATTGGAGTATAGTTGATTTAAAATTTTATGTTAGTTTCTGCTGTACAGCAAAGTGAATCACTTATGCATATATCCACTCTTTTTTTTTTAACATCTTTATTGGAGTATAATTGCTTTACAATGGTGTGTTAGTTTCTGCTTTATAGCAAAGTGAATCAGTTATACATATACATATATCTCCAAATCTCTTCCCTCTTGCATCTCCCTCCCTCCCACCCTCCCTATCCCACCCCTCGGTATCCACTCTTTTTTAGATTCTATTTCCATATAGGTCATTACAGAGTATTGAGTAGAGTTCTCTGTGCTATACAGTAGGTTCTTATTAGTTATTTATTTTATATATAGTAGTGTGTATATGTCAATCCCAGTCTCTCAATTTATTCCTCCCTACCCTTTCCCCCTGGTAACCATAAGTTTGTTTTCTATCTCTGTGACTCTATTTCTGTTTTGTAAATAAGTTCATTTGTAGCATTTTTTGGGATTGCACATGTAAGTGATATCATATGATATTTGTCTTTCTCTGTCTGACTTCACTCAGTATGACAATCTCTAAGTCCATCCCTGTTGCTGCAAATTGCTTTATTTCATTCTTTTTTATGACTGAGTAATATTCCATTGTATATCTATGTACCACGTCTTCTTTATCTATTCCTCTGTTGATGGACATTTAATTTTAAGTGGTGCTGAGATAACTGGACAGCTACATGTAAAAGAATGAAATTAGAACACTCTCTAACACCATACACAAAAATAAACTCAAAATGTATTAAAGACCTAAATGTAAGGCCAGATTCTCTAAAACTCTTAGAAGAAAACATAGGCAGAACACTCTCTGACATAAATCTCAGCAAGATCTTTTTTTATCCACCGCCTACAGTAATGAAAATAAAAACAAAAATAAACAAATGGGATCTAGCTAAATTTAAAAGCTTTTGCACAGCAAAGGAAACCATAAACAAAATGAAAAGACAGCCCTCAGAATGGGAGAAAATATACAAAGCGACCAACAAGGGATTAATCTGAAAAATACACAAACAGCTCATGCATCTCAATATCAAAAAAAAAAAAAAATAACCCAATCAAAAAATGGGTGGAAGATCTAAACAGACATTTCTCCAAAGGAGACATACAGATGGCCAAAAAGCACATGAAAAGATGCTCAACATCAAATTATTAGAGAAATGCAAATCAAAACTACAATGGTAGCATTTTTTGGGATTGCACATGTAAGTGATATCATATGATATTTGTCTTTCTCTGTCTGACTTCACTCAGTATGACAATCTCTAAGTCCATCCCTGTTGCTGCAAATTGCTTTATTTCATTCTTTTTTATGACTGAGTAATATTCCATTGTATATCTATGTACCACGTCTTCTTTATCTATTCCTCTGTTGATGGACATTTAATTTTAAGTGGTGCTGAGATAACTGGACAGCTACATGTAAAAGAATGAAATTAGAACACTCTCTAACACCATACACAAAAATAAACTCAAAATGTATTAAAGACCTAAATGTAAGGCCAGATTCTCTAAAACTCTTAGAAGAAAACATAGGCAGAACACTCTCTGACATAAATCTCAGCAAGATCTTTTTTTATCCACCGCCTACAGTAATGAAAATAAAAACAAAAATAAACAAATGGGATCTAGCTAAATTTAAAAGCTTTTGCACAGCAAAGGAAACCATAAACAAAATGAAAAGACAGCCCTCAGAATGGGAGAAAATATACAAAGCGACCAACAAGGGATTAATCTGAAAAATACACAAACAGCTCATGCATCTCAATATCAAAAAAAAAAAAAAATAACCCAATCAAAAAATGGGTGGAAGATCTAAACAGACATTTCTCCAAAGGAGACATACAGATGGCCAAAAAGCACATGAAAAGATGCTCAACATCAAATTATTAGAGAAATGCAAATCAAAACTACAATGAGGTAGCACCTCACACCAGTCAGAATAGCCATCATCAAAAAATCTACAAACAATAAATGCTGGAGAGGGTGTGGAGAAAAGGGAACCCTCCTACACCGTTGGTGGGAATGTAAATTGGTGTAGCCACTATGGAGAACAGTATGGAGGTTCCTTAGAAGACTAAAAATAGTGTTGCCATATGATTCAGCAATCCCACTCCTGGGCATATATTTGGAGAAAACCATAATTTGAAAAGATACACACACCCCATTGTTCATTGCAGCACTATTTTCAATAGCCAGGACATGGAAGCAACCTAAATGTATGATCCTCTTAATGTATTGTTAGATTCGGTTTGCTAATATTCTGCTGAGGATTTTTGTTTCTATGTTCATCAGTGATATTGGCCTGTAATTTTATTTTTTGGTGATATCTTTGTCTGGCTTTGACATCTGGGTGATGCTGGCTTCATAAGAGGAGTTTAGAAGAATTCTTTCCTCTTCAATTTTTTGGAATAATTTGAGAATGTTAGGCGTTAACGCTTCTGAAAATGTTTGGAAGAAATCTCTTGTAAAGCCTTCTGCTCCTGGACTTTTGTTTATTGAGAGTTATTTGATTACTGGTTCAATTTTATAACTGGTAATTGGTCTGTTCATATTTTCTTTTTTTTTTCTTGCGGTACACGGGCCTCTCACTGTTGGGGCCTCTCCCGTTGTGGAGCACAGGCTCCGGACGCGCAGCCTCAGCGGCCATGGCTCACGGGCCTAGCCGCTCTGCGGCATGTGGGATCTTCCCAGACCGGGGCATGAACCCGTGTCTCCTGCATTGGCAGGCGGGCTCTCAACCACTGCACCACCAGGGAAGCCCTGTTCATATTTTCTATTTCTTCCTGATTCTGTCTAGGGCGATTGTATGTTTCTAGGAATTTTTCCATTTCTTCTTGGTTGTCCATCTTATTGTTGTATAATTATTCATAGTAATTTCTTATGATCCTTTGTATTTTTGTGGTATTGATGGTAATTTCTGCTCTTTCATTTCTGGTTTTATTTATTTGGGCCCTCTATCTTTTTTCTTGATGAGTTTGGCTAAAGGTTTATCAATTTTATTTATCTTTTCAAAGAAGCATCTCTTAGTTTCATTGAACTTTTCTATTGTTTTCAGTCTCCATTTCATTTATTTCCACTCTCATCTTTATGATTTCTTTCCTTCTACTGACTTTGGGTTTTGTTTTTTCTTCTTTTTCTAGTTCCTTTAGGTGTAAGGTTAAATAGTTTATTAGAGATTTTTCTTGTTTCCTGAGGTAGGCTTGTATCGCTATAGACTTCCCTCTTAGAAGTGCTTTTGCTGTTTCCCATAGATTTTGGATTACAGTAAGTCCCCTACATATGAACAAGTTCCATTCTGAGAATTTGTAAGTCCAATTTGTTTGTAAGTCCAACAAGGTTAGCCTAGGTACCCAACTAACACAATCGGCTATATAATACTGATAGTACTGTACTGTAATAAGTTTATAATACTTTTCACACAAATAATACATATGTAAAAACAAACATAAAAAAATAAAGAAAATACTTTTAATCTTATGGTACAGTACCTTGAAAAGTACAGTATACAGTACAACTGCTGGCATACAGGGGCTGGCACACACGTTCTCATCTTTGGAAGTTCGTAACTTGAAAGTTCATACGTAGAGGACTTACTGTATTGTGTTTCTATTTTCATTTTTCACCAGGTGTTTTTAAATTTCTTTTTTGATTTCTTTAGTGAACCTTGGTTGCTTATTTGCATATCGTTCAGCCTCCATGTATTTGTATTTTTTGCAGTTTGTTCCTTATAGTTGATTTCTAGTTCATAGTGTTGTGGTCAGGAAAGGTATTTGATATGATCTCAATCTTAAATTTACTGAGATTTATTTTGTGGCCTAGCATGTGATCTATCCTGGAGAATGTTCCATGGGCACTTTAAAAGAATGTGTATTCTGCTGCTTTTGGATGAAATGTTCTGTATGTATATCTATTGAGCTCATCTGCTGTAAGGTGTCATTTAAGGCCAGTGTTTCCTTATAGGTTTTCTATACAGATGTCTGGATTTTCTGTCTGTTGATGTAAATGGAATGTTTAAGTCCCCTATTATTATTGTGTTACTGTCAATTTCTCCCTTTATGTTTTTAATATGTGCTCTATGTATTTAGGTGCTCCTATGTGGAGTATTTATATATTTATAATTGTTAGATTGATCCCTTTATCATTATATAATGTTCTTCTTTGTCTCTTGTTACAGTCTTTCTTTTAAAGTCTATATTGTCTGATATAAGTATTGCTACCCCAGCTTTTTTTGTTTCCATTCACATGGAATATCTTGTCCATCTCTTCGTGTCCAGTCTGTGTGTGTCTTTATATCTGAAGTGAGTTTCTTATAGGCAGTACATATATGGGTGTTGTTTTTGTATCAGTTCAGCCAGTCTTTCATTTGATTGGAGAATTAATCCATTTACATTTAAAGTAGTTATTGATGTGTACATACTTATTGCCATTTTGTTCATTGTTTTCTTGTAGTTCTTTCTTTGCTCTCTTCCCTTATGAATTAATAACTATCTTTTGTGTTATGTTTCTAATCCTTTCTCTTTTTTGTGTTTGCATCTATTATAGGATTTTAGTTTGTGGTTACCGTGAGGTTTATCTATAGCAACCAGTATAAATACGTGATTATTTTCAGTTGATGATCTCTTAAGTTCTAACACATTCTAACAGCTTTGCATGTTTACTCCCCCTCCCTTATGCTTAATATTTTTGATATCATATTTCACATCTTTTGGTTTTGTGTATAACTTAACTACTTTTATGGATATAAATAATTTTACTACTTTTGTCTTTTAACTTTTTCTATTAGCTTTACAAAAGTGGTTGTTCTACTACCTTTACTGTATGTTTGCCTTTACCAGTGAGATTTTTCCTTTTGTAATATTTTTAATTATGGTCTTTTCTTCTCCACTTAGAAAAGTACCTTTAACACATCTTGTAAAGGCAGTTTAATGGTGCTGAACTGTTTTAGCTTTTGCTTCTCTGTAAAACTCCTTCCTCTCCTTTAATCTGAGTTAAATGTAGAGTATTCTTGGTTGTAGGTTTTTTCCTTTTATCACTGAATATACTGTGCTATTTCCTTCTGGTCTGCAAAGTTTCTGCTGAAAATTCAGCTGATAGACTCGTTATGAGAGTTCCCTTGTACATAACTATTACTTTTCTTTTGCTGTTTTTAAGATTCTTTCTTTATTTTTTGCCATTTTAAATATAATGTGTCTTGGTGTGGTCTTCTTTATGTTTCTCTTGTTTGGAACTCTCTGTGCTTCCTGGACTTGGATGTCTCTTTCCTTTCCCAGGTTAAAGATGTTTTTAGCTATTATTTCTTCAAGTAAGTTCTCTGCCCCTTTCTCTCTCTCTTCTACTTCTGGACCCCTATAATGATATTGTTAACATGGGTGAGATTGTTCCAGACATCTCTTAAACTGTCATTTTTTTAAATTCTTTTTTTCTTTTTCTCTTCATCCTGGGTGAACTACTCTGTCTTCTAGTTCACTGATCTGTTTCTCTGTATTATCTAATCTGTTGATTCCTTCTAGTGTTGCATTTTTAATTTCAGTTATGGTATTCTTCAGCTCTATTTGGTTCTTCTTTATATTTTCTAACTGTTGAAATTCCCACTGTGTTTATCCATTCATCTCCCAAGTTTGTCTAGCATCTTTATGATCATTACCTTGAAATCTTTATCATATAGATTGCTTATTTTTACTTTGTTTATTTTTCTGAGGTTATGTCTTATTCCTTCATTTGAAATATCTTCTTCTGTCTCATTTTGCCTAATTCTCTGTGTTTATTTCTATGTATTAGGTAGGTCTGTTAAATTTCCCAATTTTGGAGAAGTGGCCTTATGGAGGTGATGTTCTATGGGGCCCAGCAGCACACTCCCCTCTGGTCACCAGAGCTATGTACTCTAGGGGTGCCCCCTATATGGGCTGTGTGGGCCCTTTCATTGGCAGGTCCAATTACTGTGGGTGTGCTAGTAAGTTGGCTGGCTGCGAAACCTTGCCTCATGTGACGGTTGCTATTCCACTGGTAAGCATGGCCAGGTCTTTAGGTAGCCAGCTTCATTACCCAGAGAGCCCTGGGTGGTGCCAACCCACTCATGGGTAAGGCTGTGTCCTGGGGAAGTCAGCTTCAGGACTGGGGGGAATCTTAGAACTGGTGTCCACCTGATGGTGGATGGGTAAGTCCTTGGCACTAATAGGCTAGACAGAGGATTCCAAAATGATGCTTGCCAGCACAGGTTTTCTCCTGGTAGAATGAGCTCCTCCAAATAACTGCCACCTGTGTCTGTGTCCCCAGGGGTATTCCAGGTTGCCTCCTGTCTGTGGGGTAGGCTCTCCAAAATCAGCAAGTGGGTTGAACCCAGGCTGTTTTCAAATGACTGCCTCTGCAGTGGGACTTGGAGTGTGTGAGATTTTTGTGCATGCCCTTTAAGAGAAGTCTCTGTTTCCTATAGCCCTCTGGCTCTCTCATTCACAAGCCCCACTGGCCTTCAAAGCCAGATGTTTGGAGGGCTCACAGGACCCCAGGCTGGAGAGCCTGATGTGGGGCTTGCACCCCTCATCCCTTGGAGAGAATCTCTGCAATTATGATTATCCTTCCATTTGTGGTGTGGAGAGGTGTGTATCTTGATTATACTGTGTCTCCATCCCTCGTACCAATCTCGTTGTATTTACTTCTTTATATCTTTAGTCATGGGAATCTTTTCTGGTACTCTTCAGGTCATTCTCACAGATAGTTACTCTGTAAATAGTTGTAATTTTGGTGTGCTTGTGGGAGGAGATGAGCTCAGGGTCTTCCTACTCTACCATCTTGGCCACACATCTCCCTGTACATATATTTTAAAGGTGTGTTAAACTTCTAAGATAATAAGGCTGAAAGCAATATGTGTTGTTTTCATGATGTCTAGAATAACCTGCAAATCATAATGACACAAACCATCTTCCTATTTTTTTTTAGCTCTGGAACTTGCAGAGGTGCCCAGAGGCTAATAAATGATGAGTGACTCTCATAAATGTAATAAATACATAATAACTAACTAAATAAATAATAGATATATAGTTTTGCTATTGACTTTCATGAGACATACTTGTGTATAGGAAGGAGAAATACAGATTGACAGTTTTTAAAGTGCTTTATAAAAGGAACCATTTAAATATAATATATTGCTATTATTCTAGAGGCAAGTACTTCCTTATAAGTAAAGGGCCTGTCAGCATTTCTATTGGAAGCCTTCATTTTAAGGGTGTGTGACTCAACCTAAATTGTGCTGTCAGCTGAAATATGGTATATAAAGTTTCAGTTTCATTGCCATTTTTTTCTACATTCCAAATCACAAAACCCCATTTTTTTTCACATGTGGACATTAATTTAAAGCAGAAGTCAGTAATTGCCAATGCTAACAAATTTTATTCTGTCTGAATAAGATGATATTTCCTAAGAAATCAAGGCTGCCAACACTAAGGAGCATACATAAATAGATTTTTGTGATTCTGCTTGATGTCAGTGTTTTGGTCAAATATAATGTGTAGGTGGATGCTGTAATTCTGGCTTCCAAGTCATTTGGAGGAAAATAATTATGCCTGGGGCACTGGAAAAATTTCAATTTTGAACTAGAGATGTGAAAGCATTAACAATCACGCCTACTGAGATGAACTATCTACTGGTGACATTTAAAGCTAGCCTATTCATTTCTATTCTTTATGGGCTAGATGTCTATTTCAGGAATTTATGGCAAACATCTGATCCAAAAGTAGTTATGTTCTTGACAACAAAAAGTGATAAAGAAGCTGTAGAGAGCAATGAAAATTGATGGGGAGAGAGACTGATAAACAGCGAAAGAGACCCATTAAGGGCCAAATGATTGGTAAAGCCTGAGGAGAAGGGACTCAGAGGTAAATTGGAGTGCAGATTGATCATTTCACAGGTGCAATCAGCTAGCTCTTACCCTCTATTTCTGGTTTGTTCAGAATTAAAATCTGAAGGCAACTTATTCGATTTTGGGTCTGACGTCATTCTGTACTTGTGAGAGGAAAAGAAGGACCATTACTCCTGTGTTTATGGAACTCACTGTAATAAAATCAGTGAGTTTCAAGGTAAGTTCACAGAGTTTTGTTTTTTTTTTAAACCAGGATTTAGCAAAATAAAATTAAACGGAAATGTGAAATATAAGTTTCCTGGAGTGTGTGGTTTCTAATGAGTTCTAACTTTTAAAAGGATAGTATGATCTTCTATTCAGATATTAGGGACTCATATTTGGTCAGTTTTCCTTTTCAAGAGAAGACTTAGAACACAACACTGGTGCTTTAGAAGCAAATTTTAAGAATGCACTTCTCTTTCCCTTCAGCAAACAAAAATAAAGACCTCATCATATTTGCTCGTCAGTCTCATCACCACTGTGTAAAGAAATTTGATTATGTTCTATTTTCAGAAGCAGGTAGATGGAATGCCTACTAACTTCCTGGGTGTTTGGGGCACATTAATTCATCTATTCTATCCATACATCTATCTGAAGAAGAAATTAATTCCCATTTATGTAGATGAGGAAGCTTAAGCTCAAAAAGATGAAAGTTGCCTGCCAAGTTCACATAACTAGTAAATTACCAGAGATGAGTCTGGCTTCAAAGTCCATTCTCTTTCTATGAATGCTAATTATACACCATGTTATGTAGGAAGTGTTAAACTGATGTGTTATTTTTAGGATAAGCAATTTTCCTGAAAAATTAAAATCTATTGATTTTTGTTTCAGCAGTTATTTATTAGTATCTACTAACAAATGTATAGCATTTAAGTATTTAAAAAGTGACTTTTAAAATATTATCCCATTTGAAGCTCATGACATTTTTTTTGGTTTTTTGATTGGACTGTTGACTGCTTCTGGGCACAAACATTGTCCTCCTTTTCTATGTAACTCCTTTTCTCCACTTCCAGTAGACTGCTGGGCTTGAAATAAGTTCTCAAAGAAAAGTTTCTGGATAGATTTAAATGTCATTTGATAGCCTACATGAAGAAAGAGATGTTTATGTAGCTTCTTTTGTATCTACAATAAAGTATCAGCTTTCTCTGTTTTATTTTTCTTTAGCATGAGGCAGATGCCTGCATTTGTGTTGAGACTTGTCTTTGAATCAACTTACCCATCCCAACAGGATGCTCATACTGTCTATTGGCTTCTTTGTACCCTGGCTTCTGGATTGAGGTTGGGTACAAATATAAAACCCCTTCGCTCAGCCAAAGTGTTAAGAACAAAGAAGGGAGTGCTAATGGGCACAGCATCCTTTGCCTCATGGTGAAAGTGGCTTTATGGCAGATGCAGAATTACATGTGGTTCCTGGCCCATGAAGACTTGTACTAACCCTCTACAAATCACCTGTCCAGTGGGGAGTCATAGAAATAGGAATGGATATCAGGGTGGAGCCAGAAGAAGGTGGATGACAAACACAGAAGTTTAGGTCTGGAATCAGAGATCAAGCAGTTAATAGTTTTTTCAATAGGCCCCTGGCTCCCTATTAATCTCTTTTCTGAGCAGGTCTTCCCTGGCACCTCCTCTCTTAAAGGTATCTCCCAGAGGTGGTGTATTTCCTCCTCAGACTCAGTCAGAGGAATGGGAGTTTAATTACCATTGATCTCATTTGTATATATTAATTATGAAGATATATTAGAAATATACATGTTTGTTTAACCAGGGAAAAGATTTTCTCAGGTTCAAGGTATGTGAAAAAATACTGTTTACCTAACTTCTAATTTTATATTACTAAACAAGAAAATAGTAACAATATTCAGTAGTTGAATTCCCATTTTTTACAAGCTTGCTTGTGCTTTCCTTTTCCTTTCCCTCCAACATCAAATAGTAGAAGAATTTAAAGAAATATCCTGTGCAATTTAAATACTTAATCCAAAAATGGGATTGCTTGAATTGGCATAAATCTCTTTTAATGTTCTATTCTGAAGTAATTTTAGGAAATTTTTAATGTTTTATATTTTATGTATTTTTTTCACAATGGCTCCTGAGAATAGGGAAATGGAAATAACCTTCCTGTGTGGCCCCCTGATGGTCAAGATCCCTGTAATCTAATAATCTAGAAGTGACCAGAACAAGACCTGGTGAAAGTGACATTCAGGGCACTGTGCTAAGACCGGAAACTTTGACTTTAGGCTGGGAATGGAAAAGGAACAGTGTCCTGGAGAAAATGGGCAAAATGTGAGATGAATAGCTCTTTGCTTCCCCACTTTATTCTTTTGTGTTATCATACTGACAGAAGCAACTAAAGAAAGTAAAAGCAATGGTATGAAATTTTATTTTATAATATGTTAAAGAAGACAATTGCCTTCCAGATTGAAAATGAATGTAATATATACTAAGTTTCACCTGGGAGCAATTTTTTCCCTCATAGACAGTTATAATAAGTTTGTTCCAGAAGTTTATGAGTTTTATAATGGAAATGCTGAACCAAACTTAACAGAGGCATCATGTGAGAGCTTGGATATAATAACAGCTCCAAAACCTCCAGAACAAGAGGATGATGAGATCTCAGTGAGTAGGAGGGAAAGACTAAGAAGTACATAAAAAATGCATGCCAAAAAAAGAACAAATATGTGTTTTCAGTATTGCAGCCCAACAGTTGGAATTATTTGGGGGGATGATTTGGGTGGCTGTCTTTACAATGGACTGAAATTGGTTTCTTATTTTAGCCACTGCATTGGTTCAGCTTCACTCTGTTCCATTCTAAAAATGCACCAGCGTATCAGTCAGCTGCAGGGCACTTGACTCCGTGTGCGTGCCTGCTATGAGATTAGGGTAAGTGATCAAAACTTGAGAGCACAGATTTTGAAAGTTTACTGTGATAGGTGGTCTGAACAAGCTAAGCAAGGCAAATCAGAGCTAGCTCCAATCTCTACTACCCGTCACAACCTTAGCCATATTTTAAATGGATACACTTGACTTGGCTCTTTTTGGTTATGTTACACTGAATATTTATCAATAACTATCTTAAACACTTAAATTTTATTGTTGGATTTCCTGCTTACTAAATCATCAAATAAAATAATGGTGCCTTAGCAAGGAAGACAATTAAAATAGAATATACTAATGAAACTGAAGAGTATCAGAATCATCTTCCTTCCTCTTAAACTTGTACAACTGCACATGTGTCAGCAATCACAGATTAAAGAAGTAATTAGTCTAAACAGGGAAAACGTGAAGCTGATACTTAATATGCGAACAGACTGTGAGCTTGAGAGCCTCCATTTTTGATACAGTTGCCAGCAGAATTGCAAAAATCTGTTCTATCAAAGTCCATCATTCTGATCAGATTTTAAAAAGGCAGTTCTAGTAAATTGCATCCCTATGTCATAAATCCACAGTTTTAGAGATTTATGGACCCTAGAGTTAACTGACATGATGATTTATATCATCTGTGATTAAAAGCTAAATGACTTTATTTGCCTTAATGTTGTTTCCAAAGAATTACACTCCTAAAACAACAAAATGTCAAGGAGCAGCATTTAGTGCTTTTCTTCATAGAAAACTTCTACAGGGCTTTGGGACCTGTTTATGAGCAAGTGGCACTAGGGGAAGAGGGAAAAATGGGATGTCAATTGTATTTACCAAAATAAAATGTATGGAATTGTTTAACACAAGCAAATAGAGGAGGAAAATTAAGGCAATTTTCATACTATTGTTTCCTATTGTTCTTTCCTCTGCTTCAATCTTTGATTTCCCTTCTGCTCCACTGACTCCTTACTCCCCACCCCCCCCCATCTACCACACACACACACGCACACAAATTTAATTAAAGTCTTTGAACTAGAGGTGAATAGAAATTAGGTTCTCCATGTACGTTCTCAGTTCTCAGGCTCATTTGCAATAAGTGATTCCAAAACATCTTAAATTTCTGAAGGCGATTCTGAGCAGATAAAGTGAGCATCAGAATGAATGTTACTTGTGAATTACTGATGAAATCCATGAATTTAAGGTTTTCTAAGTTAAAATGGAAGAATGCACCAGTACATTCTTTTTTTTAATTTTTGAATTTTATTCATTTATTTGTTATACAGTAGGTTCTTATTAGTTATCTATTTTATACATATTAGTGTATATATGTCAATCCCAATCTCCCAATCCATCCCACCACCACCACCACCCCCGCTGCTTTCCCCTCTTGGTGTCCATACGTTTGTTCTCTACATCTGTGTCTCGATTTCTGCCCTGCAAACTGGTTCATCTGTACCATTTTTCTAGGTTCCACATATATGCGTTAATATACGATATTTGTTTTTCTCCTTCTGACTTACTTCACTCTGTATGACAGTCTCTAGGTCCATCCACATCTCTGCAAATGGTACTATCTTGTTCCTTTTTATGGCTGAGTAATATTCCATTGTATATATGTACCACATCTTCTTTATCCATTCATCTATCAATGGACACCAGGAAGCCCATGTGTCTTTCTGAATTATGGTTTTCTCTCAGTATATGCCCAGTAGTGGGATTGCTGCGTCCTATGGTATTTATATTTTTAGTTTTTTAAGGAACCTCCCTACTGTTCTCCACAGTGGCTGTATCAATTTACATTCCCACCAACAGTGCAAGAGGGTTCCCTTTCTCCAAACCCTCTCCAGCATTTGTTGTTTGTAGATTTTCTGATGATGCCCTTTCTAACTGGTGTGAGGTGATACCTCATGTACCAGTACTTCTGAAGTGTCCTTTCTGATCACTGGTCATCAGACCTAGGGCAGAAACCATTGACTTAATTTTATAAAATTAGCACCCTCCCCATTCAACTGGAGTGACTTTTCAAATATTTTTGGTGGAATCTTTTCTTCAAATAACATGCTGTTTTGAAACTGGATAATATTTTAAAAAATTAGATATGAAAGAATAAATTGTTTGAAAATAGCTTAGAAAATTATCAAAAAAGAAAAAGTGAGGAGAGGCATGCTTTATCAGCTATTAAAATATACTCTAAAGACATAGCAGTAAAAAAAGTATGATGTTGGCACTGGAACAGAAAAAAATAAGGAGTGAATTATAATATAGAACCCAGACATATAAGATATGATAAAGGTAGTTTTTTCATTTGGTAAATAACAGTTTTGCTTAATCAGTAGCTCCAGCACAATTGGCAATCTTTCAGAAAGGAAATAAATCTGGATTTTACTTCATGTAAAAAATAAACAAGGGGCTTCCCTGGTGGCGCAGTGGTTGAGAGTCCGCCTGCCGATGCAGGGGACACGGGTTCGTGCCCCGGTCCAGGAGGATCCCACATGCCGCGGAGCGGATGGGCCTGTGAACCATGGCCGCTGAGCCTGCGTGTCCGGAGCCTGTGCTCTGCACTGAGAGAGGCCACAGCAGTGAGAGATCCGCATACTGCAAAGAAAAAAAAATAATAAGCAAGGGATGAATTATGTATTGTAACTTAAACATTTAAAAATTATATAAATCTATGTATAACCTAGAAGTTTGGAAGGCTTATGTAATAAAGACATAACTCTCTACTGGACAGTACAAAAACAAAAACAGAAAAGTAGGCATATTTAATCACATAAATGTTTAGAAAATATTTCTAGGACAACATATACCATAAACAAAGTCTGTAATAAACGATTGACTGAGGGAAATATTCAAAGTATATTTGAGAGATCAACAAATTTTGAATAAAATGAGATCTTATAAATTGATAAGAAAATCACAACAAGAAAAAATATAAAAATGAACAAAGTACATCATGAATAGATAGTTCACAAAAGAATAAATCCAGAGAGCCAATAAACATATTGAAAGAGGTCCAGCCTCATTGGTAGTCAGGAAAAGCTTATTTTAAAACGTGACATACTCCTTATACTTATAAGGTTGAGAAAAATTGTAAGAGATAACATTCTTTGTAGGGTCATAGTATAAAGAGTAGATTCTTACTTTGCAAGTAGAAATGTTATTTATTATAGTCTTCTTATAAACAATTCTGGCAACAAGTATTAAAATTGAAAATATGCATACTCTTCAACTCAGCATTGCTTTAGCTGGGAATTTGTTCTACAGAAAAATAAACCACTAGGATATATGAAAACTGAGAACAAAATGGATGTCTATCAAAAGGAGAATGATTGAATAAATTATTTTAAATTCACAACATAGAATAATGCAGCTAAGGAAAATTTAAGATTTTCTCTGGGATTGACTTGGGAGGGATTTCCAAGATGTAGTATTAAATGATAAAAACAGAAGACAAATAAGCAAATGAATGATAAGCATAAGATATTGTCACTGTTAGTAAAAAGAGACTCTTATTATTATGTGTTACAACTATGAGTTATGAAGGACATACACCAGGTTGTCAATACTGGCTATTCAGGTGAGTGGGAAAGAGAGGAGAAAGACAGAGGTGTAAAAGACAAGGGAAGAAATCAATGATAAGAATAATGTGTTTGCTATAATCTTGATTATGGAAATGTTCAACAACATTCTGCTGGTAGTAATTTCAGAGCAGTGAAATTTCAGGGGATTTATATCTCTTAGTTATAGCTGAAGATCTAAAGCTGGGAAAAGGATAAGTCATGTACCATTATAACTCATCATCCATATCCAGGCTACATAAAAGAAGATTTCAACTTTGGAGATTGAGAAGTTTTTAATCAGATTAGAAAGGTTTTTCTCCTTGTTTCCAGTTGGAGGATAGGTTTTCCCCCAACTCCTCAAGTAAGTGGTTGTACAGCAGAAAACCATCAGAAAGCTAGACATGTGTTCCAGATTATAAGGGACAGAAGGACTCATAAAATATGTGAGAGTGAGAATTTTGTTGGAGTTGTCTCTGACAGGAAAGGCTGTGATGTGTTGGAAAAGGCCTTTACTCCCAGATATTGGTAGAGAAAGGATACGTGCATGTTTCCGGTGGGCAAAGAAGTAGATTCCACTTGAGGGACAAGACTGGTGTTATCTTGAGTAGTGCCATGAGTAAGAGGTCCACTTGGGTGATTCATTGATCCTCTAAGGAGGGGATATGAATGGTATGGGCTGGTGAAGGCTGGTATCAAAGGGAGATTTGTAAATGGCTGTACAGAAGAGGTACTCCCTGTGTCATGGAAGAGTTTCAGTGTCAGGGGTCTCTGAAGAATCATCCAAAGTGCTCAGTGAAAAAAACTAAAAACAAAGTGCTCTGTGAGAGAGTCAGCTTTGAACATCTGCCACATCCACAGGGCACCCATGCCAATTAGCAACAATGCTAGTCAAGGAAGACTTCTTCTGCCCCTTATCTCCCTTTTCTTTCTACCAACTCCTCACCACTGTTCTGTACCCGCATGTCCTGCAACTATGTATAAGAACAATATAGGGAAAAGGGACAAAAATGTGACATGGAGAAAACCTACTCTCCTTCCCCTTGAAGTCTTCCCAGTCTGAGCCAGGGAAGGTGGAAGTTTTATATTGAATGAGTTGCTGAAATTTTGTTCATAGATTGCACTCTAAACTTCTTAATTCTCTGAATGTTGAGATAATTTGTTAACTAATAAAAATGACTAGGAGAGTTACGGGATCTGTCTGAAACCTCATCGAGAGGTAGAGGAAAACAAGTCAGAAGACGAGATTCAAAGAAGAATTAGCTAAAAGGAGTAACATTACTTTCTGTTTGCACTTCACTGCATCTCTCTCCTTCAATGAATTAACTACAGGTATATTTTATGCATGGTTAGAGAGTTTTAAAATTCTCATGTGTTTTTATATAATAAGATACAAAATCTAAAGCTGTTTCCTATATTAAAAAAATGGAGAATTCCATTCAGAATTTCAAAATACAAAACAAAACAGAAAACAATGGAGTTGCTCTGATTGACGACCTCATTCATGGGTTCTCTCCTTCAGCATTCATTCTCACCGCCAGCCCCTCATTACCCACTACCACCCCCCATCCAAACATGTAGGCATCTCCACAGAACCCAAGGGAGCTGAGTTCTACAATTTGAACATCGCTGATTTAGAGTGTGTAAGTAGGTGGTTTCTAGGAAGTTGTACTGAAAGAAAATGTTTCCTGAGTGCCTGCCATGTGTCTCTCACTTTAGCACATTCATTTATTTCTTTTTTGTTTTGTTCTATGTATGTATGTATGTATGTATTTAATATTGGAGTATAGTTGATTTACAATTTTGTGTTAGTTTCAGGTGTGTATAGCAAAATAATTTAGTTATACATTTATCTCTTCTTTTTCAGATTCTTTTCCCATATAGGTTATTACAGAATACTGAGTAGAGTTCCCTGTGCTATACAGTAGGTCCTTGTTGATTATCTATTTTATATATAGTAGTGTGTATATGTTAATGAGGACCTCATAATTTATCCCCCTGCCACCTTTCCCCTTTGGTAACCATAAGTTTGTTTTCTAAGTCTGTGAGTCTGTTTCTGTTTTGTAAATAAGTTCATTTGTATCATTTTTTTTAGATTCCATATATAAGTGATATCATATGATATTTGTCTTTCTCTGTCTGACTTACTTCACTTAGCATAATAACCTCTTGATCCATCCCTGTTGCTGCAAAAGGCATTACTTCATTCTTTTTATGGCTGAGTAATATTCCATTGTATATATATGCCACATCTTCTTTATCCATTCATATGTTGGTGGACACTGAGGTTGCTTCCATGTCTTGGCTATTGTAAATAGTGTTGCAATGAATATTGGGGTGCCTGTATCTTTTCAAAGTATGGTCTTCTCCAGGTATATGCCCAGGAGTGGGATTGCTGGATCATATGGTAGCTCTATTTTTAGTTTTTTAAGGAACTGCCACACTGTTCTCCATAGTGGCTACACCAATTTACATCCCCACCAAAAGTTGTTGGAGGGTTCCTTTTTCTCCACACTCTCTCAAGCATTTATTGTTTGTAGACTTTTTGATGATGGCCATTCTGACCAGTGTGAGGTGATATTTCATTGTAGTTTTGATCTGCATTTCTCTAATAATTAGTGATGTTGAACATCTTTTCATGTGCTTTTTGGCCATCTGTATGTCTTCTTTGGAGAAATGTCTATTTAGATCTTCTGCCCATTTTTTGATTGGGTTGTTTGTTTTTTGATATTGAACTGCTTGAGGTGTTTGTATATTTTGGAGATTAATCCCTTGTCAGTCACATCATTTGCAAATATTTTTTCCCATTCTGTGTGTTGTCTTTTCGTTTTGTTTATGGTTTCCTTTGCTGTGCAAAATTTTAAGTTTAATTAGATCCCACTCATTTATTTTTGTTTTTAATTTTCATTACTCTAGGAGGTGGATCCAAAAAGATATTGCTGTGATTTATGTCAAAGGGTGTTCTGCCTATGTTTTCCTCTAAGAGTTTATAGTATCCAGATTTACATTTATGTCTTTAACTCATTTTGAGTTTATTTTTGTGTATGGTGTTAGAGAATGTCCTAATTTCATTCTTTTACATGTGGCTGTCCAGTATTTCCAGCACCACTTATTGAACAGACTGTCTCTTCTCCATTGTGTATTCTTACCTATTTTGTTGTAGATTAATTGACGATAGGTGTGTGGGATTATTTCTGGGCTATCTATCCTGTTCCATTGAACTATAATTCTGTCTTTGTGCCAGTACTGTACTGCTTTGATTACTATAGTTTTAAAGTATAGTCTGAAGTCAGGGAGCCTGATTCCTCCAGCTCCATTTTTCTTTCTCAGGATTGCTTTGGCTCTTCGGGGTCTTTGGTTTTCATACAAATTAAATTTTTTTTGGTTCTAGTTCTGTGAAAAATGCCATTGACAATTTGATAAAGATTGCATTGAACCTGTAGATTGCCTTGGGGAGTATAGTCATTTTGACAATATTGATTTCTCCAATCCTAGAACATGGTATATCTTTCCATCTGTTCATGTCATCTTTGATTTCTTTCATCAGTGTCTTATAGTTTTCTGAGTAGAGGGCTTTTGGATCCTTAGGTAGATTTATTCCTAAATATTTTATTCTTTTTGATGCAATGGTAAATGGGATTGTTTCGTTAATTTCTCTTTCTGACCTTTTGTTGTTAGTGTCTAAGAATGCAAGATATTTCTGTGTATTAATTTTGTATCCTGCAACTTCACCAAATTCATTGATGAAGTCTAGTGGTTTTCTGGTAGCATCTTTAGAATTTTCTATGTATAGTATCATGTCATCTGCAAACAGTGACAGTTTAACTTCTTCTTTTCCAATTTGGATTCCTTTTATTTCTTTTTCTCCTCTGATCACTGTGGCTAGGACTTCCAAAACTATTTTGAATAAAAGTGGCAAGAGAGGACATCCTTGTCTTGTTCCTGATCTTAGAGGAAATGCTCATCTTTTCACTACTGAGTATGATGTTAGCTGTGGGTTTGTCATATATGGCCTTTTTTATGTTCAGGTATGCTCCCTCTATGCCCACTATCTGGAGAGTTTTTATCATAAATAGGTGTTGAATTTTGTCAAAAGATTTTTCTGCATCTATTGAGATGATCATATGGTTTTTATTCTTCAATTTGTTGATGTGGTGCATCACACTGATTAATTTGCAGATATTGAGAAATCCTTGCATCCCCGGGATAATCCCACTTGATTGTGGTATACAATTCTTTTAATGTATTATTGGATTTGGCTTGCTAGTATTTTGTTGAACATTTTTGCATCTATGTTCATCAGTGATATAGGCCTATAATTTTCATTTTTTGTGGTATCTTTGTCTGGTTTTGGTATCAGGGTGTTGGTGGACTTATAGAATGAGTTTGGGAGTTTTCCTTCCCCTGCAATTTTTTTGGAACAGTTTCAGAAGGATAGGTGTTAGCTCTTCTCTAAATGTTTGATAGAATTCGCCTCAGAAGCTATCTGGTCCTGGACTTTTGTTTGTTGAGTGTTTTAAAATAACAGTTTCAATTTCAGTGCTTGTGACTGGTCTGTTCAAATTTTCTATTTCTTTCTGGTTCAGTCTTGGGAGATTGTACCTTTCTAAGAATTTTTCCATTTCTCTAGGTTGTCCATTTTATTGGCATATAGTTGTTTGTAGTAGTCTCTATGATCCTTTGTATTTCTTTCATGTCCATAGTAATTCTCCTTTTTCATTTCTAATTTTATTGGTTTGAGTCCTCTCCCATTTTTTCTCGATGAGTCTGACTAAAGGTTTATCAATTTTATTTATCTTCTCAAAGAGTGAGCTTTTAGTTTCATTGATCTTTGCTATTGTTTTCTTCATCTCTATTTCATTTATTTCTGCTCTGATCTTTATGATTTCTTTCTTTCTATTAACATTAGGTTTCGTTTGTTCTTCTTTCTCTAGTTGCTTTAGGTGTAAGTTTAGGTGGTTTATTTGAGATGTTTCTTGTTTCTTGAGGTAGGATTGTATTGCTGTAAACTTCCCTCTTAGAACTGCTTTTGCTGC
>NC_041214.2:110524411-110557520 GCF_002837175.3 Physeter macrocephalus | reverse complement strand
ATGGTTTTCTCAGGGTATATGCCCAGTAGTGGGATTGCTGGGTCGTATGGTAGTTCTATTTTTAGTTTTTTAAGGAACCTCCATACTGTTCTCCATAGCGGCTGTATCAATCTACATTCCCACCAACATTGCAAGAGGGTTCCCTTTTCTCCACACTCTCTCAAGCATTTATTGTTTGTAGACTTTTTGATGATGGCCATTCTGACCAGTGTGAGGTGATATTTCATTGTAGTTTTGATCTGCATTTCTCTAATAATTAGTGATGTTGAACATCTTTTCATGTGCTTTTTGGCCATCTGTATGTCTTCTTTGGAGAAATGTCTATTTAGATCTTCTGCCCATTTTTTGATTGGGTTGTTTGTTTTTTGATATTGAACTGCTTGAGGTGTTTGTATATTTTGGAGATTAATCCCTTGTCAGTCACATCATTTGCAAATATTTTTTCCCATTCTGTGTGTTGTCTTTTCGTTTTGTTTATGGTTTCCTTTGCTGTGCAAAATTTTAAGTTTAATTAGATCCCACTCATTTATTTTTGTTTTTAATTTTCATTACTCTAGGAGGTGGATCCAAAAAGATATTGCTGTGATTTATGTCAAAGGGTGTTCTGCCTATGTTTTCCTCTAAGAGTTTATAGTATCTGGTCTTACATTTAGGTCTTTAATCCGTTTTGAGTTTATTTTTGTGTATGGTGTTAGAGGTTTTTGAAGTTTCAGCTCTTTATGCTGTGACGCCATGTGACTTTTAGGGCTAAAATGGAGTTCCTGAAATCCATAAGAAAATTGATTGCCAGAAACCCACTGCCTTTTGACCACGAGGAAGAATATAAAGATTCTTGAAAGAGAACAGAGTCATGTGTTATCATATTCCTCTGCACTAGCATGTATTTCTCTACCTAAGAACTTACCCAATGCAAAGATTCACTTTTTTAGTGCTCTGAGGAGGCATTGAAATGCTCTGTTGAGGTCTGGGAGATGAAGAGAATTTGGTTCATTGATTTGTTTTATATCTAGGAATTATTCCTTATATAAGGATATAATTGTATTCTCTTTCCTAAAGCTGTTAAAGGAATGGGCAAAAGAGAAAACAATCCAGTTCTGAACAATGCAAATGAACTCTCAAACTGGAAGGTTGGTATGAATCACTTGTTCACTCATTCACCCTGTCAGTCAACAAAAACTTACAAAGTATATACTATATTCCAGGTACTTCTCCAGGAACAGAAAATATAGTGAAAAACAAAATCAAGAAAGTCTGTGCCCTCCCAGGTCTTACGATGTAGTAGAAATGAGAGCAATAAACAAATAAGATAATATTCTTATAATTTCAGATAGTACATTTTTAAAAGAAATGTAAAGCAGAGGAAATAAAGCATGATGGGCAGATGCTATTTTTAGGTAGTGTCATCTGAAATGACAGTCAAAACCCAAATAAAGTAAGGGAATAAATCTTGCAGCTCTGTGGGGAAAAGTGTGTTCCAAACAGAGGGAAGCATAGATACGATACCCTTAGGCTTGTTGTTCTATAGGAGCAACAAGGGGGCCAGAGAATGGAGATGTGGATGAGTTAGTGTGAGAGTGGTAGGGAATACTGTCAAAGAGGTAGCCTAAGTGACTCTTGTATTATGATGCTAAGATGCTGTGGTCCATCTTAACACTCTCTGAAGTATCACATATATATCCTCAGGACAGGAGTCACTTCCCATGGCACTTCTACCCAATATTGTCTCTCTTTTATTCTCTCTTGATTATGTCCTTGATTATGGAACTTTGATAATAAATATCTATAAGAATATACTCTGGAAAGATGAAGATTTGAGAGGGCAAAAATGCCTTTGTCCCAACTGTGATAGGAAAGAACTCTTTGGAAAGAAAAGAAAAATAATTTGTCAAAGAAGTAAAGAGTGGCAATTTACAGCTAAATTAGTTCCTTTCTATTCCTCTGTGAATTGCAGTATTGACAAAGTTTATTGACAGGGAAGCAAAATTTGGTTAAAACCAAGTAAGTAACGTAGGATGATTTCATTTGCCCAGGTCATTGGATAGCAACAGTTAAAGGTATGTTTTTTTCAAACACCTGAGAGACTGGTTGGTAATGGTTGAACAAAAATAGTTGTTCAATAGGAAAAGAGTATGTCTCCGGGATAAAATCTCTGGGATTCTGTGTAGTTCTGTTGGTGGGTAAGAAGTGGGGAGGCCTGAAGCAGAGCTTTCCATTTCATTCCAGGACAGCCCAGAAAACTAGACACCTGTGGCAAACAACAGATCCCTCGAATACTCAAATGTGAGTGTGATAAGTGGCTCTAACTAATCAAAATCATTCTGGGATATTTAGTTTATGGTTACATATAAACTCTCCACTTAATGCTGAATATCAGTGTTCTGCAGCAGTAATTTGTAATAGCTAGTACTTGAAATTGTTCTATCCTGTGATGTGGGAGCAGGGGATAATTGTACTATTCTGATATTATTACACTCTTATTTGGGAGATATTGTACATGGTTTTCTTTTATAAAATATATACATCCTAGATGATAAGGGTGAGGTTGGGCCTGCTTTTTTACTCTGTCACTTTAGTAGCTTATTTCTCTCTTGTAAAAGGACAATTTCTGCTGTTTTATTGATTAATATTACACACACACACATATATGATAATCACCCAAAGCCCATAGTTTACATGATGGTTCACTCTTGGTGTTGTACATTCTGTGGGTTTGGGCAAATATATAATGACATGTATGCATCATTGTGGTATCACACAGAGTATTTTCACTGCCCTAAAAATCCTCTGTTCTCTGCCTATTCATCCCTCCTCACAACCCCAGTCCCAACTTCTGGCAACTGCTGATCTTTTTATTGTCTCCATAGTTTTGCCTTTTCCAGAATATCATAGTTGGGATCACATGGTATGTAACCTTTTCAGATTGGCTTCTTTCACTTAGCAAGAAGCACTTAAGGTTCCTCCATGTCTTTTCATGACTTGCTGGCTTATTTCTTTTTAGTGTTAAATAACATTCCATTGTCTGGATACACCACAGTTTATCCATTCACGTACTGAAAAACATCTTGGGTACTTCCAAGTTTTGGCAATGACGAATAAAGCTGCTGCAAACATCCATGTACAGGTTTTTGTGTGGACATAAATTTTCAACTCTATTGGGTAAATATCAAGGTGTGTAATTGGTAGATCGTATGGTAATGGTATGTTTAGTTTTATAAGAAATTGCTAAACTATATTCCAAAATGTTACAAATTTTTTATTCCCATCAGTAAAGAGGAGTTCCTATTGCTTCACATCCTTGCCAGCATTTGGTGTTGTCAGTGTTCCAGAGTTTGGCCATTACAGTAGATGCATAGCACAAAATTAAACAGAATTGTTGGCCTATGAAATCCCAAAGGATAGGAACTCTTATTTAAAGGTTTTCTTTTGTAAATTTTAATTTTTTGTATTTCTTTGGATCATGGTTACTTGTCTTATATTTTAGATATTCTTAGGAGTCCTAGTCACTATAACACCAAATATTATTTTATGAAACTATTTACCTGGGTGAAAGTATAAATATTTAAATGAAAGAAGATATAAAAAGAAATGGATTTAAAACATTTACACTAGTATTTATGTGAGCATCTTGAAGAGGTCAACACTTTTAGATCAACATTTTCACTGTTTAGCAGTTAAGAGGTCTGATTCTTATACCTAAGTAGTCACTGGCCAATTGTGCAACTCTGTGTATCTGGTTTTGTCTTTCTGAGCCTCAGTTTTCTCACCTCCAGAATGAGAGGGGAATAACCTAATGATTTCTTAGGACCACTTTATTGCCAATATTCTATAATTCCTTGCCAGTGTAGTCAATATGGTCAGTTTCTCTTTATCCACAGCAATCAATGTGGATATTCATATGTTAAAATGGTTTAGTTTACTTTTTTCCACATTGGACCATATGTTACATGTGTCTGAGGGATAGCAGATTTAAATTTATATATTTTGGGGTCAATATTAAAATGCTTGAGCATTCCCTAAACATCTAAGCAATATTCATAGTAGAAGAGACAAGTCAGTCTAGCACTGTTAATTCTGAATTAAATTGAGACTAGATTGAATTATACTGTTTTATTTGCTTTTTTCTTTGTTTCTACAAGGTTCAAATTCTTTGGAAAATGGCAGTGAATCCAAGTTCCTAGATTCTAATAGGAATTGATTAAGTACTTACCATGTGCCAGGTACTTGGTAACAAATCTATGAAGTAGGTATTATCATCCCTCTTTTACAGATGAGAAGTCGAGGCATGGATTAATTAAATAATTTGCCAAAGTTTGCATCAATTATAATGATCATTGCGATCATTGGCAAATTGCTTAATTTTTCTAAGCTTTATTTTCATTTATCAGTCAGGTTTCTGGCAGAAAACAGATGGCATGCACAAACAGAGTAATTAAAGAGAATTTAACAAAGGTACTCATTTGAACGTTGTGGGAAAGGTTAAGGAAAACCAGAAAGGGATGATGCTTCACCTCTGGGCTATCAAGGGCTGGATTATCACCAGTAGGTCTGAAGGGCAAGGGGAGGGAGTAGCTCTGAGGACCCCAGAAGACCTATAGCTGTAGCTGTAGCTGCCTGACAGATGCTGTGACTTTCCACTGAGCAAGGCAGCCACTGCCAACACCCTGAGCAGAAGTGATGGACGCAGGAAAAGAACTTGGATCTTTCTCTCTCCCACCCTTCAAGTCTCCTGCTGCCCTCTCTGTTGGCCAGACCCCATGAGAATCCAGAGAGCAAAGGGACCTGCATGAAACAGTCTATAGAGGTCGGCTTCCTGAGGGCTCAGGACAGAATAGAAAATGGGAGAAAGATCTAGTGGGATAGAAAATTAGCTGGTGCATTCACCTTCTATAAAATGAAAAAGATATTGCTGCAATTTATGTCGGAGAGTGTTCTGCCTATGTTTTCCTCTAAGAGTTTCATAGTGTAAGGTCTCACATTTAGGTCTTTAATCCATTTTTGTGTATGGTGTTAAAGAGTGTTTTAATTTCATTCTTTTACATGTAGCTGTCCAGTTTTTCTGGCACCATTTATTGAAGAGACTGTCTTTCCTCCATTGTATTGTCTTGCCTCCTTTGTTGTAGATTAATTGACCATAGTCCGTAGGTGTATTTCTGGGCTTTCTATCCTGTTTCATTGATCTATATTTCTATTTTTGTGCCAGTACCATACTGTTTTGATGACTATAGCTTGTTAACCAGTACTTTTGTCTGCCTACCAAACACTGTGTTCAGTGCGTGGAGTATTTCAAAGGTAAAAGATAATATCTGTGCCCTCAAGGAGCTTAAGTCTTAGAAACAGAGTTTGATATGGCACCAATACATAGTTAAAATGATAAACTCTAAATGTTAAAATGTTAAGTGCAGGCTCTGGTGTTAGTGTGTAAATTTGGATAAGTAACTTAAAACATTTAGATATCAACTTTCTTGTCTAGAAAAATAAGAACATAAACAGTACCTTTCTCATTGGCCTATGCTGAGGATTAAATAAGCTGATTCATGTAAAGCATTTAGAACAGTGCTTGACATATTTTAAGACAATAATGTTGGCTATTATTATTATTATCTGCCAAGTATGATATAGAAGGTGTGAGCAAAGCCTTAGAACTATTCCCAGAGGAGAGAGCATGACCTTGGAGGGGCTGGATTAGACATCTTTAAGGTCTATTCTAGGTGCTGAGGTTTCATGGCAGTTCTTCAAGGTCACACTATAGATTTAGGCAGTGTCATAAATACTGCAAGTTTCTGATGTGCATTTAACCACCTGACCAGGCTTCTTCCCTTCTCTGAGTCTATAGACTAAAGAAACTCTCCTCAGGATGGTCATAAATGAAATACTGCATCAGCTATTTAGATGTCTTAAAAAGCATATATTAAGGATAATGGTATTGATGGTACTTAGTGGCACTTGAACCCAAAGCAATAAGGCATTTTATAAATCAGCCAACATCCCTTGTACTCCTGGATCTAAATTGTGAGTTCTTGGGCTATATATCACAGATGTGTTTTTGTCATCTATGCTTTTCTCCTTGGAAGGCAATTTATTATTTTTATCAATATTAATGTAGTTGCTATTATTTTTTTAGATGAGGTGTATGTGTCTATCCATATCTGGCTTGGACAAATTTCTTTTGGATCAATTAGAAGCATGCTGTTGTCTTTTTCTTTCTCTGTAAAAATTTTCAAATGTTTATTGCTAAGGGTTTTTTTTTTAAGCTAAGTATCACTAAGTAGTATTTAAAATTTGATTCTATACTTTGATGAAAAGTAATATCTAGTCAACAAAACAACAGGAATTATCCTTTTGCAAGAGAGAAATACGCTTCTAACTAGAATGGCAGAGTAAGAAACCGCCCCCCTCCTCCCTCTCCCTTTACAGAAGCTGGAGTGTTCTGAAGGTTTGGTTTTCTCCTGTGGTTTTGCCATGCACACTGTGGTAAGAAAGCATAGATTGTGTCTCTTTCCCATGCCATGGTTTGCTTTATTAAGTGACAGTGTTATATTTTTAAAATATTAAAGTCTAAGAGGAAGCTCAGAAAATGCTGAAAGAAAATCCTGCCTTTTATAAATGAGAATATGTGAAAATTCAACTTGGTAACTTAGTTTGGCTGGCTTTTAAAAATTTTCTCTGTTGCTAAGGTTGCTGGATGGTGGGTATAAAAATGAGCTTAAAGAGAGCTCTTAGGACAAGCTTTTGCCCAATAGCAGTCTCAGCATTTATAAGCGGCAACCTGTCCATATGGAAGAGAGAAAAGCTAGAAGTGAAAATTACATCATCCCTTCCACATTAGACAAGTTAATTAGTTGGTCCATAATCACAGACTCTGCTCCAGATGAAAACAACAGCTTTTCTTCTTTTGAATGGGAAAGGCACAGAAGGTGTAATACCTGTGTAATTCATTAACAGTAAGAATGTTTTGGAAGAAGAAATTCTGAATTTAGATTATCCTGAACTTCCACTTATAATAGCTAAGGTGGTAGTGAGACCTTTGCAGTTTCCCCAAACAAATTTAAAATGTGAGAATTTCTTTTCTGCCTGTCAGAAGCAATCTAAGTCATTTGGAAGCTTTATGAGGTTTCTTTTTTTGTTTTTTGTTTGCCTGTTTTAAGATACTGGAACACTAGTGTACTGAATAAGCTATGGAGCCTTATAATTGAAGAAATAGTTAATAATGTCAGATCCAAACAACAACAACCACTAGATATTGGGAAGGACAACCTGTAACAGAAAGGTGACAAACTAATATCATATGAAACAGAATTCTTAGAACAGATGGACTAAGAATTTAAAATAAGTTTAATTGAAATAGTCAGAGATAGTGGGAAGCAGCCACATAGTACAGGGAAATCAGCTTGGTGCTTTGTGACCACTTAGAGGGGTGTGGTAGGGAGGGTGGGAGGGAGACAGAAGAGTGAGGAGATATGGGGATATATATATATATAACTATAGCTCATTCACTTTGTTATACAGCAGAAACTAACACACCGTTGTAATGCAATTATACTCCAATAAAGATGTTAAAAAAAATTTATTACAAATAAATAAATAAACAAATAAAAGAAATACTCAGAGATGAGAAAGATGTTAATAAAATGTTGGAGAAGTCATAAAAAAGAACCAAATGAAAACAGTAAATATGAAAAATATAATAGTTGAAATAAAGAACAGAATAAATAAGATGAATAATCCAAATGATGCAGGTGAAGAAATAATCTGTTTGCCAGAGATCAGACTGAACACTCTCAGAAGGTAACAGAAAGAAATAAAAAGAGAAATTATAACAATAAACTATGGGGTTTGAAGACAAGAAATAAAAGTGCTAATATACAGTTAATAATATTATTAATATTAATATACAGAAGAAAGATGCTGGTGGTCATAGTGGGGGACAAAGGGAAGATATATTTGAAGAAATAAAGAATATTTACTTATCCCAGAGTTAAAAAAATGACAGACCTCTTATTTGAAGTAGTGCATAAGGTAAACCATCTGTATCTCAGTTTACCCACCAATAAAATGAGGACAGTAGAATGTTTCTTACTATCTTAAAAAACTAATATGAGGATTAAGTGAATTAACATATGTGTAAAGCCCTTCGAATAGTGCCTTGTACATAACTGCTATTTTAGTATTAGCTATTATTATTACCTAGCTTTATTATAATTAAATTCTAGAACATCGAAGACCAAGGGAAAATGCTTCCAAAGAGAATGAGCATATCACCTAACAAGGAAAAATGTTTACATTGATATCAGACTTCTTAACACCATAATCGCATGGTAGAAACAAGAGCATTATATCCAGTCAGGCCTCAAAATATTGACCAGATGGAAACCCACTTTGAAAAACTCTTGGATAATGTACTAAAATAAAAAGATACATAAAAGCACAAGGGTGCTACAAGAGATACATGAAGTAATGGTGGCCAAAAACCTAGGGGATATCTTGGTTATTTTAAAAAGCTCAGATTGAGGAAAATAAATTCTAAATACCATCAATGTTGTGTTGGAGCTGGGAGGCGGGGAGGAAGACCAAAATGATGTGAAACCTGCAAGATACTAGTATTTTATATTTAAGAAACTAATAAAGAAAATGTAAGGGGAAAACCCATAAATATAGATCTTGGATTAGTTTCAACCATCGTGAGAATAAAATAGCCAGTAAGGATTTTCATGTGTTTCTGGAAGGACTGATGCAGCTATTCTGGGAAGCACCCAGGTAGTTATTCATCAAATTATATATGCATATAAACTATGGCCCAGCGCTTTCATTCCTGGTTCTGCACCACAGAGAAATTACTACAAGAGTCCGTTTGGGGACAAGTAGGAGGATGCAGTTGGGGTATCATAGACCCAACACTGGATGATGGATGAGTTAAGCAGAGTGACAGCAAAAGCCACTCCAGCAGCAGTGCTGGCAGCCCTGAAACCAGTGCACAGCTGGGTAGTGACTTTATTGAAATGCCATGTGGCATACACAACCTGTGACAGGACCCTTCATGAGTGCCCTACTAGGTAAAGTTTGAACCCCTAGAAGTGGTGACATAGATGGAGAGAGGAAGTCACCACTGTCTATGAACAGGATACTGACAAGACATGATGTCAGCCTGTGCTTGAGTTGGGGCCATATGGTTGCAGTGAGCAATGTGTTTTTGTGGACTTTGGGCATCACATTCTTCTCAGTCTTACGTTGCTAATTGTGAATCCACAAAAGAACAAGAATAGGGAAACTGAGGGGAAAAAGACTGGTTTCATCACTAGATGGATTAAGGCAACTGCTCAAACTTGAACTATTAGAAGGGCTCTTAAATATGTATTGGAGTTTTCAAAGAGATCTAGGGTGAAGCAACACCCTTGGTTCAAACGACCTTTTTCTGCACATTTTCAAACTGTTACACATGGTAAAATAGCAATTCCAAAATCTTGCAATACTGTGGAATCAATAATTTTATGGGTATAAAGCTTATCTATCACCTAGTATAAGACCTAGTGTAGTGGTGAATTGCCTGACTCTGGGAACAGATTATGTGTTCAAAGCCCAGCTCTACCACGTACTATTTTAATGAAATAATATATGGAAAGGACCTGGTACTTACTAACTGTCAAAACAAAAGTTTTCCTTATTTCCTTCTATTTAATCATTAATCTGATTGAAGAGGTAAATTTTCATTTATGTGATTCATAAATCACATTTTATGACTGTGTCCAAATTGGGTAGAGTTAAAGTGTTGGAGTCATCTGATTCTCACTGCTGTTTGGGTTCAACTTAAGACCTAGATTAGTCTTTTGAGAAGAATTAGGTTGGTTAAACAGAATTTTGGATTTTATGTTGGATCAGATCTATGGATCAGATCTTTGGTCTATTATTCCATAGTGGGCTCTGAAATTCTTGGTTAATGAAAAGATATGCAAGTTACAAATAGCCATTTATGATGTGACATAAATTTGTACCATTATCCTTATATATTAATTTATAATGCTAGAGTGTATAATTATAAAAATTATTATTGTCATTTATAACTTCTAAATATGTATTTTAGGCAAAATACTTTTCTACTCTATAATTTTTAATACCTTCAAGTTTCAAGTTTACACCTTTTTGACATTAGGACTTGGAATTTCATAGTTTATGATATGTACAGTGATGTTTATTGCATATTTGCTCTTTTCTCTAGCTTGAAAGGGATATAATTGATATTGCCAATTTAGCATGATAAACAACGTAGAAATTCAGAATGAGAAAAATGCTAGAAATAATAATTATATTTGTCAAAGCATATGTAAACATTAATAAAATTTATAGTGATTTGGGTGCTTAGACTTGATTTTAGATTTTTCTAATAGTAGTGGGAGACCAGACTGCTTTAAGAGTATATGTGTCATATATACAAAGAAATGGAGGTAGGGAGTCTATCCTCTTTTTTTTTTTAACTTCAGTTTTGTGCATGTGTGTGAAAAAAAGGAAGATATATTTAGAAAGGAAAAGAGAGAAGGGTGGGTCTAAGTTACTTTCAGTTTAGTTGATTATTTAAAAATTTGGAAAAATGTAAATAAGACCCATAATATTCTCAAAGATAAGAAAGAAGGCAGGGAAAACCAACCAGAGATTTGGTTCTGTCATAATTATGATGTGAAATTAAAATTCCATTTCTTCTGGGATGTTTTCCCTGGTCCCCAGCTGGAAGTCATTTCTTCCTCTTCTGACTTTCCAGTGAATCTCCTAAAGCACTTAAGACCTTGTCTGGTAGTGATTTATGGACACTCTCCAGGGTCTTCTGATATTATAAGATTATAAACTAATTGAGTAGAGGATTTATATCTGATTCTGCTTCAAGGTGGAAGGCAGTGGCTTCTAATGGAAGAGCATGGCATTTAGAGTCGGCAAGAATCCAGTTTCAAGCCAAGCTCTTCTACTTCCTGTCTGACTACATGTTAATTTTTCTGTGTTTTGATTTCCTCATATATAAAATGATGATAATAATACTTAGTTCATAGCATTTGGGAAAGATTTTATAAAATAATTCCTGCCCTGCTCCTGTTCCTTGCATATATTCAATAAATGTTAGCTCTCTTATTTCATGTCTCTGATAAGCATTCCTTTCTTCCATGTAGGAGGCATTCCTGTGAGCAAGGAATGAATCAGGCATTTTGCAACTGCGTCTCTCACTATTGGAAAGGCAATGTAACCATTACGTTTGACAAGTATGGCTTGTTGGATGTGATCATTAAGTGCTTTTATTCCCCCCCATGCTCCCACACTGTTATTTTAATTTGTTCAATGGGGCCAGTATTTCCCCTTTTCTTGGGTAAAATTTGGGGGAAGCCCCATGACTTTTCTGATTACTTTCAGATAGTCAAGTTCTCTGGCCAGTAATATATAGGTCTCATTTCATGTGATAATTAAAACTTCAAACTTCATTTGAGTTCCAGCTCCTCTTTTCAGCTCACTTCTGTTGCCTGTTAGCCATGGCCTGATGGGTCGGTGGAGGAGGAGCTGATTGGCCTCTTCCACTGACTTATGCTTCTAACTCAAAAGAGGCAAGAAAGTTATTATTTGGCTAATACTGTCACAAATTGGTACCAGAGTCTCAGATTATTGCTGTTATTTTGTTATATTTATTTTCTAAGATGGAATTTTAACTCTTAGAACAGTTTTAATGGATACTTCAGGGACCATTCCAACCTAGGCCCTCCCCATTGCTGGAGATTTTCTAACTGCATTCCCTTTGATGTGAATGAGATACTTTCTCTGGCTGAATATGAGGTTCCCATTGGCTTTGGGTTATTGATGGGCCTTTCACACTTTCATTCAAATAATATATCTTGAGCCACTACTATGTGTCAGATAGTCTTCTAAGTAGATCAATTAGTGAACGAAGATTTCTACCTTGGGAGCATGTATTTTAAAGGAGAAGACAGAAAAACAATAGACATAATAAGTAAATAACACAGCATGTTAGAATGTGACATATACTATGGAAACAAGAGCAGGTTAAAGGGGATCAGTAGTGCTTGGGTGGGTGGGTGGGGCTAAACTGTAATTTTAAATAAGGTGATCACTTCAGGTCTTATTGACAGAGTTGATTGCAACTCTTCCCTTTCAGGTATGCTCACCCCTTTGCAATGTGACTTTGCTGCTTCAGGAGTAGAATCTCTCTCTCCATCTTTTGAGTAGAGGATTGGCCATGTGATTTGCTTTGGCTAACAGGCATTAACAATTGTGAAAAAGGCAAAGACTTGAAAATGCTTGTGCATTGGGGTTTGCCCTCTCTTTCTGTTAGGGAATCCTTTATCACCAAATGAAGAAGCCTAGTTTTGCCTGCTGGAGTATGAGAGCCCAAGGGGAGATAGAGCTCTCAGCTTTCCAAACCATATTAGCTAAGGTCCCAACTGAGGCTGAAGACCATCCATCTGAGGTCATTCTAGATCCAGCTCCAGCTGAGCTGGCATAGACAAGAAGATTATAGTAGCCAACCCACATAATCATGATCATTAACAAACTGCAATAGCTTTAAACTACTGAAAATTGTGGTTGGCAATACCTTACTGATACAATGATGTTTTAACAAAAATGAAGGGCATTCTTCAAGTTGGAGGTGGGTTAGCTTTCTCTGAGTACCTAGATTTGTGGATGGGGTTGGCTACTTGAATAATTTCCAGGTTCTGTTAAGCAGAAGGAAGGTGTGAATTATGTTTGGTTGGTAAGAGTGCCCACTGCTATAGATCCCAAACAGCTACAGGAGAGGAGAATTAAACTCAGTCTGGGTGGTGGAGAGGGATAAGGAAATGAATCTATGTGGGGGTAACACTTAAAATGTAGGTTGGAATTCTAAATAACAGGTGACCAAGACAGCTGGGAAGAAAAGGGCAATGAATCCTTACAACAGAAGTGGACAGCTTGGGCAAGGCACAGTGATCTGTGGATCATGGACTTTGGGGGAAATGCAAGTAAGTTGTCTTGTCTGAAGTAGAATTGTGCCCAGATATTTACAACATTATCTGAAGGAATTCATCAGCTTCATCTCTGGTACAAAGAAATATCCAGGAACAGGAATATTGAACTTCAAGTATGATAGCACTTCCAAGAGATTTCCTGGGAAATTAGTTGCCCAGGGAAGGTCTAGGCAAAGGCACTTGTGTGTATCAGCTTACAAGGAATATCTGATATGATATTCCCATGCAGAACTAGAACAATTTCCATTGAACCATTTCTTTAAGAAGGAATATAATGGTGAAAAACTTAAGAACTCTGGGCCCAGACTGAAAGATTTTGAATCCCAATCCTGCTACTTCTTAGCTGCTTGACTTTGGTCAGTTTATGTAAACTTTCTGGTCCTCAGTTTCTTCTTCTGTGAAATGGGCATAACACACTTCCTTCCTGTTCCCCACTGCCATCCACTGCCTTATTTCCAGAGTCTAAAGTGTAATATTTCATGACCTGCTAGTGCCTAGCTGCTTGACTTGGATGCATATATTCCTTTTTACCTTTCTTATACGTAGGATGTCAGCATTCATGGGATTGCATGTCTGTTCTTGCTCTGCATAATCATACAGAGAGATTTCCTACCCTGCAACCTCAGGATTACATTTAAAAATTGAATTGATAGCTACTGCTCTGAAAACCATTTCCTTCATCTGTTCCTGCCTTCCATGTTTAGAGAATTTAAATATGCATTTAACCTATTTTTAATTGGTTGAATTGCATTCTCTAAAAAGATATGCTCAAATCCTAATCCCTGGTACCTGCAGATGTGCCCTTACTTGGAAATAGGGTCTTTGCAGATGTAGTCAAGTTAAGATGAGGCCATCCTAGATTAGGGCGGGCCCTAAATGCAATGACCAGTGTTCTTAAAAGCGAGGGAAATTTGGAGACATACAGACATGCTCAGAAGAAAGAAGGCCATGTGATGACAGAGGCAGAGATTGGAGTGATGCAAGGATTTCTATGTCACTCTGCTGTGGTTGTTGCAAAAGCTATTAGAAATATTCCCACCAGGAAGAAATGGATCTATGCAAGAAATTCAGTGTTTAAATACAGAAATGAAGACCGTCGGCAAGGAATAACTTTTTTCCCTTTATATCTTACAGCTAAAACATAGCCTTTCTGCTGCCAACATTGACATTTATCATTATCTTTTTTTTTTTTTTTCGGTTACAGATTTAATGAATTCTGAAAGGCATGCTCGATCGTGTTCAGAGATAGGGAGGCCCCGCCAGGCTCTCTCTCTGCACCTCGATAGAAACCATGTGGATGTGGTGTCCAGGTACCATGGTCAGGCCCAGCACACGGGGTTCCCTACCAGAGAAGGAATCCGATGGCTTGAGGAACTCCTGTGCCGAGCCCAGGATAACATTGCAGTCGCGGTTGGTGCAGAGGAAGTAACCGCCCAGTGTCTGCCCATCTGTCATGCGAATGCGCATAGTCTTGTTGAGCAGCGCCTTCAGCTGCTGCCTAGCGTGCGTAGCTGGCGAGTCCTCGTGCTCCCCATCTGAGTCCCCTGCGCTGGAGCTGCTTTGACGCCGGCTGCAACAGCCATTCTCGTCTCGTAGCAGCATGGTTGGTCCAGCTGCGGCCATTTGTTCCCGGGCCTCCTCCAGGCCCTTCAACTTCCTAAGAACCTGCCGGGTCTGGTGGTCTGAGATCTCGCGAGCGTATCATTATCTTTTTCTTAAATTTAAAAACAATTCTATTAATGTTCCTTTCACTGTATCAGATTAGTTGTGTTGGATGAGAATAATAATGATAGCCAGATCGTCATAAGATGCCTTTATCAAGTTTTGTTTTGTTTTGTTTTCAGCAGACTTAATGAAGCAAATCAAGATTTACCAGTCCCCCGGATACTTCTTTACTCTTTAGCAAAGGGATTTGAATTAACAGTTACTGATGAAGAATGACAGAGCATTTTGGTTAGTGCACATAAAATTGTTGTTTGTTCAGCTTATAACAAACACAGTTTAAATTTAATTTCAAGTTTCCTCTTTCTTTTCTCTTTGAACTTTTGCTTTGAAATTCTTCTCACGGCCAAAATGCTTTCCCAAATTGCATAGACACGCCATTGCTTCTGAGACCGAATTAGCCTCCGAGATGGGCTCACACAGCCAGCACCACCCAGGCCTGCAGGCCAGTGCTAGTTTGTAGCAGTGTCCAGGGAGATATCAGCTTCCTAACTGATTTCCCCCTCTTCCCAACCCAGTTATTTGGAGACCTTCAAGCTTTCCAGAAATATCTGCAATTAGTCAGATGGTGTCTAGGGCTTTGTTTAAAATTACAATAGAAAATTTATCAAGACCATTTGGTCTAATCTCTCTCATCATCTTCCCTATAGATTTTTCCTCTTCTCTCTGGAGAGTTAGAAATGAGCTGTCATGATTATTATATAATTACAGAGAATAATAACAATAATAATGCTTGAAATTATTATTACACCATGAATAAGAATGATGTATAAAGATAACTCCTTGTCAGATTTAGAAAGATTTTCTTCCAGAAGCTCAAACAATGAACAGTTATTAGCTTTACAACCTCTTTTTGCTGATTGTGGTTGGAGCCCTGGTTTTGTAAACCAGGGGTCATGAGTTCATACTTCACTAGAATGTCAACCTACATCTAGTACCTAAACAAAATGACTTGTACAAAACAATAGTTCAATAAATATTGTGCATGAGTTAATAGATAAATTAATAATAGGGAAAATTGGGGGGGTAAAGGTAGATTATATTTCACTGTAAGTAATCCTTTTAAATTGTTTTTGGGCAGCTTATGTGTATGTAGCAAATATCTGGTTAGGCAAAGTTTAAAAAGAGAAAACACTTAGAATGTAAAACTATACCTTGAGTTTGATTTCTAGCTCTGGTATTTTCTGTGTCCTTGAATAAGCCACACCTCTTGGAGTTCTAGTCTTCACATTGGAGTTTATGCACATGCACGCGCACACATACACACACACACACACACAGAGCATTAAAGGTTTTCTTTAATCCAACTTTAAATATAAACTTGAAAGCCTCTAGTCTCCTATTCTTAGTCTTCTTTCCATTCCTGTCTCCCCAGAATCAGCCACTTCATACATTTATTATGAATTCTTCCAGTCACGTACAGGAATGTACACATATGTGAATGAAAAAATATAATATTGTGTGCCTACAACTTTTAAAAACTTGCACAGATGCTATCAAAGTGTATATAGTATCCTGAAACTTGCTTTTCCCCTCCTCACTATAGTTTTCAAGATCTGTTCTTTTTCTTTTTAATATTTATTTATTTAGTTTTATATTTGGCTACGTTGGGTCTTAGTTGTGGCATGTGGGATCTTTTTCGTTGCGGTGCGGGTCTTCTCTCTAGTTGTGACGCGTGGGCTCAGTAGCTGTGGTGTGCGGGTTTAGCTGCCCCACAGCATGTGGGATCTTAGTTTCCTGACCAGGAATCGCACGTCCTCTGCATTGGAAGGTGGATTCTTAACCACTGGACCGCCGGGGAAGTCCCGTCAAGATCTGTTCTTGATAATATATATTATCTTATAGTATATATTATTTGATTCTCCAATGCATGAAAAACAGCATACCTTAGTGCTTCAGAGAAAGCATAAACTCTGGAGCCATACCATCTGGGTTGGTAACCTAGCTATACCATTTATTGCTGTGGCATCTTCGGGAAGTTACTTAACCTCTCTTAACTGCCTCAGTTTTCTCATCTACAAAATAGGGATTATAATAGTACCTAGAACATGGAATTGCTATGTGAATCAAATAATTTACCAATCCTTCAGTACAGTGCCAGCACATAGGAGGATCAATATATGTGCTTTCTAAATGAAAGAAAACAACTGATGAACGTTTTGTTTTCCATTTTTTACTATTACTAACAACGTTCCAAAGAATGTTTCATGTATATATTCTGGTTCTTTTGTGGGAGTGTTTCCTCAATAGTGTATTAGATATGGAATTGTTAGCTTATAGGGTTTATATGTTTCCAATCTTATTAGATTATCTTGAATTGCTCTCCATAGTGATTTTACTAATTTATGTTCCTACCACTGTTTAAGAATTTCCATTTTTTCTTTATCCTTGCCCAACTGAGTATTATCAAACCTCTCAAATTTTGCCAATCTGATTCATGTGAAATGGATTTTATTTTGGTTATTATTTATTTCCTTGATGGTAGGTAAGGATAAACATGTTTTCAAATGTCTTTTGGACATTCTGAGTTCTTCTTTTGTGGATTGTGTATTCTGCTTTGCTTGGCATAGGAATCTAAGTTTATTGTTTCTCTATAGGAAACATGGATTATTCCCAAATAACTTCTTTTTTTTTTTTTTTTTTTTGTGGTATGCGGGCCTCCCTCTGCTGCGGCCTCTCCCGTTGCGGAGCACAGGCTCCGGACGCGCAGGCTCAGCGGCCATGGCTCACGGGCCCAGCCGCTCCGCGGCATGTGGGATCCTCCCAGACCGGGGCGCGAACCCGGTTCCCCTGCATCGGCAGGCGGACGCGCAACCACTGCGCCACCAGGGAAGCCCCCCAAATAACTTCTTGAATCAATCCCATTGATGTGTAATGACACCTCAATTATATAACAAATTTCCATAAGTGCACCCATATTTGTTCTGGCTCACCATTCTGTTTCCTTTACTAATTCTCTCATCAATATCACCTTCAAATTACAATAGCTTTAGAAAGATCTTGATGTCTGGTGGGACATTTAGCCTCTTTCATTTTCAGATCTGCCTTAGCAATACAGTGTCTGTGACTCTTCCATGTAGATTTGAAGATCAGTTTATATAGGTCCATAGGATACCTTGTTGGGAAGTTGTCTGAAGTCCCATTTAACACTTGATTAATTTGGGGGAAATATAAATTTTATGATATTTGTGATTCCCTCTGAATTACTCTCCATTTATTTAGTTATTTCTTTGTGTCCTCAAAGAGCATTTTGTAAGTTTCTCCTGAGGACTAAATCAGAGTGCATGTGAACACACAAAATGAAAAAAGGTATGTATATTTAAGTATTGTAATTTTAAAGGGACTGTGTATAATGAAAATACATAGGAAGATCCTCAATATCTGATTTTATCCAATTACATTTCCCTTTGTCTTCAGTGAAACTTTTATCAACTCTTTGCCTAAATAGTAATAATATCGAATCTTATTTTTTTTCTGTTTTATTTTTCCAGCCCATATCATAATAGAAAACTTATGAATAGTGAATTATACAGAAGTGAGCATTCAGTAAAGAAAAAAGTAGGATATGTAAGCATCTTGAAAAATCATACCCCTCCAAACCAGGACTCAATCATAAAGTTTTTGAGAGGGATGATTTAAACAAAATGATTGAACAAATGCCCACTCTACATATTTACTTTATTTTCTCTAACTCTACTTTTATGTTCATTGGTCTTTCCTTCTCATATCTTATGGATTTTTTCATTTGTGAAGAATTATGTTTGAAATTTTGGAAGACAGGAAAGAATTCAAAAGCACAGTCCTTGCCTAAATTGGAAGCTATCACTATTAGTTAAATGGCATAAAGACAATGAAAAAGAACATCTCTTTTAATGACTAATATTGTAGGTTTCAAAAAAGCTTATGGATTTTTTTTTTCTGGTTTCACCTGTCACTTCCTATCATTGCAAGTTCTATTCCCTCCTTCAGGATTGACTCTCTTTTAGGGACTGAATGCTTGTGTTCCCTCCAAATTTATATGTTGAAGCCCTAATCATCGCTCTCCCCTGACCTGCTGCCCCCCACCCCACACACTATGTGATGGCATTAGGAAGTGCAGCCTCTGAGAGGTAATTATGTTTAGATGAAGTCATGAGGGTGGGGTCTTCTTGATGGAATTAGTGCCCTTAGAAGAAGAGACCAGAATTCTCCCCCACCCCTAACCTCCTCCCCCACCAAGTGAGGGCACAGCAAGAAAGCAGCCATCTGCAAGCCAGGCAGAGGACCCTCACTAGGACCTCACCATGCTGGCATCCTGACCTCGAACTTCCAAGGATCCAAAACTGTGAGAAATCAATGTCTGCTGTTTAAGCCACTCAGTCTTTGGTATTTTGTTATAGCAGCCTGAGCTAAGACGTTCTCCCATCTTTTGGTATCAAGCCAACCTTCAGTGCCTAATTCAAGCATCATCTTTCTCTCTTTTTTTTTTTTGCGGTACGCGGGCCTCTCACTGTTGTGGCCTCTCCCGTTGCGGAGCACAGACTCTGGACGCACAGGCTCAGCGGCCATGGTTCACGGGCCTAGCCGCTCTGCGGCATGTGGGATCTTCCCGGACCGGGGCACGAACCCGTGTCCCCTGCATCGGCAGGTGGACTCTCAACCACTGCGCCACCAGGGAAGCCCTAGCATCATCTTTATGTGTATGTGTAAGTGTGTGTCTACAAATTGGGCAGACTCTATTTTTAAACACAAGTTACACAAGAATGAATTTTCCCTATAAAAGTTGTGAGAAATATGAAAAGTAAAATATGGCACCAACCCTTTCTGCCCTCACAGATTCCTCATACCAGGAGTAAACACTATCATTTTAACAACATGAAGTATTAACTTTTAGTACTTTTTCTATGAAAATGCCATCTCCAGTCCTTTCTGTTATTGTTATTTTCTCCTGCTATTTACACATAGCCCTTTGTTACATTTTGTTTAATATTCAGAAGTGGCTTTACAGTAAATTAAGGAAGCTTAATCTTCAGGAACACTTACTTGCACAGTCTCCTTCCAAAACTCTAGAAGTTTTATATGTATGTATAGTTTTATATATTTACAATTTGGGGGAGTTTTGGTTTTTTTCAATGCTTTCTAAATTGCATAATTTTCAAGGCCCCACAAAGCCTGGGTATGCCCCTGCTTATACTATACTTATTTAAGTACATGACTATCTTCCCCATTAGAATGGAGAATGTTTTCTTGAATGTTTCCCCCTGCAAAAAAATGTGTAGCTCATCAACTTGCTAATAGTGGGTGTGTGATAAATTTAGGATTAAATGAGCTTCAGTATGCCGAGAATTGTTTACAAGAGTCAGAGTTTTAATCAGGAGCAGAGAATGTAAGTACATCATAGCTTGGATGTTTTGTTTTCCCTGTCGTGTAATATTCATTGGTAAATAAACCCTAACATGTTAGTTTCATTTTCCACCTACACACTAATCAACACATTCTAACTGGTATATATTGAATTCCTACATTGAGTAAGGACCAAAAAAACCTCTCACTTCTTATACTTCAAGAAGGCCAGGTTAGATTTCTAGCTCTTCAGTCTAGGAGACTTCCTCTAAAGCAGTGTTGTCCAATAGAACTTTATGAGATGATGGAAATGTTCTGTAACGTCTGTGCTGTCCAATATGGAAGCCATTACATTTAAATGTAAATAGCTACACATGACTAGTGACTACCATTTTGGACAGTGCAGCTCTAGAGGTTTATGAATAATGTGACTCACTTGGGAGGGTTTAATTAAATGAATAAATACATCACTTATAAATAAATGATGAAAGATCAAATTTAGACACTATCGCAGTCCACTCTTCTGGCAGAAAATTTGTAGATCATGTTTAGCTGGATGCAAACTTGGTAAAGGAAATCAACACACAGCAATGTAATGAATTGAAAAGACAATTTCAAAGCAAATGTAAATAACGCTCAGTTTTTTAAAAAGCTATGCTAAAATGAAGACAGAAGGGAAAAAGAAAATTCTTTCAAAGGAGCCAAGAATCCACAGTAAAACATCTTTCTCTTATTCAGCCAGAGAACAGAAGCAGAACAAGAGAGATTAAGAAGGCCTATAGGTATGCCAGAAATCTCATTGTTTCACTGTGTACAAGTATTTACGTGGGAAGGTAGCAATAAGGGTAGTGGCTACAAAAACACTGATATGAAAAGGTATGAGCCAACAGAGACCTATGGTCCAAAACATTAGTACCACTGGTATCTCCCAAACCTCTGGACTTTGCAAATTGCACTATTTACTTCGCTAGCATAACAGAGGAAATATTCCAAATGATATGCTTACTATGGTCAGCACTCCAAAGTTACTGTTCTAATGATTCCTGGTTAAAAAAAATAGAAACACAAACAAAAACATCCTAGACCTCTCTTCTTTGTAATCACTCATGGCAGGTTATGAATATAAATTCTTTGACAAGAAGATGAAAATACATCCCAGGATGCAAATTAAATTACACTTCCCTGAAATCCTCATTTTGTATTATTTTAGAAAGTGCCTGCATCTGTCATTGCTATTTAGCACATATTTATCATATTATTTCAGTGTTGATGGTGGGTTTTTGGTCTAGAAGATAATCTTTCACATGCAGTTTTTGCAACTTATTTTCACTTGTGTAGAGGTTATTTGGTGACTTTTTAGATTTTTAAATGTTGGCCTTTAAATACATGAATATTTCAGCATGAATTTCTAGCTGCAAAGGACAAAAATGTATATTTTGTTGTTATACTTTATTACATGTTGGTAATATTTTGTTGTTGTTTGAATCATTAAGCATGAGAAAAATCTCATTATTTGGCTACTTTTTTATTAAAGTGCACACAGCACAGCCTAAAAGCACTGTATGGGTTAAAAAATAATTCAACATGTACCTTGCTTCCTAAAGGATAAACAGGATGGAGATAGCCATGATGTGGGTTCAGAATTTCTTCTTAGCTTAGCTTGTGGAATAAAATGAGTGACACCTGTTAGGCATCAGGACACATTGAGAAGCAGGGTCAGCGTTGTCCAGATGAGATCAAGTTACCTGATGGGAGAGCCATTTGAGTTTTGCTTGTGTTTTAAAACCAATCTTTTCTTTAAAAAAACCCACAGTAATATATGACTCTTCAAGAAAATTGTAGTACCAGCACATAACTCTTGCTCCTATTTTAGTTAATTTCTTTTAACTATTTTTGTGTCTAGGCTTATTTTACATATCTTTAATCAGACATTTTCAATACTTATTGTTTCACTTGGCATTAAATGACTCTCCTGTTTCCAATTGATTTATAATTTTAGAAACATTATTTTCTTAATGACTATATACTTGTCAACAAAATCCACAGTGACTGAATGACTAACTCAAGGATTCAAGGAATTATTATCTAGTTTATAGATTATTCAGAACTCAATGTATGAAATTCCCCTGCTTGTTACAATCTTTAATAATAGTTAGTAAGACAAAGAAGATGAACTCAAAGCAGTAAAATTTCCTTCTTAAATACAATCTAGCTGATTCAGCTCTTTTAGACAGAAGGCAAAATTAATTTAGAAAACTAGCCTTAAATTCTCAGACTCTCACTCATTGTAGTCTCCCTAGTTCTGAGTCTTAAAGTAAATGGGAAGCAACTGAGAAGCATCTTAGCTGGCAGAAGAGCGGAGGCATTAACTCTTGGGGATGGAGGATAAAGAGCTTCTCTCACCCTCCTGAAGAATGAAGTAGCACTTGGAAAGAAAAGCAGTAAGCTGCTGGTCTCAGAGTTTCCCAGAGGATATCGACTTTTTTTTTTTTTTGGGGGGGGGGCACAGACAAAGGTGGTCACACCTATCTTGAATATTTTAAATAGTCTTTGCCTCAGTAGACTAGGGAAAACCAGAAGCCTGTTAAAGGTCAGGGAAACCAAAGAAAGGAAGTAATTTCAAGATGTAAGAGGAAGTCAACAGGATCAAATATGCTGAAGATGTCAAAGAAATAAAGAGAAACTTTCATCAGATTTGGTAAGAAAACTGTCTTTTAAGGACCTCCATGAGAAAAATTTTAGCAACACTGTGAGAATAAAAAGTTCTTGTAATTAAGAAGGTAGAGAATAGGTAAAGAATTAATGAAGGCAGAGGATATCGATTACAAATTTGAGGCTCTGAAATGTATAAGGAATTAGAGAAATAATAGCAACTATAGGAGGTGGCAGCATCCATAAATACCCTTTTAAGATAGATGAAGACTGTATTAGTTTTTTATTGCTATTGTAACAAATTACACAAATTTAGTGACTTCTTATAATGCAGTTATGTAGGTCAGAAGTCCAACATGGGTCTCATGGGACTAAAATCAAGGCGTCAGTAGGGCTGCATTCTTTTCTGTAGGCTTAGGGAAGAATTCATTTCCTTGCCTTCTCTTGCTGCCAGAGGCTACTAACATTCATTGACTTGTGGCCCCTTTCCATCATCTTCAAAGCTAGCAAAGAAAGTCAGGTCCTTCTCATATTACATCACTAACCTCACTTCTGTTGTCACATTTCCTTCTCTGACCTTTTTTCTGCCTCTCTCTTCCACTTTTAAGGACGCTTGTGATTACATTGGGATCACCTGGACAGTCCAGGATACCCTTCCTATCGGAAGGTCCTTAACTTAATCCTATCTACAAAGTCCCTTTTACCAAGTAAGGTAACATTCACGGGTGTTAGAATTAGGATGTGGACATCGTTGGGAGGTTGTTATTCTGCCTGCCACAATACCTGCAGCTATGTATAAACTGAGGCAGAAGAATTCAGTGATGAGGAAATGATTGAATTGCTGAAAAGGGAAAATATAAGTATAGCAGCAAGTTGCTTCAGCAGTCAAGGACAAATTAACCTGAGTGAGGAAGGGTAGGTCATCTTGTCTATCAATGGGACAAAGGCAAATACAGCTTATGCAGGTATAGATATAGACACAGATATACAGTTGACCCTTGAACAACATGGGTTTGAACTCTATGGGTCCATTTCTATGCAGATTTCTTTTCAGCAGAACATGTTTCAGTACTACAGGATTTGCAGTTGGTTGAATCCGTGGATGTGGACTGTGGATGTGAACAGTGGGTATGGATGAACCTCGTGGGTGGAGGAACTTTGTATATGGAGGGTTGACTCTAAATTACACATGTATTTTGACTGTGTAGGTCAGTGTTCCTAACACCCGTGTTGTTCAAAGGTCAATTGTGTATCTATATAGATACATAGAAAGAGAGGAAGAGAAAGAGAGTTACTGAAATGGAGAGAAGTTAAAAGCTGGAGCTCAGAATATATGATCAGTGAAGGAGACAATGTAAGGTGAAGAGGTGCAGAATGAGAGGCTTCAAGTGAAAGTCTTACACAGTGTTTTGGGGTCTTGGAGAATTTTAAAAAGGATGCATAAAAGGATGGCAAGTAACATTTAGGATCCCGATGATCCTTAATAGGATAAATGTGTGGTGGGTCAAATCTTCATAATTCTAAATATTCCTTCAACAATGCTCAGCCCAAGCAGAAAAAAGGAAAACAAAACTCAGGAGGGGTGAAGGGATGAGAACCAATTTGTATTGCTTGGATGAGTGGCCTAAGCAGCTTGGAATATATTGATAATTGGAGCACTGAAGTTTCAGATGTTATGTTTGCTCACATCTTACACATAAGGAGGCAAGAAAATTTAGGAATTTAAGGAATCTAAGCTCCAATCTTATAATTTTATTTTGTATATAGATATATATTACCTCCAGAGTTTAAAAAATATGTATATATCTGAATCCCAAAAGGGACTCACTTGAGAATATAAGAACATTGGCTTTGAATTCAGAAATACCTGTATTGGAATTTTGGCTGTCATTAATTAGTCATGCAAATAGATGAATTGCAGCCTTAGTTTCTCCTTATGTGTAAAATAGAGATTGTGCTTAAATTGCTGGGTTTTTAGGAGTAAAAGGAATAAAACATTACTAATAATATTTGGAATATAGAATATATTTAATCAGTTATTTAATGCTATTTTTATAGCAACATAAATGGAAAAAGTCTAAAAATCCTTATTATAATTTTGATAAATCTGCCTGACTGAAATATTGATAACTAGTTCCAAGAACTGCTCTTTTTTCTTCACTTTTACATTCAATAAATGACACATTTGAGAGATTTCCTTTGGGTTTCACAGTAAATTGGCAAAGTAATGATTTTACATTTGGTTCTATTCTTAATGTCTAATAGAAGTAAAATAACTTCTAGATTATTTCAAATGCACTGAAAACATAAATAGCAATAGTTTTCCAGCTGCAAAATGGATGCTGAAGGTACTTAAATGGCACATAGGATGTTGAATGCCCATAATCACAAGCCGATTCAGTGCTGCCACTTGGCTGAAAACATGAGTTAATGTTTTAAAGTAAGTAGAACTGGAGTAGCATCTCCCCTTTAAAGTCTGTTAGATTGCAGTTCAAGATCTTTGAACAAGCACATAAGTTATATGATTTGTATCAGTTCCTGAGTCCCTTCTGTGTTCTTCCCAATAACCCCACCCCATGTGAATTTTAAGGATTGTATGTATACATCTAATGAACTTGATGAACCTCTAGATGGCGCTTTTACATTCTTGATGATTTTATTAGTGGCTTGTTTTCTCCCTGAATAGATTTGTAGGTGACACAAGACATATATCCCATTTTCTCAAGTGGATTAACACTGTATAAACAAAATTCACATATTTCAGATACGTGCTAGATCTTGGAATATTATGTAAATGGAGTCCCCCCCACTGTGAAAATTTGGCGTTAATGGAAAAGTTATTAAATTTTAACACTTGCCATTCTGCCTCCTCCTTAAATTTTCTGATATCTCTCAGATAACTATAAAACAAAAAAGTTTTGCTTGAGTATTTTTTTTTTGTTAGAAAACATGTCAGCATCTTTTTGTTTACGTGTTCTCAGAGGTACTCCAGAGTGACACACCTGTCAACAAGGCTGCAGCAGTATTCACAGCTTTGCTTTCATTTAGTTAATGAAATACTTAGATTATGCATATGAACTGTTCCTGTTATTTTTTTTACTGGTATCCAGGATGTGAACGTCATCTCTGTCCCTTTTATGGATCACCTTTCAAATGAAACCAATAGTACCTCTTTCCTCTTAGGATCCTAAAGTGCTGTAATCTAGTGATAATGGACAGAAATCCATTATACAGATCAGCCTGTAGTCAGCTTTTTGTCCCCTCCCATGCTTTTGTTTTATTTCTTCCTCAAATACAGATATAACTTGAAGTGGAGGAAATTAGTATTGAAACTGTATAGAAGTATTTTATTTGCACAAATTTCCTTCCTTAACAAACCCTCTTGTGTATGAAAATCTCTCTATATGTGCTTCTGCCTTTACTCTGTATCCTGTCATTTCTCACTGCCTCAGGGACGTGGCAAGATATTGAGTCCTTTTCTCTACCATTTATCTTTAGCTTCTGTCCTTTTTACTAGCTCTTGGTCTGTAACATTCTCCAATCTTTCTCACCCTAAAGAATAACAAAGCAAGCTCTTCCTACAGCCCATCTTTCCTTTTCATTATGGTTTGATCCCTTTTCTCTCTAACAAAGCGTTTGTTCTTGGAAAATAAGATACACTTGCTATCTCAAGTCCTTCACTTCCCATTAATTTTCAACTTGTGAGGAGGGCAGTTATCAGAACAACAGAAAGCTTATTTTAAAACACACATTTCTTGAAACTGAGTTATTTGTAATGAGGTGGATAGACCTGGAGTCTGTCATACAGAGTGAAGTAAGTCAGAAGGAGAAAAACAAATACCTTATGCTAACACATATATATGGAATCTAAGAAAAAAAAATGTCATGAAGAGACTAGGGGTAGGACGGGAATAAAACACAGACCTACTAGAGCATGGACTTGAGGACATGGGGAGGGGGAAGGGTAAGCTGTGACGAAGTGAGAGAGTGGCAGGGACATATATGCACTACCAAATGTAAATTAGATAGCTAGTGGGAAGCTGCCGCATAGCACAGGGAGATCACCTCTGTGCTTTGTGACCATGAGAGGGGTGGGATAGGGAGGGGGGGAGGGAGGGAGACACAAGAGGGAAGAGATATGGGAACATATGTATATGTATAACTGATTCACTTTGTTGTAAAGGAGAAACTAACACACTATTGTAAAACAGTTATACTCCAATAAAGATGTTAAAAAAAAACACACACACATTTCTTCTGGCATATTGCATTTTGACATTTCCTTTGGGAAGGAGGTACTTCAATTTCGAAAAATACTCCCTAGCCGATTATCATGTGAGAGTCACTATCTTAATGCAGTGCCTCACAGTTAAAACTGACCGTTCCCCAAAGTCTTCTCACTAAGATGGCTCCCAAATTACAAACTCCAATGCCATTTTCCAGTCCTATCCTAGCTGAGCTCCCTGAACTTCTTGACTTCTTTGCAATCCTTTCTCACAAAGTTTCCTTTGTACCACTTCTTTTCTGTTTACTGACTGATGGTACTGCTGTTCTTCAGCCATTTCTCTCTCTCTCTCTCTCTCTCTCTCTCTCTCTCTCTCTCTCTCTCTCTCTCTGCTCTTCTTACAGGGTCTTGTGTATGCATAAATTTTCAGGTCCCTACGTATGCCGACAAATCTCAAACATGTCTGTCCAGGTCACATGTCTTTTCGGGGTCCTAGATAAATATCTGTTACTTCTTCATTCTACTTGGAAATAAATCCAAGTTTTGCTCAAATTTCAAATTATTTAGCTTAAATATTTTAATTATTTACCTGTCTCTCCTTCCTACTATTCTGCGAAGTCTTTAAAAGCAGAAACTAGGTTATATTTATCCAGACATTCCCAGTACCTTTCACTGTGCTGGGTGAAGAATAAAATGTTAGAAAAAAAATATTTCATAATCATCTGGTCTGTGAATATAGTGTATGTAAACTCTATAGAATGGTCAAATTAACACAAAAGCTTTCTATAGAATTCCCAATTAACAGAAGTAACATAAGCATGTCCTATGAGGTAAATGATGAAGAAATAGTTTAATTGAATTTTTCTGGACATATTCATGAGTTATAACTGTTGAAAATATTTTCCTGCTTACCTAAAATATAAGAAATTATTTCATGATAACAATAGACAGTATTAGCCTCTCCATCTAAGTATTTATCATCTTCTTATGGAGGAAGAAAAACAGATTAAATTGAAACAGTCATGGTCTGATATAGGGGTCAGCAAACTACAGCTCATGTTGGCAAGACAAATGTGGTCTGTAGCTTGTTTTTGTACGGCTAACAAGCTAAGAATGTTTTTTACATTTTTAAAGTGTTGTTAAAAAAAGAAAGAAGTAGAAGAAGAAAGAGGAGGAGGAGAAAGAAACAGAAGAGGATGAGGAGGTGGAGGAAGAGGAAGGAGGGAAAAGAAGTAAGGGAACAGATTCTTTGAGTTGGCCACATTCATCAATGCCACATCAGAGCTGATACATATATAATACATTTATTTCAATCACAGCCCAATTCAAAATGATTAACTCAAGATAAATACATAACTATTTATCAGCTCCATCAAGTAATTAAATCCATAACTTTTCCTATTAGATATTAGATATATCCAAAATACACTAGTCTTTCTTATACTGGACAAAAGTCACAAAGACATTATATTTTAGTATTTAATAAAAGCTGGGAAAATACTTAAGGCCTTCTGTTTTTTAATAGTGTCTGTGCATATGGAAGTTGTTGAATATCACTGAAAACATTAGAAAGTATAGCTGGTCAAATAAACAGACAAACACAACATTTACTATAAAATTTGTTTCAGATTTTTACCAGCCATTCAATAATTAAATTTACTTATTCTTAATTTTGACATTCACAGAGTGTAGGATATAGATTTTTTTAAATTAATTATTATATTTTAACAAATTAGAAATTAGAATTAAGTGAGCCAAGATTCTTATGATGTCCTATGGAATGTAGAAGCACATATCATGCAGCTGGTGCCATTTATAGCATATTTTATCTACCACCGGATAACCTGGGTGAGGTTTAGGGGAGTGCTTTTGGGGAAGATTTACCTTTAGCAGCCTCTTCTGCTGTCTAGGTCATTAGGCACTCAGGGAATTGCTCAGTTACCATCACAGTTGCATTTTTGCTGTGCATCAAGCCCAGACCTGCATTTTCCCTCTGTATCCTTACATGCTGTTTATTGAAATACCAACTGAAGACTGTGGCAGAAGAAGAGCCCAAGGAGGCATTCTGTGGCAAATTCAGTATCTTTGGCTCTACCTCTTCCTTCTTATGTTCCTCTCAATATATCCCTATCAATATCATGGCTATATGGTCCCAGGACTAACATTCTGAAGAGCTATATTTGATGATGACTTACATAGTTTGCAGAGGAAGGAGAATTTTTCCTTGTCTCCTTTTGCCTGGGGACAAATATGTTTATAGGTGGCATATCTGCTTTGTGATTTAATTGGATTAAAATGAGTATATAAAATGACAGATAAGTTGTATGAACCTAAATGTAAACATAGCACTAAAGATTAGCATCCAGTTTTAGAATTATGGCAAGGGAAACAAAAATTTGAGTTTAAAATTGAATTAAAAATGAATGTAGAATCCAAGCTGAGTATATTCCAGGCAGGTGTGTTATGTCCAGACAACAGTAAATGCAACACATCGTATTGAAATCATGACAAAATTGAACCTATTTGATTGTTGAAGATTTTGTTACATAGGAGGTATACAAAAAGGATTCACTGTGGTTTTATGAAAGGGAAAGCAAGAAATATCAACTGAGGGCATAATGATTTCACCAGGAGTAAGAGAAGAGATAGCAGAATCTGAGTTACATTCATGGCATATGTGTCAGCTGTATAAAATCTCAGAAGCAAAAGAAGACACTCACTATAAGCTTCTATTTACAGGTAGAAACTTATGGAATCAATTTATTTACCTATATCAGGAATAAGCATTTAATCATAGTAAAGGATTACAGAGGATATTTGAAATAATACAACTTCTCACCACAAAATGCATTGCAATTGGTCACCTACGAACTCTCTAGAAAAGATGGTTTACACTTAACAGTTGATCACATGGAAAATAATAGCTGAATTATTGAAATCAAATGTGGTCTGAATGACTATAATTCTGTTCTACTGCCTGGTAAAAACCTTTAGCACTCTGAGTATGAAATAAGTAATTTACAAGGCTTTAGCAGAAAAGATTCCTTTCCAACGTTGATGAGAAGGTTACAAAAATCCTAAACGGGCTTTGAAAATTATTGACTCAAATAGAAAATTCATGAAAGCTGAGAACAAACCAAATTAAATAGGCCCAACTCAACTCAGCATTAGAAAAGATTTTCCAAAATACTTCTGAAGTGAAATGCAAGGGCAGCAACATTGTTTGTATACAAAATCACTCAGGTGTCTCTGGAAATCAGTTACTGTGATGTGCAAAGCAAAATTTCCCAATCCATACATATATTATTTGAAAATTATGGATAGAATGGCCAAGTGTGACAGAATAATAAAAATAATCCAGAGTTATAGAAATGGGTGAGACTTTTCAATTATTTTAACCACTGGTGAGCATAACTCAAATGTATCCTTAAATATTGAAAGTCACAGAAAATTTTATTAATTTCCATTATTGGGAAATATATATACCCCTATAAAATAAATTCACTTGTTTAAAATAATTGAATTTCTTTATATTTTCAACACTGAAGCCATTTTTGAAAAAAAAATCTAATTGGCAAGCATGGTAAGGAATGTTGGTGATGGGTGAGAATACAGGAAAAGTAGTAAAGGAAATATTTATGATAAGCACATAATTACATAATCATCAAATCAGAGAACATTAGTGCAAAAAAAGTTTTGAGAAATGTCAACCAGTCTGTCTTCTCTTTCTTTAGGCAGACTTAGTTGAGAAAAACAGACAATAATCCTTTTTTTATTATTATATATTTTTAACATCTTTATTGGGGTATAATTACTTTACATTGTTGTGTTAGTTTCTGCTGTATAACAAAGTGAATCAGCTATATGTATACATATATCCCCATATCCATTCCCTCTTAAGTCTCCCTCCCACCCTACCTATCCCAGCCCTCTAGGTGGTCACAAAGCACCAAGCTGATCTCCCTGTGCTATGCAGCTGCTTCCCACTAGCTATCTATTTTACATTTGGTAGTGCATATATGTCAATGCCACTCTCTCACTTCGTCCCAGCTAACACTTCCTCTTCCCTGTGTCCTCAAATCCATTCTCTACAGCTGTGTCTTTATTCCTGTCCTTCCCCTAAGTTCTCCAGAACCATTTCTTTTTTTTTTTTCTAGATACCATACATATGTGTTAGCATACGGCATTTGATTTGTTTTTCTCTTTCTGACTTCATTCTGTATTACAGAATCTGTGTCAATCCACCTCACTACAAATAACTCAATTTTGTTTATTTTATGGCTGAGTAATATTCCGTTGTATATATGCACTACATCTTCTTTATTCATTCATCTGTCGATGGACACTTAGTTTGCTTCCATGTCCTAGCTATTGTAAATGGAGCTGCAATGAATATTGTGGTAATGACTCTTTTTGAATTATGGTTTTCTCAGGGTATATGCCCAGCAGTGGGATTGCTGGGTCATATGGTAGTTCTACTTTTAGTTTTTTAAGGAACCTCCATACTGTTCTCCATAGTGGCTGTATCAATTTACATTCCCACGAGCAGTGCAAGAGGGTTCCCTTTTCTCCATACCCTCTCCAGCATTTATTTTTTGTAGATTTTTTAATGATGGCCATGCTGACTGGTGTGAGGTGATACCTCATTGTAGTTTTGATTGGCATGTCTCTAATGATTAGTGATGTTGAGCATCCTTTCATGTGTTTGTTGGCAATCTGTATATCTTCTTTGGATAAATGTCTATTTAGGTCTTCTGCCCATTTTTGGATTGGGTTGTTTGTTTCTTTGATATTGAACTGCTTGTGTATTTTAGAGATTAATCCTCTGTCAGTTGCTTCATTTGCAAATATTTTCTCCCATTCTGAGGGTTGTCCATTTGTCTTATTTATGGTTTCCTTTGCTGTGCAAAAGCTTTTAAGTTTCATTAGGTCCGATTTGTTTATTTTTGTTTTTATTTCCATTTCTCTAGGAGGTGTGTCAAAAAGGAACTTGCTGTGATTTATGTCATAGAGTGTTCAACCTATGTTTTCCTCTAAGAGTTTTATAGTGTCTGGGCTTACATTTAGGTGTTTAATCCATTTAAAATATATTTTTGTGTATGGTGTTAGGAAGTGTTCTAATTTCATTCTTTCATAGGTGGCTGTCCATTTTTCTCAACACCACTTATTGAAGAGGCTGTATTTTTTCCATTGTATACTCTTGCCTCCTTTACCAAAGATAAGGTGACCACATGTACATGGGTTTATCTCTGGGCTTTCTATCTTGTTCCATTGATCTATATTTCTGGTTTCGTGCCAGTACCATACTCTCTTGATTACTGCAGCTTTGTAGTATAGTCTGAAGTCAGGGACCCTGATTCCTCCAACTCCGTTTGTCTTTCTCAAGATTGCTTTGGATATTCAGGGTCTTCTGTGTCTGCATACAAATTGTGAAATTTTTTGTTCTAGTTCTGTGGAAAATGCCTTTGGTAGTTTGATAGGGATTTCATTGAATCTGTAGATTGCTTTGGGTAGAATAGTCATTTTCACAGTGTTGATTCTTCCAGTCCAAGGACATGATACATCTTTCATCTGTTTGTAACATCTTTCGTTTCTTTCATCAATGTCTTACAGTTTTCTGCATACAGGTTTTTTGTCTCCTTAGGTAAGTTTATTCCTAGGTATTTTATTCTTTATATTGCAGTGGTAAATGGGAGAGTTTCCTTAATTTCTCTTTCAGATTTTTCATCATTAGTGTATAGGAATGTGAGAGATTTCTGTGTATTAATTTTGTATCCTGATACTTTACCAAATTCATTGATTAGCTCTAGTAGTTTTCTGGTAGCATCTTCAGGTTTCTCTCTATATGGTATCATGACATCCACAAGCACTGACAGCTTTACTTCTTCTTTTCCAATTTGGGTTCCTTTTATTTCTCTTTCTTCTCTGATTGCTGTGGCTAAAACTTCCAAAACTATGTTGAATAATAGTGGTGAGAGTGGGCAACCTTGTCTTGTTCCTGATCTTAGTGGAAATGGTTTCAGTTTTTCACCATTGAGGACAATGTTGGCTGTGGGTTTGTCATATATGGCCTTTATTATGTTGAGGAAAGTTTCCTCTGTACCTACTTTCTGGATGGTTTTTATCATAAATGGGTGTTGAATTTTGTCAAAAGCTTTCTCTGCATCTATTGAGATGATCATATGGTTTTTCTCCTTCA
>NC_041214.2:110502508-110524395 GCF_002837175.3 Physeter macrocephalus | reverse complement strand
ATGATCATATGGTTTTTATCCTTCAGTTTGTTAATATGGTGTATCACATTGATTGATTTGCGTATATTGAAGAATCCTTGAATTCCTGGGATAAACCCCACTTGATCATGATGTATGATCTATTTAATATGTTGTTGAATTCTGTTTGCTAGTATTTTGTTGAGGATTTTTGCATCTGTGTTCATCAGTGATATTGGTCTGTAGTTTTCTTTTTTTGTGACATCTTTGTCTGGTTTTGGTATCACAATGATGGTGGCCTTTTAGAATGAGTTTGGGAGTGTTCCTCCCTCTGCTATATTTTGGAAGAGTTTGAGAAGGACAGGTGTTAGCTCTTCTCTAAATGTTTGATAGAATTCACCTGTGAAGCCATCTGGTCCTAGGCTTTTGTTTGTTGGAAGATTATTATTATTTTTTTTTGGTACGCGGGCCTCTCACTGTTGTGGCCTCTCCCGTTGTGGAGCACAGCCTCTGGATGCGTAAGCTCAGCGGCCATGGCTCACAGGCCCAGCCACTCCATGGCATGTGGGATCTTCCCAGACCGGGGCACGAACCCATGTCCCCTGCATTGGCAGACTGACTCCCAACCACTGCGCCACCAGGGAAGCTCTGTTGGAAGATTTTAAATCACAGTTTCAATTTCAGTCGGTCAGTTTATATTTTATATTTTCTATTTCTTCCTGGTTCAGTCTCAGAAGGTTGTGCTTTTCTAAGAATTTGTCCATTTCTTCCAGGTTGTCCATTTTATTGGCATATAGTTGATTGTAGTAGTCTCTCATGATGCTTTGTATTTCTGCAGTGTCAGTTTTTATTTCTCTTTTTTCATTTCTAATTCTGTTGATTTGAGTCTTTTCCCTTTTTTTCTTGATGAGTCTGGCTAATGGTTTATCAATTTTGTTTATCTTCTCAAAGAACCAGATTTTAGTTTTATTGATCTTTTGCTAAAGGTTTATCAATTTTATCTTCTCAAAGAACCAGATTTTAGTTTTATTGATCTTTTTTATCGTTTCCTTCATTTCTTTTTCATTTATTTCTGATCTGATCTTTATGATTTCCTTCCTTCTGCTAACTTTGGGAGTTTTTTTTGTTCTTCTTTCTCTAATTGGTTTAGGTGTAAATTTAGGTTGTTTATTTGAGACTTTTCTTGTTTCTTGAGGTAGGATTTTATTGCTATAAACTTCCCTCTTAGAAGTGCTTTTGCTGCATTCCATGGGTTTTGGGTCATTGTGTTTTCATTGTCATTTGTTTCCAGGTATTTTTGATTTCCTCTTTGATTGCTTCAATGATCTCTTGGTTATATAGTAGCATATTGTTTAGCCTCCATGTTTTTCTATTTTTACAGTTTTTTGCCTGTAATTGATATCTGGTCTCATAGTGTTGTGGTCAGAAGAGATACTTGATACGATTTCAATTTTCTTAAATTTACCAAGGCTTGATTTGAGATCCAAGTTATGATCTATCCTGGAGAATGTTCCATGAGCACTTAAGAAGAAAGTATATTCTATTATTTTGGATGGAATATCCTATAAATATCGATCGAGTCCATCTTTTGTGTCATTTAAAGCTTGTTTCCTTATTTATTTTCATTTTGGATGATTTGTCATTTGGTGAATGTGGGGTGTTACATTCCCCTACTGTTATTGTGTTACTGTCGATTTCCTCATTTATGGCCGTTAGCATTTGCCTTATGTATTGAGGTGCTCCTATGTTGGGTGCATAAATATTTACAATTGTTACCTCTTCTTGGACTGATCCCTTGATCATTATGTAGCATCCTTATTTGTCTCTTTTAATAGTCTTTATTTTAAAGTCTATTTTGTCTGATATGAGAATTGCTACTTCAACTTTCTTTTGATTTCCATTGCATGGAATATCTTTTTCCATCCCCTCACTTTTAGTCTGTATGTGTCCCTTGGTCTGAAGTGGGTCTCTTGTAAACAGCATATACACGGGTCTTGTTTTTGTATCCATTCAGGCAGTCTGTATATTTTGGTTTCAACATTTAATCCTTTTACTTTTAAGGTAATTATCAATATGTATGTTCCTATTACCATTTTCTTAATTGGTTTGGGTTTGTTTTTGTAGCTCTTTTCTGTCTCTTGTGTTTCCTGCCTAGAGTAGTTCCTTTAGCATTTGTTTTAAAGGTGGTTTGGTGGTGCTGAATTCTCTTAGCTTTTGCTTGTCTGTAAAGGTTTTAATTTCTCCATCAAATCTGAATGAGATCCTTGTTGGGTAGAGTAATATTGGTTGTAGGTTTTTCCCTTTCATCACTTTAAATATGTCCTGCCACTCCTTCTGGCTTGCGGAGTTTCTGCTGACAGATCAGCTGTGAACCTTTTGGGGATTCCTTTGTATGTTATTTGTTGCTTTTCCCTTGCTGCTTTTAATATTTTTTCTTTGTGTTTAATTTTTGGTAGTTTGATTAATATGTGTCTTGGTGTGTTTCTCCTTGCATTTATCCTGTATGGGACTCTCTGTGCTTCCTGGACTTGATGGAGTATTTCCTTACCCACATTAGGGAATTTTTCAACTATAATCTCTTTAAATATTTTCTCAGACCCTTTATTTTTCTCTTCTTATTCTGGGACCCCTATATTTCATATGTTGGTGTGTTTAATGTTGTCCCAGAGGTCTCTGAGACTGTCCTCACTTCTTTTCATTCTTTTTTCTTTATTCTGCTCTGCGGTAATTATTCCCACTGTTTTATTCCAGATCACTTAAACGTTCATCTGCCTCAGTTATTCTGATGCTGATTTCTTCTAGAGAATTTTTAATTTCATATATTGTCTTGTTCATTGTTGTTTGTTTGCTCTTTAGTTCTTCTAGGTCCTTGTTAAACCTTTCTTGTATTTTCTTCATTCTATTTCCAAGATTTTGGATCATCTCATCTTTACTATCATTACTCTGAATTCTTTTTCAGGTAGACTGCCTATTTCCTTTTCATTTGTTTGGTCTCATGGGTTTTTACCTTGCTCTTTCATCTGTTGCTTATCTCTCTGTCTTCTCATATTGCTTAACTTACTGTGTTTGGGGTCTCCTTTTCACAGGCTGCAGGTTTGTAGGTCCCTTTGTTTTTGGTGTCTTCCACCATTGGGTAAGGTTGGTTCAGTGGATTGTGTAGGCTTCCTGTTGGAGAGGACTGGTGCCTGTGTTCTGGTGGGTGTAGCTGGATCTTGTCTTTCTGGTGAGCATGGCCATGTCCGGTGGTGTGTTTTGTGGTGTCTATGAACTTATTTTGATTTTAGGCCGCCTCTCTGCTATTGGGTAGTGTTGTGTTCCTTCCTGTCCTGCTAGTTGTTTGTCATCGGGTGTCCGGCACTGGACATTGCTGGTCGTTTAGTGGAGCTGGGTCTTAGCGTTGAGACAGAGATCTCTGGCAGCACTCTCCCCAATTGATATTATGTGGGGCTGGGAGGTCTCTGGTGGACCAATGTCCTGAACTTTGTTCTCCACCTCAGAAGCTCAGGCCTGACACCTTGCTGGAGCACCAAAACCCTGTCAGCCACATGGCCAGCAGTGCAGCGAATGGCAACAGGAAAGCCCAGTGGTGGGAACTGACGCCATCTTGGTGGTCGCTGTGGCCATTACCTAGTGCTGCTCGCGGCTCCATGCCCCAGGCCGTGTTGTCTGACCTTGGCCCCTTCTCTGATTATCAGGGGTGCAGGCCATCCCATACTCCTTTTAAAGACTAGCAGATAAAAAGATTTTCTAAGCTTACATTCAGTGCTTAACAGACCCCTCTGTCAGCAGATTCTTCCTGGTATCTAACTTATATCCCATAAGCTTTCACTTAAGTCTATTTGTCCCAGTTAGAACACAGAGAAAATAACTTGTTATAATGAAGTATAATAAAAAATTAGTACAATTTCAAGAAAAAGACCAATAAGAAATATTCACAAACTGGTACTATCACTTCTTTATCTTAATCCATATAAAATTTTTTGTTCACTCTTTAACCCTTTTTTGTAAAAGCACAATTAAATTATGAAACTCCATCATATTTTTAATAAGACAATTTTAAAAACTGCAGTAAAGATTTTTGAGTCTGGTAGCATCATTGTAAAGAGGAATACACAAATTTCAGCATTTTGATTTGTATAAATCAAAACGATCTTCTTGAGTAAATTATAAATTAAGCGACTTGAGAGCATGGGAGAGATAATTTTTTTTTTCTGCTGGTATTACTTGAATTTTATGGAGAAGGGGTTTAGATTCAAACCTAAAGTTTGCAACACTTTGCAGAAATGTAGCACTTATTGTTCATTCTTTTTACTTATATGTTTATTTACTTATGCATTTATTTTATAAAGTTTCAAATAGCTTCATTTTATCTTTTGCATTTAGAAACTTAACATCATTGAAACATCACAGATTTTGAAACAGCAACTAGGAATTATAAATCTTCTTATCTTCTGAGAATTGATTAAGTCATTTTCTTGTGTTTTAATTTAAAGAATTTTGCCACAACTTGCCTGGAGTAGGTTAGAATTTGGGCTGTTTTCCCATGAAATTATATTTTAGAGAAGACCAGACACAGAATTTCTCTATGAGGATTGTCATATTCATTTACATATTTGGTTATTTTCACCAGCCTTTTTTAGGATTCTTCTATTGTTTTTTTATAGAGAAAAAGTAGTAATTGAAACATTATAGCAGTTTGAGGAAATAAGCCTCTACTATGTCTTATGATCTTCACACTTAAAAAATAACATTTTGTTTTATTCTCAAGATTGTATTCTGTTAGTTTGCAATTTTGAAAAGAGCTATAAATAAATAAAAGAAAAATCAAAATAACTGGGTTTCTAATTTGAAGAAACATGGGATGCAAGGAATTTTAACATGTTTTGATGAAGTTGAAAGCATGCTGACTCATTACTGATAAGCAGCTGTCATTGAATTCCTGATAAGGAAGGACAAATGTTTATTGACTGCTCTGAAGTTGTATTGATGTAAGAATGGGAAACACTGACATGTGGCTGCACAGAAGTTTATGCTACTCCAGAAAAACATTTTTTAAGCATTTTATTTAGTAGATAATCATACTAGTTATGGAACAATCACTAAATTATTTGTGGAGTCATCATTTGCCTATAATCCTTAGACCTGACTGTTGAGACTGTCTCAGACATGCCAGATGCCTTCTTCTCCTTCATTGTCCCTCATCACAATTTGGGTCTTTCACAACATACACAATTTCCTTTAAGTCCTTTTAAGTCCATTGGGTCCATTTACAATTGTGAACATAGTTTGTATACTCTCCCAAAGAGGCTATTCTGCTTTCTTGCAAATTGAGGATGTAGCTAGGTACTCTGGGGAGAAAGAAGTAGGTTTATGTAATTCCACAATTCCCAAGTCCTATCTAGTCATACTCTCAAGCCTTATACTAACATCCAGTTTTGTCCTATTTCCACTGTTGGGAGAAATAGATTTTCTTCTACCCTTTTATGTTCTTCTGCTTGGTCTAAGAATTCAGTTGGCGAGAGATTAACAGGAGAAAATCAAACAAAAGTTTAATAACATGTATACATGGGAGAGACCCAGGAAAACTGAGTAACTCACCAGAATGACAGAACCCCTCGCCTTAAATACTATTTTCAGCAAAGGACAGAAGAGGATGCTGGGGGTACTTTTTTGGGACTTCAGAGGGGAGGAAGGCAACTGACATAGAGATGAAAAAGCAAATGTTTGGTAAACAAATGTTTGCTGGGCCCTGCGGAGACAATTGGACACAGAAAGGAATTTTAACAAACAGACTTTTTTATGTTCATCCTTGTCTACACACTAAATTCATACTATAGGTAGCTATGGTGACAGTTCCCTTCTTGGAAGAGGTCTTCTATCTACAATCTTTAGGCAGTTAGGGGGAAGGTCAGAGTTTCTTCCTGAGTTTTTTGGTCCTTGCTTTTTTCAGTTTGAACGAATCTACTTGCCAAAGAGACACTTTGGGGTGGAAATTATTTTTTCCCCTACACCACACATTTGGGAAGATAGTAATTGCATGAGATTTGATCTAGTTTATAATATATAAGTGGAAAATACTGTTATCACTTCTAGGGTGGAAGCATTTAAGAAGTGACCAGTGGAACTCCAAGTTTCTACCCTCCTGGGTTAACCTAGATGTGGAACCAGATGATTTTAAAACTTTCAAGACACATTAATAGAAGGATGTACAGATGTTCTGTGGCTAAGTGCCTGGCATCATTTTTATTCTAGGCTTCATCCAACCTGCTAATTACCAGGATGGAACAATTTTCTCCTGGTCGGGTAAGAGTATCCACTTGAGGTTTAGATTTTGTCTAAATATTGATTTCAGAATTTTTATTTTTCCACATTTATGGCTTTAGATTTTTATCTCTGTACTGTCAGTGATAGTATTTCAGTAGGTGTATTCACCACAAACCTTAGGGAGATTGCTCTTGAGCTCTCTGGCTCACATGGCAGGAAATATTTGATTCCATTTCCTGACAAACTGGATGAGATTTCTCTTATGATGAGCATTCACACTGCCAAAGAACATGCCATATGTTTAGACACATGGTTTTATTTTTATGATCTTTAAAACTTTTATTTTATGTAGCCCATGGCTGAGATAATCATTTATAGGTTTCAGAATACCAGGACTGGTGTCAGGTTTGAAAGCACTCTGCTTTGGTCAGGAATGAAAGTATTACTTAACTGCAAGGCATGCATTCAGAGAAAATCATATATTATTATTAATAGGAAACTTCTCAGCAAATTCATTTTTTTATTAGCAGTTGGTGGTGATATACAATATTGTATAGGATAGATGTAAGGGAAATGTTGCCCACATTTTGATTTAGAGAGACAGCATTATAGATTGTATTATAGTTAGCCATCCTATGCATTATTGTCCCATGCCACTTTAAAACTACATGTTGTAATTGAACAAAAAAACCCCAAAAATTATTTTCCCCTTGTTTTAAGCTTGATCATTTCTATGTTCCAGTTTTATTAGGACAAATGAATGAACTAGTAAAGTTATGGAAAATACGATTAAAATAAATTAGTATTCAATCTCTACTCATGACTACTTTTGGCAAAGGATCATGTAAAACTCCACCTAGGTGTCTTGAGGATGAAATTTCTTTTCTCTCTGACTGTCAGATAAGCTGAAACAATTCTTAATTCCAAAAAGTCAGAATAAACATAAGCCCCACTATACCAGTTCCTGGTTCTAAAACAAAAGATATATGGAGACCCTACTACTGCTAGCCAATGTTCTAGAGATGAAACAATGAGCAAGACAAAATCTTCCCTTCAAGATTCCAGTGGCTACTTTGTTTGACAAGGCCCACTGTAAGACCAAAGTACTTTAATGAGATTAGTGAAGCATCTTGCAAAATATAAAATTTTAAAATGTGAAACCTTGTAACATTTAATGTTTATTGTATACATCAGACTGCTTCCAAAATTTTAGCTAGTACAAAATCTTTTTTTTTTTTTTTGTGGTATGCGGGCCTCCCTCTGCTGTGGCCTCTCCCGTTGCGGAGCACAGGCTCCGGACGCGCAGGCTCAGCGGCCATGGCTCACGGGCCCTTTCCCTTATATGTTATTACAAAATATTGAGTAGAGTTCCCTGTGCTATGTAGTAGGTCCTTGTTGGTTATCTATTTTATATATAGAAGTGTGTATATGTTAATCCCAAACTCCTAATTTATCCCTCCCCCACTTCCCCTTTGGTAACCATAAGTTTGTTTTTTATGTCTGTGGGTCTATTTCTGTTTTGTAAATAAGTTCATTTGTATCTTTTTTTTAAGATTCCACATATAACTGATATCATATGATATTTCTTTTTCTCTGTCTGGCTTACTTCACTTAGTGTGATAATATCTAGTTCCATCCATGTTGCTGCAAATGACATTATTGCATTCTTTTTTATGGCTGAGTAATTTTCCGTGTGTATGTGTGTATGTGTGTGTGTGTATGCCACATTTTCTTTATCCATTTCTCTGTTAATATACAGTTAGGTTGCTTCCATGTCCTGGCTATTGTAAATAGTGCTGCAATGAACACTGAGGTGCACATATCTCTTCAAATTATGGTTTTCTCCAGATATATACCCAGGAGTGAGATTGCCCAATCATATGGTAGCTCTTTTAAATCTATTATTTAAAAGAGCTACCATAAGGGAGAACTAGGGTTTGAGGGTATGGAATCCTGATTCTAATTATATTATGGAGACTTATTTTTCCTAGCTCTACAAAACAAAATAAAGGGGTTGTAAATTTTGTAAATTCTATGTAATTTTCCAGTGTATATGCCATTAACACTCCTTCTCATTTTGATCTTAAAATATTTGCCTGAATAAAGCATCCAGGGAAGATTCCCTACCTTCCTCCTCCCATGCAAGGCTGCTAAAGAATCTTGCAGACTATCACTAATTATTTTGTATTTATCAACTCAACAGGCATGGTCTTACTGACCATTTAAGAGTATAGTTATTTCATTCCAAAAAGGAAAACCCTTTGTTCTAAGTAAAGTATAGAGTAATTAGGTTGTTGGATATCCCAAACATATTGTACTGCTTGTTTGGCACTAGTCTTGAATATTCAGGATAAAACTGAATCTGGCCTCTGTACTTTGACACAGTAAATCTTGGAGACAGAGTTTTGGGTGAAGTAGAAAAGAAGAGCTTTATTGCTTTGCTAGGCAAAGGGGGCCACAGAAGGCTAATGTCATCAAAATGTGTGTCCTGACCTGGAGGGGTTGTGAGAAGTTTTATAGTACTGGTTCAAAGAAGATGTATCAGCTCATGGACATTCTTCTTGTTGGTTGGTGGTGAGGTAAGTGGGAGTCAGCATCAGCAAACTTCTGGTCCCAACCAATCTGGGGTCAAGTGTTTATGAGCAGCATACAGTTAACTTCTCCGACCTGGGGGACTTCATTATCTGCCAAACAGCTCAAAGATATTGTTATGTATAGCTCTTGAGGGGGAGCCAGGACCCTGCCCCAAGCGTGCACTATTGTTTCTTGACTTCTCCTCCCCTGTCTCTGCATTCCCCCACCCCTTCCCTAATTAGCAACTGTTTGAATGTGCCCTTTGGAACTCAGCGTAGGTCATGGAGGCTGCTTGGTTTCAAGGATAATATTTATCCAAGAAACAGGCAGGTGTTAGGGGCATCTTTAGGGGCTTTAGAGGCATACAACTCTTGTTGCAGTGTTTATTATTCCATGAAACATCCACCAGGAAAATAAATCTGTTGTTCTTTCAGCTTCTACCTCAGCAGTCATCAGTGATAGGCAGGTGGTCATTATCATTACAGACCCATTTGCTGCTCGTGGAAAGCCACACCTCTGTGGTAATGCAGTAATTAGAATTGGTAGGAAGTCTTGTGATGCAGAGTTAAGTTTCCAAAGGTGTAGAAAAGGTATATTTTGTTTTCTTGTCTTTAAATATGTATTTTTAATGATCTGACACCTCTTTTTGAATAGTAAACACCTAAGTGTCTACTATAACTTTATCAGCTTGAATTTGATTTGTTTAGAAACATTCTATCTTGCTTCCTAATATTTTTCCGAAACATACACTACCGATTCTAAAACAGAACCAATTACCTTTGATAGACATTTCCCTGCTTTTAACAGGTTTATAAAAGACAAAGCCGTAAGATAAATTACCTCATTTGGTTACTTTGGTGTTCTTTCATAAGCAGTCTATTTAGAAGTTACTTTGCTCAAAAGCAGGCATTCTATGCATACACTCCTGAGAGTTTGTTTTGCCTGAGGCAATTGTGTTTATAATTACTACAATTTTTTTTCAAAATAAAATAATTTATGTTTTATGGAGTAAAATATTGGACACTTGATCTCTCTCTCTCTTTTTTTTTTTGCTGGCCACTTGAAGTTTATTGTCCACTTGGTGCAAGGCACATGGTTATCGGGTGTCAGGAAGGCTCACGTGTGGCTTAGATAGTAACAAGCGGAGTTCTCTCAACTTCCTTTTTGGTGTTTTGCTGTTTTGATATAAAATAACCCAACTGCTTCTGCTGGCCTCTCCCTGCCTAGTTTCCTCGTTGGGTGGGGCGGGACCAGGAGGGAAGGAGTAGGGAGAGGCCCTGATGAGCCCAGAGCCTCAGAAGGAATCCTGGCAGCTGGTGGTGGCCACTCAAGACTGGGTCTGGCCTTGGTTTTGCCGGGCTGGCCACCAGGCTGTTACTTCCATGTGGCTTCCTGAGCCAGGTCACAGCCATGCTGCTGGAGGCCCAGGGAGATTCCGAGTGCTCTGGGGACTCCAACAGTGTGGCCAGGAATGGGAGAGCAGACTTTCCAAAAAAGAAGCTCCCCTACCGTGACACAGGTTGGGCTTGGGGACACCGGAGTTGGGGGGTGGCTTTCCCACGGTGCTCAGCACTTCCGCAGGAGCTGTTACTGGAAGTGGAGACCAGGCAGCAACAGTAGCTATGAGCAAGCTGCTAAGCACGCTTGTGGGCTGGTGGAAACCTTGGCTGCTATGCTTCTCCAGCCTCGGTGCGCAATCAAGTTCACGGGTGGTGGGAACAGGGGGACCCAGCCAGCGAGTCCATTTGCAAGGAGGCCGCTCCACTACTGAGAGGTGCAGGATTGATCTCTAATTTGTCTATGCACTGGGATGTATTTAATAGACTTATCGTAGAAGATACTTGATGACATAGCTACAGAGCAAAGATAGGATGGCCTTATATTTAGGTAACTGTCTCCATTAGAGACCTCAACTTCTACCAAAAGGTTTTACTTCACAATTTTGTTTGGTAAGGAAGACATATTTATGCTCAGATTGCAGCATGGACTAATTGCCCTCCTGGCTTCTTTGGCCAAGAATACAATCTCAAGCTCTGCCACTCATTTTTCAAAACATTATTTGATGAAGAGAGTATTCAAGGAGGATTGCTTAAAGTCAAGCAGTCTATTTCCTTTTACAGATGATATAACTTGTATTCTTTGAAGAAGCTAAAGCAACTGAAAGCAGGTCATTTAGTTCATTAATATCTGTTGGAGGAGGTCATGGAGAGGATGTGCTCACTGGTTGACCCTCAAGCTGTACTCAGGCATTGGGAGGCTCCTCACTCCCTCCCAGGTCCCTGGAATGTACCTTCTGCCCACCATTTGCCCACTAGGAGCTGTTTCAAGGATGAATCTTGAGAGAGTAAATGCTGTTGAGACCATCTGAACTGAATAAGTGACTGAACCCAGGTAAGGCTATATAAACTTTTAAAATTCTGGTGGGCAGGTGCAGAGATCTATTGGTCTTGCAACTGACCAAGACAAGCCTGTTGTGTCCCTTGCTTATGAAAACTGCTACCTACCAATCTGGAGTGGCCTGCTTCTTAGGTCTCTCCCTGCCTCTTTGTATGGGGCCAATTTCAGATTTCACCTCAAATCTACTCATTTTGTGAAACAGCACCCCTTTGCAAAGTCTCTTCTCCTGAGTTGCTGTTCTGAATTGGGCTCTGGTATGATGCCATCAGCCTATATTGATAATTGAATTGTCATTATGCTTATTATATGGCTGTTGTGAAGATTATTTTTTATTTCATTATACAGTGGCCTTTTTATCAGGAGCCTTAGAAGAAACTACTGGTTGATCTAACCACCAAGGTGAATGGGACTTTTTCTGAGTGATTGGTTTATTTCACCTATTTTGTTGTAATCTATATGACTGATAATTACATCTTCTGCAAAAGGTTTGAATTTTCTTTCTCACAAAATATTTTTTAGTAACTTAACTCTGAGCAAAGCACAATGATGAGTCCTGGAGTTTTTCAGTGGGAATAACTTGTTAATAATAGCTAGTACAGTTGACCTTTGAACAACATGGAGGTCAGGGACACCAATCCTCCCCACCTACCAGTAGAAAATCCAAGTGTAACTTTACAGTCAGCCCTCTGTATCTATAGTTCCACATCTGTGAATTCAACCAAATTCAGATAATGTAGTGCTGTGGTCCATATTTATTGTAAAAAATTCCCATATAAGTGAACCCATGCAGTTCAAACCTGTGTTGCTCAGGGATCAACTGTATTAATTAATTACTTTCTATGTTGTGTCAATGTTCTATGCAAGTTAATGTATCAACTCTTTGCTACTATTGTTGCTAATTTACAGATAAGGAAACTGAGATGTTAAGAGACTCAAAGAAATTTTAAAAACTTGCCCAAAGACACAAAGCTAGTAAGTATAAGAGCTATCATTCAAATCCAGACAGTCTAGTATGGTCACTACATTATGTTGCCCCTCAATTCGAATGGTGATGATATTTGATAGCCTATCTTATCTTATCCTATCTTATTTTACCAATAAAATTCAGAACTATGCACTTAGGCATCAGTCATTAAATTTCATAGTTTGGAGCACATAATAGGCACTCAGTAAATGTTAATTTTCTTACATGGGGAATGTTGAGGAACAATGAAGAAGGTATATGGACCCTACATCCAAGAGCTTATAAAGTCATTGTTATGCTACTGTAACATTTGTCCATCTAAAACAAAATGCTCAAAGTGTTTTGATTAAGGAAAAGAGGGCAAGAAATGCAAGAATGGGTTTTCTTGTGAAACGTATAACTTGCTATAGTGAAGTGTATCTCCTGTGTCATGACCCTTTATTCTTCCAGATAGTTTCATCTTTTTTTTTTTTTTAAGTATAGTTGACTTACAATGTTGTGTTAGTTTCAAGTATACAGCAAAGTGATTCAGTTTTACATACATATATATCTATTTCTTTTCAGATTCTTTTCCCATATAGGATATTACAAAATTTTAAGTAGAGTTCTCTGTGCTGTTCAGTAGGCCCCTGTCAGTTATCTGTTTTATATATAGTAGTGTGTATATATGTTAATCCCAGACTCCTAATGTATCCCTCCCCACCCCATTTCCCCTTTGGTAACCATAAGTTTGCTTTCTATGCCTGTGGATCTATTTCTGTTTTGTATATAAGTTCATTTTGTATCATTTTTTTTAGAGTCTACATATAAGCAATATCATATGATATTTTAGTCTTGAATGCACTCATTCCATTTCTCAGAAAAGTTTGTGCTATGGGCCTAGGGACTTTCGTTTTTTGGCAATTACACACATTTGACAGCTTTAATATCCTTCCTAAATGCTGTGATGAATTTGATTTTTGAGGAACAAATACTAAAAGATTATTTTATTTCCCCCACTCTTAGAGTTTAAAAAGGATGAGTTTGGGGCTGTTATCTTCAGAAATTTGATGTATAAACTTATACACATTTTAAGCTTGTACTCATATGAAAACCAAAAGCTAACTAGTAGCAGGAGGCTGGCAGTTGATTAGTGCTCAACCAAAATGCATCAGAAGTTGAGTACTCCCACATCAGTGCTTTTTAGAGTAAGCATTTGACTAATTTAAATATGCTTGAAGCTGAGAGCTGGCCGAGATCTTACACAGTCCAAATTTTTATTCAGTGTGTTTCTGGAAGAAGTCTTTTCCAGACAATAAGGAACAATCAGAGTGGGAAGGAGTTTTGCTCCCTAGGATCGTTTTCCAAAAGGTAATTGCAGGAGGACAAATAAAACTCCATTATTCTTCAATGGAGTTCAATCCTATTACTCTCTGAACTTAGAAAATCAGTGGCAAGCTTTCTTTTATTTCAATGCACTCATCAAGTAAAAAGAAAAATATCTTTCTTAGAATACATTAATATATCATTAATATCATTCAACCAGTATTTTCTGAGTACTCTATCTCTGCCAGGCACTAGAAAGAGTACCAGTTACTCAAAGATCTTGAGACCTTTTGCTCAAATTTTTAGATATATTAGTGAACAGGAGAGAAAAATATCCTGCCTTCACGGCACTCACCATGTAAACTAAGCTAATTAACACTTTGTTATAATACGGCTTCAAACTGGACTGAAAGAGTATCATGAAGAATACTTCTTCTAAGCAAAGTAATTACATAAAGAAAATGCACAAAATAATTTCTAACTTTGAGAGAAGCAACAATATGAACTAAATGATAATTAAGTTCTTTTTCCCTATTAATAGTGGGGGGTAATAATTCAGTTTCCAAATGTAGCTCCTGAATTCTGTTTCCACACTGTAAACTTCAAGTTTACAAAACTATTTATAATTCTCTGTATGTCAGATTCTCTTTGGCTCTGTCCCTTTACCCTCATCCTGACACTCAATTAATATAGCTTTCCCACTTTCAATCTTGCCTCTCCTTTATCTGGTTAATGGTTATCATTTTTTTCAGGACTCATCTCAGACAGCAGTTCCTTCTAAGTCCTCAGTATTCCTCGTTACACTATAGTTACTTGTTCTCCCAATAACTGTGAGGGACCAAACTGAAGTTTGTGTTATCAGTGCTAAATACAGTACCTGAAACATGGTACATACTCATTTGATGTGCTTTGAAGATTGACTTTGATTGATAGAATGATTGACATCTGATATTTAGATCCCTCCATAATTTGAATTCTGCCCATATTTTCAGCCTTATCTTTTCAGTAGCTCCATACATAACCAATCTATCCTAGCCAAACTCATCTACTCACAATTCCCTGAACATGGCTTTTATGCCTTTGTCCAGGCCTTTCCTAAAGCATATCCAGCAAGATTCTACCCGTGTGTCAAATCTCAAATCAAATTCCACTTATACCATGAAGTTATCTGTGACACTTTGAATTTTTGCAGTGCTTAATGATGGTGTTACTTGTAGACAATTAAAATAAATGACAAATGAAATGAAAATGAGACTACTTGGTCATTAACATGGATACTCATGAGAAGGCCATCAGGCTGTCTGTAAAAGCCTTTACTTGCAAACATTTTAGTAGTGTTGTTTACCTTACGTTATAAACACTATACAAAGGAATTTGTAAAATCCTTTCTGGTTGTAGAGCTTTTAAGCCATAGTTATCAATGAACATAGAAAAGAAGTCAGAGACATATGCTCATTTCTTATCTCACTCATGTTATACTTATTGTAAAAGGCAATAGAGTTGACATAGTTTTAGATGATGCCTAAAATATAATTTGTGAGTTAATATGTTTTAAAACAGTAAAAAATTTAAAAATGTATGGACTTATTTGTGTAAAATTGTGAGCCTGTCTCATAATTTAAATTGACCATACAGAAAACCTCACTACACAACAGTTTTAGAAATGAGTGAGAGTTGATAATGGATTTTTAATCTGATTGAAGGTAGATATAATTTGAATGATTTTGCAATATAAGTTTAAGTATTTAAATATTATCCTAACACTAATACCAATGACTTGAGTGGACTAATTTTGATAGTTGAAAGCAAGCAGTACCTGGTATTAGCTCTGTTGAACATTGAGAATAATCAACTTGACCCTAAGTTGGACATTATATGGGTATCACTGCTGGAGTAATACAAGTGACCATCATATATCTGCACAAATCAAGTGGTCCTGGGTGTGTGGTTTGCAATGAGTTTAGTAATGCAACTAAAATTAACTTAGGTAAAAATAAAGTTATTCAATTCACTAAATTGAAGAAAGGGCTAAGGAACCACCTCAAGAAGGTAGGCACCACACATCTCCCAGGACCTCAGGAATGATGCCAGTATCCTTTATCCTTTTTCTCCTTCTTGCCATGGTGGCTTCAATATCTCTAGACACTAAGCTACATAAAATAGAACTGTGTTGGCTACCAGTTTGTGAGCTCAGTCCTCATAACTTTATAACTCCAGTAGTTCCCTAAGGGATTTGTTTTTCCAACTATAAAAAAAAATCCACAAACAAAAGTATAAATATCAAAACAAAATAAACCCTCAGAGAAAGACTCTGGAGCAGCTTAGGAAAGTGTTCACCTATTGGACTAATACTACTACAGGCTTGAGTAATAGTATTATTGGGTCTGCATGGGTCAAAAAGGATCTCCATGGCTGGATCACCAATAAATGTGATACTTGAAAGCCACCACTGAAATCACATAGTTGGACTGGAGGAGAAGGAGACATTTATCAAAGGAAGGAGTTTATTTCTCTCAAAAATAGGAGAAGGTACTGAAAATGAAAAAAAGAACTTATGTGCTATTACAAGTGAAGGTGCTTTGGCCTTTGAATTCTGGGAGACCTCTTGCCAAGGGTCCTCAGCCAGTGTTTGCTGGTAAGGGGAAGAGAGCAGAGGATAGATCACATGGAAGGAAGAGCTGACAAAAGCTAGGGCTCAGGCACCACAAAACAGGTCAGTCTTCTATCCCATTAGGGATGGGAAAATGAGCCAGAAATGTAGTTTTGTGCCCTGTTAAGACACTGGTACCCTTGCTGGAGTTGTTGGTCATGAATTGTTGGTAGAAGGGTGTTATGACTAAGGAGCTTCCAGTTTCATCCCTGACATGTTTCATATTTGGGTGATTGACATCCAGATCCAGCCACCTTGTGGACGGACAATGAAGATAAATAGTATTTCCTGATTTGGATCAGGTCTGGTGAATCCTTTTAGTAATACCATCTATAGAAGGCTGGGTAACTACCAGGGCCAACATATACATTTTTATCCTTCACCCTGAGGTCTAATTTAGCCACCTAAATATAAGAGAGAGTCAGTTAAGCAATGGAGACGATCAATGGCTATTAAAATAATAGTGGTCCTTGGCTATTGCATGTGGCTAAGATTTGAGAGAGGATTTAATTTGTTCCATACATTTAATGTGGAACAACGGACAGAATAAAATCAATGACTGGATGAAGGAAAAAGAATAGGAACTAGAGGATAATAGTCATTAGTAGAAGATATATTTTAAGAAAAAACTTTTTTTATCTGTGGAAAGAGGAGTAGGAGTGGTGATAGAGAGTCATGGAAAGTTTCTTTATTCTAAATGTCTTTATTCTAAAATCATCTCATCATCTATAAATATTCAAGAAAAACATTACAATGATATTTAAACTCATTTAACTTTGTTTTCCTATTTAGACTATAGACTTTGATATTCATAGATTCCCAGATTATTATATGGGGAGGGGGTGTCCCAGTGAAGAGCAGGAAAACTACTCAGGCAACTTAAGGGCCACACTTTTGTAGTATTGATTTGAAAGAGTTATTTTTAGTACTTCTTAAAGAGCCAGTGAAAAGGATTTCAAAATTGACAAAATATAAGCTGTTTTCTAGCTTTCACCTAAGGTTGATGTATCCCTCATGTATATACATAGAGTTAATGAAATACATATTTGCAAGACATCACATTAATAAAAAAGAGTGATTGGGAAAAGCATCATCTGTATTTTGTTAATTTGCTGCAGGCCCACTCTCCCTGCACCTGGCACATATTTTTAATCTTTTTATTTGGCAGGAGAAAACTATCTGTGGTGGGGAAACCAGCAGTAGTTCTTTCTTTTCATGAAGGGAGGGATGCTGAAAATCTGAGTAATTACAACCCCATTTCAATTTTACTCACAGCAGTTAAATTATTTAAATGTCTCTTCTGCTGTCAAAATGAATATTTTTTCATTTACAAATATTTTATTACCATTAGAGCAATTTTGTTTCCATTATCTTAGCTTCCCAATTCTGTGTTGTTAAAAATGAGAAATAAACCTCACAAAGTGATTCCAAATTAGAGTTCTGGGGTCAAATTTTATTTATTGGTTTTTTTTAGGTTTTTTGACTAGGGGCACTATGTATATATCAATAGATAAGTTACATTCTCATATATATTTTGAATTTGAGTCAAGCAAGAAGCATTATATTTCAGGCCAAAAATAAAATCTGTTGTGTGCATTACAGTGTTTCTTCATTAGGAGACTTAATACTACCCATTCTTAAGTTAGAATTTACGATGTAACCATTTTATTGATTATATCATGAGTTTGGTGTCTTGGGGCTGCTGATATTATAAAGAAACAAGAAACTTTTTTATTTTTATCTTTTTTTCTTTTGTGAACTCAGCTACATTTGATTTTTTTAATTTTGGAAAATCATATTTTAATAACTTGAGAGTATTTACACAGAGGATATGAGAGTAAAACTTTGATAGGTTTTGGTTAGGCTCAGAAGTTTTCAGTTCTTATTCTGTTGGTCATGATAAAATACCTTATCTCTCTCTGTGGTTTAGAGGAGGCAACCTTCTTATAATGCTTACTGTCTACATGGAACATCAGAAGGAGATGATGAGGTAATTAGAAATTTTGTTTTATGTGTACATTTTCTGCTATGTAAACCTATGCTCAAGAGAATCAACTATACAAAGAGATTTTCAGTTTTTCATTATTTGACATTCTTTATTATTAATATTTCTTATTTGATAGAATATTTGCACTTTTGCATATTGACTTACAAACTAAGTATAATTATACCATTATCAACATTTTGTACCATTATTCCTGGGGCTGAATCTTAGAGCAGTTAAATATCTAATTGCTTAGTGATTAGAAAGTAGGTTCTGTGGTTAGCACTTTGGGATTAAGAATGCTTTTGTTTTATCTAATAAGGCAAAGCAGGTACGAAAAATACCTAAATTGTCCATTTCAGAAGCAAGACTTCTGGAATGGCAAAGTAAGTAACTTCAAAAAATCTGCTTCTCCATAAACACAATAAGGATACTGGAAAAAATTGTCAAAGTCAACTTTTTCAGAACTCTGGAAAATAACAGAATGCTTTACAGTATATGAATTATATTTTAATAAATCGGTTATAAAAAATGTTCAATCTAGGTTCATCAAAATAACTTCCTTATTCCTCTCTCTGTGCATGGACATTTAGATCTCTTCTATTTACAGATGATAGTATATGTGATGCATATATTAGAGAAAAGTGAAAAATCAGAAATAGCCTGAAAAGTAGACAGCCAGACATGAGGAATCATGTTCATGATGTATGAGTTATCAGTGCTTGGAAAATCTCACTATTTATTTCAATATTTTAAGAATTGAAAGAGATCTTGTCAAGTCACACAATGAAAACTTAGCTTCATTCAAGGCCAAACCCCGACAGAACACAGAACAAAAGGCTTGGAGTGAGGCTGTAGAGTTTAATGAAGAGAATCAAAGGCATTTGGGTCTGAGTTCATGTCACATCTCACCTACTTATAAGCTGTGTGACTTACTCACTCTAAGCCTCAATTCCTCAGTTGTAAAGCAGAAACACCAGTAGATATTTCAAAGCTCTATTGTGTACTTTAAATGTAATAACTGTGAGTAAAACACCTAGCACAAGTCCAGGAACCTAATATTCACTTCCTACTTCACCACATCTAAGCCAAAAATAAACAGGTCACTCGGCCAGTTTCTTATTCTTATTCTACTGAGTAGCAACATTAGAGTCAAATTTATATTATGAGAGTGAATTTCAAACTTTACACTCAGATGTATGGGAAATATAACCTTATTTGGTTTAATTTGATTTTATTATGGGTCTACATTCAACCTCAATTATTACTGAGGTCCCCTTTCTTTCTCAACTTTGCAACTGATCTTACGGTCTGTATAATCTACTTTATGCATTATAGGACCAATTGCAGCTCAGTGTAAGGTCATAGGGTTCCTTACAGTCCAGTGGCTTTCTACTTCTCTGCCATTCATAGACCCAGAGCAGGTAAACCTGGCTTTTAGACTCCAAACTCCCTTGGCACACTGTGTACCTAGTCCTTTCTAAGATTTGCCCACTTTTTGAGGGAGTTGCTCCATAGAGTTCTCCACTCTGCTGGGAATTTCACTCCTCCATCTCCATTCTAGGCAGCCTTGTAGACATTGCCAGACTAAAGGCAATTTCCATTTGCTTCCCACCTCTCCTCAAAACCCAGCATCCTCTCTTTAATAAGAGTAGGCTTTAACCAAAAACAGATGGTCCCTGACTTAGAATTTTTCAACTTTACAATGGTGGTGAAGTGATACACATTCAGTAGAAACTGTTCTTTGAATTCTGAATTTTGATCTTTTCCCAGGCTACTGATATCCTGTACAATATTCTTGGATGCTGGGCAGTGGCAGTGAGCTGCAGCTCCCAGTCAACCCTGCAACCATATGGGTAGACGATACACTTAGAACCATTCTGTACCCATACAGCCATTCTGTTTTTCACTTCCCATACAGCATTCAATAGATTACATGAGACATTCAACCCTTTATTGTAAAATAGTCTTGTGTTAGATGATTTTGCCCAACTGTAGGCTAATGTAAGTGTCCTGACAGAGCATGTTTAAGGTAGGCTAGGCTCAACTGTGATGTTTTGTAGGTTAGGTGTATTTAATGCATTTTTGACATAAAATATTTTCAGCTTAGGTTGGGTTTATTAGAACATAACCCCATGATAAGTTGAGGAATATCTGTATATGAAGCAGTTCTATCATTAAACAGCTTCTGCTTTCAGCTCTTTCAAACTTCCTGAAGCAAGGAAATACAGTACCTGACCACATGTTGGAATTTGAGGGTATGTGGAAGACAAGTGGAGTGCATGTGAGTGTACACACACATGCACACACACAATTATATCAGTAAACTGCCTTCTACAATTTGGGAAGAAATATGATACTGTAGATAAATTCTTCTGATAGCATTTCAGTGAAAATTCTGGTACAATACTACGAAAAAGCTGATCATGACAGACTTACTTCTTAGTGGTCATTACCTCTATATTCCCAATTCAGCTTCCCATGTATCTACAATATCATATCGTTGGAATTTCATAGGAACTTCAGAACCTTTTGGAGAGAGTGGCATGGACTTATATATACTACCAAATGTAAAATAGATAGCTAGTGGGAAGCAGCCGCATAGCACAGGGAGGTCAACTCAGTGCTTTGTGACCACCTAGAGGGGTGGGATAGGGAGGGTGGGAGGGAGATGCAAGAAAGAGGAGATATGGGGATATATGTATATGTATAGCTGATTCACTTTGTTATAAAGCAGAAACTAACACACCATTGTAAAGCAATTATACTCCAATAAAGATGTTAAAAAAATTGTTGATGTAACCCAATATTTTGTACATGGTAGATGCTGAATATATTAAACTGTTTCTGGATGATGATTTGATAATGAAATGTAAAGGCAATTTTTAAATTACTTAGTTTTCATATAGAGGACAAGATTAAAAACTCAAGTTTATTCTAATCAGTATATAACATTCAACTGATAAGTTCACATTCAGTGTAATGTAGTCAAAAAAGAGAGTACTAAACCAATAGCCAAGATTCTTGGCTTCTAGTTAAGGCTGTGTCACCAGATGGACAACCTTGAGAAAATTGTTAAAACTTCTGTGCTTCTATTTTCAGAACAATAAAGCAGTGACAATCCCATTTTTTCTTATTTACCTTATATGGTTGCTAGAAAGACCAAATGAGGCAATATGAATGTTGGGATTTAAAATACAAAGTTACAGAATAAGGAACCTCCATACTGTTCTCCAGAGTGGCTGTATCAGTTTACATTCCCATCAACAGTGCAAGAGGGTTCCCTTTTCTCCACACCCTCTCCAGCATTTATTGTTTAGATTTTTTGATGATGGCCATTCTGACCGGTGTGAGATGATACCTCATTGTAGATTTGATTTGCATTTCTCTAATGATTAATGATGTTGAACATTCTTTCATGTGTTTGTTGGCAATCTGTATATCTTCTTTGGAGAAATGTCTGTTTAGGTCTTCTGCCCATTTTTAGATTGGGTTGTTTGTTTTTTTGATATTGAGCTGCATGAGTTGCTTGTATGTTTTAGAGAATAATCCTTTGTCAGTTGCTTCATTTGCAAATATGTTCTCTCATTCTGAGGGTTGTCTTTTTGTCTTGTTTATGGTTTCCTTTGCTGGATACTCTTGCCTCCTTTAGCAAAGATAAGGTGACCATATGTGCCTGAGTTTATCTCTGGGCTTTCTATTCTGTTCCATTGATCTATATTTCTGTTTTTGTGCCAGTACCATACTGTTTTGATTACTGTAGCTTTGTAGTATAGTCTGAAGTCAGGGAG
>NC_041214.2:110472080-110502445 GCF_002837175.3 Physeter macrocephalus | reverse complement strand
TCCAGCTCCATTTTTCTTTCTCAAGATTGCTTTGGCTATTCGGGGTCTTTTGTGTTTCCATACAAATTGTGAAATTTTTTGTTCTAGTTCTGTGAAAAATGCCAGTGGTCGTTTGATAGGGATTGCATTGAATCTGTAGATAGCTTTGGCTAGTAGAGTCATTTTCACAATGTTGATTCTTCCAATCCAAGAACATGGTATATCTCTCCATCTACTTGTATCATCATTAATTTCTTTCATCAGTGTCTTAAAATTTTCTGCATATAGGTCTTTTGTCTCCTTAGGTAGGTTTATTCCTAGATATTTTATTCTTTTTGTTGCAATGGTAAATGGGAGTGTTTTCTTAAAAAACTAAAAATAAAACTACCATAAGACCCAGCAATCTCACTACTGGGCATATACCCTGAGGAAACCATAATTCAGTATTCTAACACATATATATAGAATCTAAAAAAGAAAAAAAGAAAAAAGCAAAAAAAATTGGTCAGAAGAACCCAGGGGCAAGATGGGAATAATGATGCAGACCTACTAGAGGTGGACTTGAGGATATAGCGAGGGGGAAGGGTAAGCTTGGACAAAGTGAGAGAGTGACATGGACATATATACACTACCAAACGTAAAATAGATAGCTAGTGGGAAGCAGCCGCATAGCACAGGGAGATCAGCTGGCTGTTTTGTGACCACCTAGAGGGGTGGGATAGGGAGGGTGGGAGTGAGGGAGATGCAAGAGGGAAGAGATATGGGGACATATGTATATGTATAACTGATTCACTTTGTTATAAAGCAGAAACTAACACACCATTGTAAGGCAATTATACTCCAATAAAGATGTGAAAAATAAAAGCAAAAACAACAACAACAAAAAATAAAGTTACAGAATAAAGTTGTGAAATCTTTACTTACTTAAGTATGTAAGAAAGAGACACAGGGGTTGTGTTTATTATGTTAACACACTAGTACTTTACAGATCATTTAGAAAGACAAAGAAGATGATTTAGATTCTTTCTAAATCTTACTAAACAGGGTGGTTATGAGATTATTGACCAAATAAAGAATAAACTTTTCTATTGACTAATTTAAAAAGTTCCTTTTGCAGGAATACTGTTTGTCCCAGGGCTCTATGTTGATAGGCTTACTCAGTTCTGGAGTAAGGAGGTAATGCCAATCTGAAATCTGAACAGATGTTAACATGATAGAGTGGTTAGGTTGTGTAAGATGGCATTGTCTAGATTTATGGGTTATTGTCCCAGATTACCACAAAGAATGCCACTATTGGGAAAGTATAGATCACATCTGTAATTTAGTCTCTATTATCTGAGATAAAAATAAGATCAATAATATCTGAGATATTATGTCTGTCATTACATGTGTGGTGATTAGTTTTATGTGTCATGTTGAAGGGTATTTCTGGATGAGCTAAGCATTTAATTTGATAAACTTTGAATAAGCAGATTGCCCCTTATAAGTAGGTAGGCCCCATCCAAGCAGTTGATGGCCTGAATACAACAAAATGATCATTCTCCCAGATCTAGAGGGAATTGTCCAGCAGACTGCCCTCAGACTTCATTTGCACCTAGATTTACCTCCTAAATTTCCAGTTTGCCAGCCTACACTTGCAGATTTTGGACTCACCAGTATCCATAACACATGTATAGCTTTCTTATAATAATTACATATATTGCTTTCTTATAATGATTCTCCTTCTGTATATTTACATTATATCTACATCCTATTAGTTCTGTTTCACAGGAGAACCCTGTCCAATAAACACAGCATGTATCAACTTTTAGACATGTAGTGAAGAGAGATGTCCTGTTTATCAATAATATGAAAGAAAATATCCTACTTTACTCATTTTTAATGTTGATGCTTCTTGAGCTGAAGGACTTTGAGATATACCAAATTGAAAGAAGAAAGAAACATATTATATTCAGTATGCATATGGAAGTACAAGGGATGAGTGGAAAACAGACACAAGAAAAACCAAGTGAATATAAATGAAAAAGTGCATGACTTAATGTCAATTTTCTTCTCAGAATGTCAATACAGATATAACAGTCTACCCTCTGAATTAACCTGATATTTTAATGTGAAAAATGTTCAGAGATTATTGTGTCAACTTCTAAATAAATCAATAACAAATGTGGAGATTTTAAACAACCTAGTTATAATTTGAATGTCATTTGGAGAGCTAGAGAGATAAGGTAGCTTTATGCTTGTTCAATACGGCATCATTATCCTCTTACCAAAGCAAGAAACAGGCACAGATGTTGTCGAAAGCCTCTCCCATCAGGATCCTTTTATTACAATTAGGCAATCTTTGCACTTAGAGCCTACAAGATATTAAAATTTAGAATATTAAATAATAAGATCACATACAACTGCATTTCAATACCATTAGCTTCCAATAAATCAAATTTGCAGGAATTAAAATATCTAGTTATTATGTTTCAGTGAGAGGAAATATTAAAATTCATGAGTATTCTAAAGGACACCATAACTAAATCAGAATAGATTACAGTTCTGCCAATAATTAGAACTGGAAATTTCTAATAGGTCTTTACCATGAAATTATCAGAAATCAACAGGAAAATAAATATCTTCACTGAAAAAAATGTGTAGGATTAACTTGAATGTTGGTTATAGAAGATAAAAAAGTTAAAGATGTAATTTTAAAATAGCTGATATCCTTTATAGCTACTAGGAAAGAAAAAATACCAGCAAAGAGGTTGAAGAGAACATGAAGGGCATCTTAAAATAGTGTAAGGAGAACAAGATATGAAAAAGATGAAATATACCCTTTTAGAAAAAATTGATTATAGGAGACATAAAAATTGATAAATAATAATTAGATTTAGAAATAGCATAATTTATAGTAGAGAGAATATTGAAATTTTATAAACTGCTGTCAAAGGTCTTTATATATTATAAAATTGAGAAGCAATATGAATTCAGAAGAAGTAAATCTAAAGAAAAAACTTTAAAAAGTGATATAGAATATTATTTAAATGTTCACCTTCAATAAAGGTATCTCATTGCTAATGATTTCTTTTTTTAATACTGGCAACAAAATCATTCAATATTTAAATAGAAATATTCATTATATTCAGGGACACTATAAATCTTTTTAATCACAAGCTTTTTTCATTATTAATATCCTAAAACCATGATAAACTATTATGCCCAAGATGCATCAGTCAATTGAACTGACAAATTGATTTATCTTTTAACTTAAGCTTTCTTGCTCATATACCCTACCCAGGAAACATTGCTAGTGCTTGGATTCACAGTGGGAGATGTTCATAAAGGAATCATTTGGGGATGCTTTAATTAGGTTCTTTTGCTTTAGAGTATAAGAACAGTAATAATTAGCAAATATGTTTAAGCTTTTTCTCTTATGTTATAATTCCCTTTAAGTAGCCCAATACTTTCTGTACATGACACTGTCCTTAGATTTGTACAACCTAAGACTCAGTTAGATTTTTCTATCTCATATTTTTTCCCATACTGTTCACTTATATTGAACTTGTATGTCTCTAAAACCTCCTACGTTTAACTCTTGTGAATGACTCAAGCCAAGTCTTGCCAATAAATTGTTCAATAAATTCTTTTTAACAGAATATCTTCTCCCATTTCCCTTACCAATAATTTCTTTTAACAATCCTCTTGCTTTTTGCTCCCTCCAGAAGTCTGTGTGCTATGTGAAGCTCTCCTGGGATCCCATTTAGCCTGCAGAGAAGAGAAAATCTCTGATTATCTAATGGAGTTGAAAAGTCAATCAATAAGCAACGTGGATTTAGTAACAACAAATAAAGCCAAGCACTAAGGCTTTGTTGTTTGTTGCAAAACTAGTGGCATTCTGAAAGAAAAGTATTTCTTTTATACTAGCTGTCAGGTAGACTTCTTAAAAAAAATAAAGACCCAGGAAGGGATAGCAGAATTAGAAAACCAAAAAATTAAAAGTAAACTCATGCCTTGAGCATGAAGGGCTGAGGATGGATGCCAGATTGAATAACAGGACAGGGAAGTGAATGGCAGGGAGAATTAAAATCTGTGTTGCTCAAAAGGAAGTCTTAGGTGAGGTAGTTCTGCATTTGTCATCCAAGAGTAAAACCTGATCATTGCTTTTAGAAGCTTTTGTTGTGGTGTGTGTCAGCTTAAAGCAATTGTATGTACATCTTTGGAGAGCTTATACCTATCTTTCATTGTTTAACCATATGCTTCTGTTTCACTAGTCTGGTACTATAAGATGAGATCATGCTCCGTTATTACCTAACATGGTTAGGGGATGGATTCATCCCTGATATCCTTCTGGGAAATTAGTATCCCTTTAAGGATAGAATACCTATCTTGGAGTTTCTTAGAGTAATAACCCTACTATGCTCTGGTAAAGGTCCTCCATTTCCTCTAATCTGGTCTCACATCTTCTAATTTTGTCAAAGTCTAGCTGTTTCAACTACTACTCATCCATGTGATTGAGCTCTTGGCTAAGCAAAGCTAATCCACTGGCAGCTATTCTGATGCACTGCTTTCAGCAATTCATGACCTACAATTTTCATTTATTCTCACCTGTTCCTTCCAGCTTAATGATGTTACCTTCTGGGCCATTTGACTCTTCCAATTCTGCCTCCTCATCCCAGATACTACATGGCCTTGAGGAAGGCAACTTTAGTCCCTTTATTTCCCTACAGCACAAGTTAGAGCAAAGTTGGACTTTTAACAAGACTGCAGACACTTTGCAGTAGTGGACAATATATGGAAGAGCTTACATTTTGTCCTAGACATAATTACTTATAATTACTAACTTGTTGAAACTTTTTTTCAGTGTATCTGCCAGGCTCCTGCAAGGTTTCCCTGTGCTACCAGGGGACAAACTCAGTCCCCACAATAGGAATCTCCTGAGTCTTGTACATCTCAGTTCTTACATACACTTTCCTTATGTTCCTCTGAGAAACACAGAGCTCCTTCCTCCTCCAGTCTATTGGTCTACTGACAGTTCTGTCACAGGAGCCTGACATATTCTCAAGAAATTTCCCCAAATTTCTGATGCCCATTTTTGCCTTTCACCACAAACGTGTGGAATGAATTTTATGTACCACACAAGCCAATCATTCTATTCTGTAGTATATTTATCAAAACTGAGTTTTTGAATCCTAAGTTATGCCGTTCATTGTGTTTTTGGCCTAGTTTGGAGCTGTGCCAAGCCTATTCCCATTCCTTTACATATTTTTTTCCATCACATGAGGTGGAAGTAAGGTCAGGACTCTATTATTCTTAGGACAAAGTCTGTTCTAGGGGGTTAATATGCATACACATTCTTCCTTAGAAAGATACACATATACCAAGTACAGATGACTTACAACATCCAGATTTTTGAGAGGAAAACAAAATAAATTGATAATTAAAAGATTTTTCCAACTTTCTATGCGTACTCCTCTGCTAAGGAAACCTATTAAAGTTAATAGACCAAAGATCAAATCCTTCTCTCTCAAATTTTCCTCAAGAACAATAGAGAGGTCTGTTTCTTATATATGTATAAACTGGAGTTCATTTAATCCATCCAAGCTGATCAAAGAGTGGTCTTCCCTAAAAACAAATGCTATTTTTATCCTAGAATACAAAGTGAGATTTGTGAGTCTCAAAATGTCAGTCTTCCAGCCTCAAAATTGAAGGAGACTTTCTTTATCACATGCATTATTATAAGGATATTAAAGAACTAAGCATTGAGTATTGATAAGCCTGAGTAAGACTCTTTCTTAAGAGGAAATGTTGACTTGGTAAGACCCTCCTTTAGGTTTAGTTTTCTTTCTCAATGTGAAGATTGTGTAGCTACTCTGCTTATTTATGGTCCTCACATGGACGTGGTCTCAGTGGTAAAGTTTTAATTATTTTAGAAAATGTAGAACTCTTACAGATTTATGATGTTTTCTCATTGGGGCAAAGAAAGAGTTATATAGAAAAATCTGTAATTTTTCCTTCCAGAAGTAGCTATGCTATAAACATTTATATCCATAGCTCTATCTATATCCATGCTATATACATTTACAAAATAAGGTTATTATTTATTTTTATAGTTAAATTTTTGGACGCCATTAAGACTGCTTTGGGAAGTAGATAGATTTTCTTGGTGCTGACTATAATCATGACATCATTAGAGGTTACTCTCTCCTTTGAGATGCATATAAAATTGATTTGCATCCTCTATTTTATGTCCAATAAGAAATCCAGTGCTTTTCCCAACATTTCTGTGAATTCCCAGGAATGTGTATTTTCACAGTCACTTCTAATTTCAATTTCTTGTTCACTCTGAATTTAATCTACCTATTTGTCACTTCTCCTAGCTGCTTTCTCCATGATCTAGTCAAATAAAGAACATTTCCCATTTAAGTTCTCTCATGTACCACTTACAGAGAGCATTTGTAGTTACAGCAGATTACACTGAAAATTTAGAGTTAAGGGGTGTGTTAAGGGGGAGTTAAGAGTTAAGGGGGTGTGAGAGGGGACACGTCAGTACTATATAGCAGTTCATGTAAAAAGTATTAGATATCCTGTTTCTGAAGTTCTTTTCTTACCATCCTATCTTTTGCACCAACAGCCAAAAAATTCTAACTGGCAAAATTTTTGCAGGGGCTCCACTGGGATAAATGGATTTTCATGTACAAAGTGTTTTCTGAAATAAAATAGAGAAAATAATAAAGTATAATTAAACATAATCAATTTTTATAGAGTTCAGTTAACCATTTTAATTATTATTTTTAAAACTTTTTATACAATTTTTAAAGATATACTCCATTTACAGTTATTACAAAATATTGGCTATATTCCCTGTGTTGTACAATACATCCTTGTAGCCTATCTTACACCCAATTGTTTGTACCTCCCATTCCCCCATACCTATATTGCACCTCCCCCACCACTGGGAACCACTAGTTTGTTCTCTATATTGGTGAGTCAGCTTCTTTTTTTGTTACATTCACTAGTTTGTTATATTTTTTACATCCCACATGTAAGTGATACCATATAGTATTTGTCTTTCTCAGGCTGACTTATTTCACTTAGCTAATGCCCTCCAAGTCTATCCATGCTGCTGCAAATGGTAAAATTTCATTCTTTTTCATGGCTGAGTAGTATTCCTGTGTGTGTGTGTGAGTGTGTGTGTATTATATATTGTATATAGAGTATATATATGTATGTATATTGTGTATATATATATATATATTTCACATTGTCTTTATCCATTCATTTGTTGATGGACACTAAGGTTGTTTCCATATCTTGGTCATCATAAATAATGCTGCTATGAACATGTATCTTTTCGAATTTGTGTTTTAGATTTTTTTTGGATATATAACCAGGAGTGGAATTGCTGGGTCATATGGTAATTCTATTTTTAGTTTTTTGAGAAACCTCCATACTGTTTTCCACAGTGACTGCAATAGTTTACATTACCACCAACAGTGTACAAGGGTTCCCTTTTCTCCATATCCTTGCCAGCATTTGTTATTTGTGTACTTTTTGATGACAGCCATTCTGACAGGTGTGAGGTGGTATCTCATTGTGGTTTTAATTTGCATTTCCCTGATGATTAGTGATGTTGAATGTATTTTCATGTGCCCCTTGGTCATCTATATTCCTCTATGGAAAAGTGTCTATTCAGTTCTTCTGCCTATTTTTAAATTGGGTTGTTTGTTTTTTTGATGTTGAGCTGTATGGGCTGTTTATATATGTTGGATATTAATTAATTAATAATTAATCCCATTTGCAAATATTTTATCCCAGTCAATAGGTTGTCTTTTCCTTTTATTGATGGTTTCCTTTGTGTGCAAATGCTTTTGTTTAATTAGGCCCCATTTGTTTATTTTTGCTTTTATTTCCTTTGGGAGATGGATCCAAAAAAAATATTGCTGTGACTCATGGCAAAGAGTGTTCTGCCTATGATTTCCTCTAGGAGTTTTATAGTATCTGGTCTTACATTTAGGTCTTTAATCTATTTTGAGTTATTTTTGTACATGGTGTTAGAAAATGTTGTAATTTCATTCTTTTACACATAGCTGTCCAGTTTTCCCAGCACCACTTATTGAAGAGACTCTCTTTTCTCCATTGTATATTCTTGCCTCCTTTCTTATCGATTAATTGTCCATGGGTGCATGGGTTTATTTCTGGGCTCTCTATCCTGTTCCATTGATTTGTGTGTCTGTTTTTGTAACTAGTACCATACTATTTTGATTACTGTAGCTTCATAGTATAGTCTGAAGACAGGGAGACTGACTCCACCAGCTCTATTCTTCCATAAGATTGTTTTGACTAGTTGGGATCTTTTGTGTTTCCATACAAATTTGAAAATTTATTTGTTCTATTTCTGTGCAAAATGCCATTGATATTTTGATAGGGATTACATTGAATCTGTAGATTGCCTTGGGTAGTATGGTCATTTTAACAATATTGATTCTTCAATCCATTAACATGGTATACCTTTCCATATACCATGTATTGTGTAGTCTTCAATTTCTTTCATCACTGTCTTATAGTTTTCCAGCTACAAGTCTTTTGCCTCCTTAGATAGGTTTATTCTTATGATTTTTTATTTTCTTAAATTTTAAAAAAGTTGGTAGTTTTTTCAGGCTAAATTTTGATAGAAAGATTTATCTCAGAGATAAGTACATTTATCTATATCAAATTGTATCAATTATAGCTTTGTCTTTCTTTTGTCACTCTTGTGTTTAATAATAATTTGAATTTCCCCATGCCAAACTTTTCAAATCTAAAATTTTTCTATAAATTGATTTTTCTAACAATTTTGAATGATTAACATGTTTTGATATGTGCGTTGTTGGCCATTGTCAACTTTTTATGTTTGTTATTTCTACCAGAAATATTCATTTTAATTTGAGTAAAGACAGCTGAAATTTAACATTTAATTGATAACATTCTCACTTTAATAATTAACAACCATATTGTTTAATGAATTTAAATAATATAAACCTTTGGTTGTGAAGATCTGTTTATTGTGGTTTCAAATGAAATGGGAAAGAGAAGGGGTATACATAGAGGACTCAGAACCAGAGGTGGAGAAACAGAGAGGTGGGTACGGAAACAGGATCATTGAACAATTCAGAGAGGTGCTACTTCTTTTTGGTTCCATAGCTCTTATTGCTATGCATGGCAGTGTCAGAATTCCCCTAGGGCCAACCTGCTGATGTCAAAAGGATGAAACGAAAAGCTTTCATGATTCTATTTTAGATCGTACCTCCAAATGCCTCTTCATCTGCTCAGCTCTACTCTTATCCTGTATTTCAGTCTCTACTATATTTGCTACACCCTCCAATTCTCATTGTTTCTTACAGAGAGCAGTTTAGCGAGTTTCACATCTCCAGCTAAAACCCTAGTTTCCCACCTAAAGCAATATGTTCTGCTGGATATGTGACCATCCACCCCTGAGAGAAATTGCCCTCTTCCTTAGGGGCAGAATTAACTACAAAAGATTGTGGTGTTCCTTGAATGAGTTAATTACCCTGTTATCTTTCCTCTCTGTGCTTGTTGCAGTAACATCTTTGTTTCCATCCCCATCCTCCAGCACTCTTTGCAAGTGCTTCTCTTGTTCCTAGTTCCTAGACTTTTGTTTTCTGTAGGACAGGTGATTTCCATTCAGGAGCCTCCTCACTCTACCACAGCCTATTCCAAATATACTTATTGCTTGAGGGGATTTTCAGGGCTGGAACTAGCTGGTAGAGGTGATTCTGTACCCCTCTTTCCAGGTGGTCCCACTCATATGATACCATGTGTACATGTTATTTCATTTATGTGTAAGGCTAGCGTTAATGATCCAAACCGTTGGGAGAATAAGTAGAACATACTATACTTAAAACCTCTATTTGACATGAAGAATATATTAGAATGTGCTTTTATTGTTCTGTTTTCTCAAAGCTAAGCATTTAGAATATAATCTTGTTTCTTCAGTAAGCCTGATAGCCATTGCATTTTCTTAATATTCACACCAAATTGCACAAATGAAAGAATTTTACCTCATCTGAAACATCCTGTTAAGTTTATGGTTATATTTAAATATAAAATATCTGTCTTGTTGTTTAAAGCACATACACAGATTTGAGTGGGGAGATTTATTTATTTTTTTTAAAGTCATGATGTGAATCTATTCAACCATATTTTCTTGCTCCAGGCTCTAGCCTACACACAATTTTTCATTAAAATATTATTTGAACTGAGGACATCTGCAGTTGTCTGGAACATATTTTCTCCAGTACTTAATTTTAAGCTCTCTATACATCTTGGAATACTCTAAAAAATTCTATGACATGTTTGAGTATCACTGAACAAACAACAGCTATCCCTCTATCAAGAACAGTGCTAGTCTGAGTGGAAAATATGCCAGCTTTATTAAGAGCATCTTTAACAAATTTAATTAAATTTCTTATTCTGTCAACAACACTGTTCTCTGAATAAAGAACTTCTCCATACATAACACATTATTTATTATGAGATGGTTTAAGAATAAAGAAAAATGTAATGAAAATAATAATGAATATCTACCATCACTCAGCTTTGTCAAACCTTAATATTTTATCATGTATGCTTCTGATATTTTAATTAAACATTACATATTAATTTGACTCACATTGCTCAATTACCTCCTCTTCCATTTTCCTCTCCTTCTTTTCAGAAGTAACTGATATATTTGTTGTTTATCAAAACAATGTATGTTTACATTTTTATTACATTTGTGTGTATTCTGAACCAATATTTAATTTTTTGTTATTAAAACATATAAATCTTATCACAATATATCAATTTCTTCACATTATACTTTTTAAGATTGTTTTACCTATTAATACTTGCAGGAGTAATTTATTCATTTTTCACTGTATAAGGATTCCATTATATGAACACAGCACAATTTATTTCCCCTTGTCTTGTCTTCCTTACTTTTTTCACAGCAGTTACACTCTAAGGGCTCTCTGATACAAAAACATGTGAGCTTTAATAAATGATTTCTCTTTTAAGCCATTGAGATTAGGAATGTTTTGTTGGGCAGCAATAGTGCTAATTCCTTCAGTTGAAAATAACAGAGTATCTCTTCTTAATCCCTAAAGCTCTTTCTATTTCTCATTGGATCCATGTTTGTAATGTCTTTGATTGTGGTTATTGAGTGTCTCTGTCTTAGTTCACCACTGAAATGTGTGTTCTTTGAGAGATGGGCCTGGAATCCCTGTTTAATTGTTTATTCCCCTACACCATTATTCCTGGTTTGGCAGTTCTAACAGTTATTTCATTCCTATAACAAGGGAAACAAGTTAATGTTAAAATAAATTTTGTTAGTGTTTTTCTTTTCTATAAAAGCTTACTCTTTGTTTTAATTTAAAACTAGTATACCCCACATTTCCTTACTGAGTTTTTCTAGGCTTAGTGTAGGCAATCAAAAAGAACCTATTCTTGGTCCTTTCATTGCCCTCTCCAGTGCTGTCCACCATTAATTTTCTCTGCTGTCTCCAGCTTAGTCTATTGGGGGCATAATAGCTCCCTCTGAAATGATGAGAAGTCCATTTTATTGGTGATACCAACAACTTGTCTGTTTTTCCCTTTTAGCTTGAGACCAACTCCTGGACTCAACTTCTGACCTCAGCCCTACTTGCTCTTCAGTATTTGGGGTCTCCTGATTTTTTAAAACATTTATTTGTTTGTTTCTGTTTCCTACTGTGACATTGTAATTTATAAGAAATATGTATTTAGTCATTCAGATGACCAAAATATATTTCTCATATATATTTGGTCTTCATCTGCAGTTCCTGGCTCACAGATGCCAAAATCTTTGGGATTTTTAACTGTTAAAAGTGATAAAGTGTCCTTTGCTGTACGAATGAGGCCGCTCTTGAAAGCATCTAAGGATGGGGGCTGATTGCTGGGGAAACTGATCATGTGATTAGAGGGATGGAACTTTCAGTCTTACCCCCTGATCTCCTGGGAAGGGGGAAGGCTTAGAGGTTGAATCAGTTCCCAGTGGTCAATGATTTAATCAATCATGCCTATGTAATGAAGTCTCCATAAAAATCCAAAGGGAAAGGATTCAGAGAGCTTCTGGGTTGGTGAACATGTGGCGATTGGGAATAGTGGCCAGGCTGAAGAGGGCATGAAAGCTCTGAATCCTTCCCCCATGCCTCACCCTATCATCTCTTCTATCTGGCTATTCCTGTATTGTATCCTTTTACAGTAAATTGGCATCTAGTAAGTAAAATTTATTCTGATTCTGGAAGCTTCTCTTGCAAATTAATCGGACCCAAGGAGGAGGTCATGGGAACCTCTGATGGATGGTTCAGTGGGTCAGAAGTACAGGTGACAACCTGGCCTTGAGACTGGTGTCTGAAGGGGGCAGACTTGTAAGACTAAGCCCTTAACCTGTGGAATCTGATGCTATCTCTGTAGACAGTGTCAGAACTGAGTTAAATTGTAGGACACCCTGCTTGTGTCTGAGAATTATTTGGTATTGTGTGCCAACACCCCAAACCCTCCCCCCCACACACACATTGGAATTGAGTTCAGGAACCTAATTTACCTACTTAACTTACTTCTTGATATTTGGGAGTGGACTTAGATCTATTTCTTGAATAAATGATTGATTGATTTTTATTATTTGATCCACTGGTAAATTTTAACTCATCCTTGACAAACTTTGCCCTACATTCTTTGTTCCCTGACTCTCCCTTGCCCCTATGAGAGATCATCCTATTTAGTAATTTTTCTGGTATAGTTTTACAAATGAAAAAGCCAATATTTGTGTCTTATAAACATTCCTCCCTTTTATTCTTTTTCTTTTTACTAGAGCTTGTATCTTGATTACCAATTGTTCATTTTGAGTACCAAGTTATCAATTTTATTCCTTTAATAGCTGCCTTAATTTGGCCATTAACATGACTTAAGATTACTCAGCTGCAAACAATCCATTGTTTATGCTTGGATAATATGAGGGTGATGAAAAATGCCAGCCTCAACATTGTAATTTTTGATTTGATACACTCAATAGATATGGCCCATGTTGAAATAAAATGTTCTTGTTTTACCCTTCTTCACTGTGTTTCCTAATGATTGTGATAGAAAAGTTATCTTATGATTTCTTCATAATTTTAGATACATTACAATCGTGTTGTTAATAATCACAAGATGTTCAATCCTTAGTTCATTATTTAAATTTTTCTTTATTTATAGAGGTTTCACGATGTCCTTACTCATAGTTCCTTCTTTTGCTATTTTCCTAGATCTGTTGAAACTCTGGCCCAGTTATATTTTTCTTTAAAAAAACAGATGGTTTATTTGGGTCCATGGTATACTCTGCATGAGCCAAACATGCTAAGCCATCTCTTCTATGATCTATTTTCTTATCCAAAATATAGATGATAACAAGTAGGTATGAAGCAGTTGGGAAGAATGTTTTCTGAAAAAGCTACTTGATTACTGATTAACTCTGTTCCCCAGAAAGTGCAAATCTCTATGACTCTCAGAATTATTTAGATATCACCAAGAATGGACTCATCCAACCATAGAATATCAGGGCTGGGAAGGATCTTAAAGTCTGTCTAATAAAATCTTATTTTATCAAGGCATGAATTGAATGAAATAGTCAAAATTTGATCAGTTTTAGTTTTCAAAATGTAATATTCATATGGTTCACCTAATAGATGAGGGGGGGAGGCCCCAGTCACTTGTCAATGAGATGTGTCTAGGACAGGGCCACTGCACTATGTAGGTTTATCTCTATGATCTCAATGGTACCACCTGTTCTATTACTCACCTTATCTATCATTAAAAAAATTACTATAGTTGATATATATTTGGAATGGAAGAAGAGAGGAAAGAACCACACAAAAATTTCTCCCAAGGGAAACTAGGACATTTCAAATGAGATGAACTACCAAGATATATTAGTGCAATTCTTTGCCAGCAGGGAAGCATCCTGGATCGTTTCCTTTGTTCCAAGCCGTTCTATTATTATCTAAATAGACTCTTCTCAAGTGATGAGTCGGTAGCACTTCAAAAATAATTTGTGAGTTCCTCTAGATCTTGGAAAGCATTTTTCTATACAAAAAAAACATAATAAATGATTATTATGTTCCCTGACACATATCGCAAAATTACTTAAATATGCAAGGTACCTAATTTTTGGAATTGCTCTAAATATATCTAACTATTGTATATCTCATTATCTCTTTGGGACAATTGCTTTCATAATTCTAAGTCTTCCCCCATCAGTAGTAGCAGCTGTTTCCAGCATTGATGTAGAATAGGGTCTTCATTAGAGATAGGTTGTGGGGTACACCCAGGAACCATTAAGAAACTTTTTTACTCAATCCATTTTTGTATCCGCTTGACAGAAAGGGTGTTTGAGGATAACCACTCTCCAGTTGTTCAGAAGAAAAATAAAAGGAGAGCTGCACCCATGAGGAGCATGCAGCTGTAGACTTGTGGGGAAATGTTTTGTGATACAATTGTTTATGACGTGAGGACCACCTAATCCTTGATTTCTATGTTCTGAGCTTCCCATTTTCTATCTTGATCTCATTTTAAAAGTTATGTTATTTTGTGACTAGCTTGTGAAAATTTGAGTGCTGCATTTAATTAGAACTGCAATGTTATACTGAACTACTTCAGTATTTCTTGGGTCTGAACTTTTCAAATCGTTTTTTATTCAACCCAATGCTATATTTTCTTTCAACTTCATGACTTTTTAAATGTGCACTGTGGTAGCAGGAACTTTCAAAATTAAAAATTAACTCTGAATTTCTGAAAGAAGCTTTGTTTCTGAAAGTAATTATTTGCAATAATTGCTACACTATTTTCTGAAGAGGTAAGATTCCTGGTGTCACATGGCAACCTCATCCCTGGCGCTTGTCAGGTTAATGTGTGCTATTCCCCTGCTGAAAAACCCACATGGGTTCTTCTCCAGGCCACCTGTGGAGGAGAAGAGTGTTTTTAATTTTTTCCTTAAATTTCCAAGAGACTGAGAATATCTAGAATGTGAATTGGAGGACAATATATCACAGTAATGCTGTTTTTTGAGAATATTCAGTCTCAGGAACAAAACAAGTTGAACTCTGGTCTCACACTATCTTACAGTTTTTCTTAAAGAATTTGACAAGACTTTGCTGCATCTATATGTCCTCCAGATTCTGTTCAAATCTTGCTAACTTCTACTTCCTTACTTTAAATCAAGTTTTCTTTAAAAAGGAGCAAATATTGGTTCTTGATAAAGGTGGAGAAGGTTCAGACATGAATCTCTTACTTTTTAAATCACCCAGTGGCTGGGTTGATAATATCTGTACTTCCCCCGCTACTTTCTACCATTATTAAAATTTTTCTCAAAGTGAAGTCACCATCAGTGAACTTCAGGTGCTAGAACCTCCTCTCCATTGTTTTCCCTTTTTGGGGAGGGGAGAAGCTTGCAAGTGGGGATGGCTGCATTCTTGTCAGGCAGTGTCAGACTGCATTTCCTTTTAAAGATCACCAGGCCAATATGGATCTGAAATACCAAAGATGCCAAGTGTGAGGACTGGATAAGTCTTTTGGATTTGCCATATCAGATATTTGAAATCAATTGTAAACCCTGCTGGAATGTCTTTTAATTTCAAAAAGCTTAACCGCAGCCTCCTGGAATATTTATTTGTTTCTCTATTTCCTCTATTTTAGTGGACTCTCTTCTCTGCAGTTAGATGAATAGTGTGAAGGTCTACGTGGTTGGGTTTTGATGTGGGAAGGGCTTTATGAGTCATTCCTTATGTTCTCAAGAATGAAACCCTTTATCTTAATGAATAAAATTTCCAGACAACATATTCCCTACTTCTGGGGTAAGAGTTAAGCTTTTAATATTTGTTGACTGAAAAAAAATATGTGATGACTGACATTTGCTATAAATTTAGTAACGATTTTGAATGTATTTTATTAATCACCAAGTCATTTTAATATAACACATGACAAGGAATATACGTGTGTGAAGTATATTTTAGTCAGTCTACAATGTCTAGAGAGCAAATAGATGCTGTGATCTCTAATTCTACCCCAGTGGTGCTCCCCTAAGGCACCCAGAGGTTGTCTCTTATTGAGAACTGCAGGTTATTGTGGCATAAGTTGTGATTGTTTTGTTTTATTAGGATGTTACATATATGCTAATCATTTCCTTATGAGATGAGTTATGGACCATAAACTATGCTCTATGTGAAATGCACTTCTTAAGTTTCTAGGAAATAAAAAAAAAAGATAAGATGATTTAATGTTCTGGTTCATACCAAATCTGATATTTGTTACAATGCATAAACCTTTACTTAACCCCAGCTCTTAAGTGATACTGTGTTTTGTGTTTATGTGAACTGATCTCTCCTTATCCCCACTTACTCATCACTTAGGAAGGCTTAGCTCCATTGCTGGTTACTCATAATATTTAGCAAGGAAATTATTTTCATTTCTCAAATTTAGTTCTGGTGAATTGCTATTAACAGTCATCTGCCTTATTGGAGGAATTTCCTACCATATACATATATATGCTTGACTTTGCTGATAAATGCTGCTAGCAGGGAATATAGAAGGCTTCTAGCTCAGCATGACCCATGGTAAATACTGCTCATTATCTTCCCAGATCCTTGTACATTTACATCTCTTTCTCAAAGGGTCTTGCTCTTGATTTTTTGTGCTATGAGAGTAAAGTTTTGTTTTTTACATGAAACTGGGAACATATTCTTTCCCTTAATACCTGATTGTGACTTAAGGCATAACTGCTTCCAGAGATAGTTCTCTAACGGTAGGAAAAGTGCCTATTTTGCCCATTCTGGTATCCTAAATGACTAACATAGGAAACTGCCCCTAGTAAGTCTCAATAAATATTATATGAATGAATGAACAAGTGTCCAAATGACTCTTTTTTTTTTTTTTTTTTTTTTTGTGGTACGTGGGCCTCTCACTGTTGTGGCCTCTCCCGTTGCGGAGCACAGGCTCCGGACGCACAGGCTCAGTGGCCATGGCTCACGGGCCCAGCCGCTCCGCGGCATGTGGGATCTTCCCGGACCGGAGCACGAACCCGTGTCCCCTGCATTGGCAGGCGGACTCCCAACCACTGCGCCACCAGGGAAGTCCCAAATGACTCTTGAGTAGCAAAACTCATTCGAGTATATATATTTTTTCTGAGCCCTCAAATTATACCACTCCTGTTACCTATTAATGGAGCTATGCAATTGTGAAGTCTAGGCATAGGGGCTATTTTGTTGCTTTTCAGAATCTAGATCATTATCTTACAGGATATCTACTCTCTCTTATTCAAATGCTGTCACCTGATTTTGGTAAAATTTTAAATTAATTTTTATTGTTGCTTTGCAATGTTAGTTTCTGCTGTACAGCAAAGTGCATCAGCTACATGTATACATATCCCCTCTTTTTTGGATTTCCTTCCCATTTAGGTCACCACAAAGCATTGAGTAGAGTTCCCTGTACTGTACAGTAGGTTCTCATTAGTTATCTATTTTATACATATTAGTGTATATATGTCAAACCCAATCTCCCAATCCATCCCACTCCCACTTCCCTGCTGGTATCCATATGTCCATTCTCTATGGCTGTGTCTCTATTTCTGTTTTGCAAATGAGTTCATCTGTATCATTTTTCTAGATTCCACATATAAGCGGTATTATACGGTACTTGTTTTTCTCTTCATGACTTACTTCACTCTGTGTGACAGTCTCTAGATCCATCCATGTCTCTGAAAATTGCACAGTTTTGTTCCTTTTTATGGCTGAGTAATATTCCATTGTATATATGTAGATATGTACCACATCTTCTTTATCCATTCTTCTGTTGATGGACATTTAGGTTGCTTCCATGTCCTGACTGCAGTGAAATAGTGCTGCAGTGAACATTGGGGGTGCATGTATTTTTTGAATTATGGTTTTCTCTGTGTATATGCCCAGTAGTGGGATTGCTGGATCATATGGTAGCTGTATTTTTAGTTTTTTAAGGAATGTCCATACTGTTTTCCACAGTGGCTATATCAATTTACATTCCCACCAAAAGTGTAAGAGGGTTCCCTTTTCTTCACACCCTCTCCAGCATTTATTGTTCGTAGATTTTTTGATGATGGTCATTCTGACCAGTGTGAGGTGATACCTCATTGTAGTTTTGATTTGCATTTCTCTAATAATTAGTGATGTTGAGCATCTTTTCATGTATTTGTTGGCCATCTGTATGTCTTCTTTGAAGAAATGTCTATTTAGGTCTTCTGCCCATTTTATGATTGGGTTGTTTGTTTTTTGTATTGAGCTGCATGAGCTGTTTGCATATTTTGGAGATTAATCTCTTGTCAGTTGCTTCATTTGCAAATATTTTCTCCCATTCTGAGGGTTGTCTTTTTATCTTGTTTGTGGTTTCCTTTGCTGTGCAAAAGCTTTGAAGTTTAATTAGGTCCCATTTGTTTATTTTTGTTTTTATTTCCATTTCTCTAGAAGGTGGGTCAAAAAAGATCCTGCTGTGATTTATGTCAAAGAGTGTTCTGCCTATGTTTTCCCTCTAAGAGTTTTATAGTGTCTGGCTTGTGGATCTTAGGTCTTTTCTTATATGATATTCTCCATAAGACTGCATGCATTGGTATGGACTAAGGACAAAGTTACATCAGAACTTAGAATATAAATCCCATTTCACTGGTGAGCAGCTCTGACAGTAATAGATTGCTCATTTAATGGAAGGATCTGTGATAATATCTGCTGAGATCAGCAACAGGGGCCCAGGTAGTGTGCATGAAATTACCACTTTATCAAATGATAATATGGCTATTAATCCATTGATGCTCTTGTAAGTGTTTCCCTTCTCAAGGAATCGTAATAGATTCCTTGGGCACATCTGGAAGTAAATCTATAGAGACAGAAAAACCCCTCTCTCTCTCTTGCTCTCACTCTCAGAGCTAATGGATAGAAGATATGCCTACAGCAAATAGGATTTTTTTTTTTTTTTAGTGACGCTTATCACAGTGACATGACCCACTCAAAGGCTTATAGGATATTTTACCAAAGTACCACTGTGCTGTCCTTTAGCTCAGCTCCTAATAGGTTTTGGCAGTTATCCATTTTGGGAGGCCTAGAGGCTCTGAGAAAGGTCAGAGTCTTCATTGCCTCTCAGATACCTTGCTGTGACTTGGAATGAGATAGATCTGCTCAGAAAGGGGAGAGGAGAAAAGGTTGATAAAAATCTTCATCTACCATTGAGAATTTTTTTGTTTGCTTTGGAACCTTGCTTGTCAGAATTTTGAAAATTTAAGGAAAAACAAATGTCCAATCTGCTATGAGGTTGTATATAAAAGGTAAATCTTTTGTGACATGACATACTAAAAGGTCAATTGAACTGACATGTTATGCCTAAGAAATGAGATTTTATTTATGCCTCCTTCACAAGAAATAATTGATGACTTTCAACTGTCCCTTGAATACACCTGAGTCGTCATTGAACATGAGAAAAGGAATAAAGGTCCTATTCTTGAAGGTTGACTGTTGATCTCAATTATTGAGCAGAGTTGTCATGACTGTCACATACATGCGTATAGGATATTTGCTAGTGATAGAAATATTTCAAGGAATAATAAAAAATATTGGGTTCTGCTGGTTAAAGCCGTGGGATTAAAAGAGCAACTAAATAGTAATTGTCAATATTGAGTTCTTCAGAGAAATGTACAAGATAAACAAGGTTATTTTTAATCCATTTGTTTAGCTGGATGATCATATTCAGTAATGAGCATTTTTATGTCTCTAAACTCAGAGAACATGGTTCTTCATGAGATTTACATGATTGGGGAAGATTTCATGAATATGTGTGTACTATGAGAGCTTCCCAGTCAACAAAACTGCTTTGCCTAAAAAGAGCTGGGCATCATCTGGGTTCTTTCCAGCCATAGTTAATATTAATGTTTCACAGAGATCACACCTACAGGACAGTATACACTGATGGTGTTACTTAATTTTCATATTACCTGCTTACTAGTGCTGCTCATGGTAAATTTGAACATTCATAATTGGGATTTTTTTTGAGCCTTCTAATACGTGTTTCTGTTGGCCACTCCTCCTCCCCCATCCCCAATGGTGAGCTTCTTTTCCTTGTCCGGTAGCTCCTACAGGTTAACATGAATAAGAATCACCTTGGAAGCTTGTTATAATGAGATTTTAATTTAGTATGTGGGGATGATCTCAGGAATTGCATTGAAAAGAAACTCTGAATAACTCCAGTGAATGGTTGCCTACACTTGGAGAAACATAGTTTAAACTTTCCTTTGGTTAGCCTCCTGCTTCTGATTAGCATCAGACTGGCTTTCCAGCTTCCTGGATGTGGATTCTGCAGTCTTTTAGCTGCCCTTTTCTTTGCAACCTGTACTTTGTAGTGTTGCAGATAGATAAAAAAAATAGGGTAGTTGAAGATCGGTGAATATAAGAACTGCTACCTGACATGGCAAGAGGGACTTTGCAGATGTGATTAGCTTAAGGATTTTGCTATAGGGAGACTATGTTGAATTGTCGTGCTGGGCCCAATATAATTACAAGGGTCAGAGTGAGAGAGAGAGAGAGAGAGAGAGAGAGAGAGAGAGAGCGCGAGAACGAGAGAGAAACATGGTATGATACTGGCCGTGAAAATAGAGGAAGGGACGAGGAAAACTCTTCCGTAGACCCTCCAGAAGTAACATTAGCTTGCCAACACTTTGATTTGGAACCAGTAAAGCTGATTTTAGACTTCTGGCCTCCAGAATTATAAAGTAATAAATTCGTGTTGTTCCAAGTCATGAAGTTTGTGGTAATATGTTGCAGTAGCTAATAGGAGTCTAATATATTGTCTATAAATTTGTTTGTTCATTTCAATGAAAAAATAATAATTCCTACTCCTTAGAATTTTTGAGCAGATCAGATGAGATACATCACATAAAATATATGGGTGCATATTAAATATATGCTGCTGCTAAAGATGGTGATGACAAGGATGCCAACAACTCTGCTTCTTCACTTCTAGTTAGGCAGAGCTTCCACCACTGCTAAAAATGAGGGTTATTCCTAACTTATTTGATTTTAGATCACTTTCTACTTCCCCCTGTCCCCCTAGATAATAAATTTTCTCCCTTTTGTGTGTTTCTAGGAAAAGGTAGGCATATTCTTGTTCGCATATTAAATCAATCCAATTAACAAGACTTTTTGATCATCTACCAACTACCCACAGTTATATGTGCCAGGAATCACTTAGCTCCATCATATTTCCCTTGAGTTTCTATAATTTATAGTTTGAAGGTTGGATGAGGCTATTTTTCCCTCCAAGTAGAGCCTCTTTTGAAAGTCTTATGGTCCCATGACTCTCTACTGCTTCTCTTTTTCAGCACATAGCATGTTCTGAAATGATGTAAATGATTAAAAAAAAAAGATTTGCCTCTTAAGGAGCTGATAATCTACTGTTACAAGTGTAGCACGATCAGATGCCAATTAAATGGAGTACAATTGAAGAATGGTAAGAACTCAGAGAAGAGGAGCTGTATATTGCTAGCTTTGGAAAAGGCTTTAGGGAGGAAGTAAGTCTCGAGCCCTGATTTGATGGATGTGTATAATTTGGATAGAAAAAAAGGGATGAGGCGAGGTACTTTAAATTAGGGGGACAATGAAAAATCCATCGAGTCCATTTAGAGATGACGGTGAGCAGGGATTGCATTGGAGAGGATCAGGGAGCTGGAATTAAGTTGAATCATGATGCGTTCAGGCTTTACAGGTATTGTACGCAATGCTTATTCCATTGTATTCTTTTTTTTTTCGGTACGCGGGCCTCTCACTGTTGTGGCCTCTCCCATTGCGGAGCACAGGCTCCGGACGCGCAGACTCACGGGCCCAGCCGCTCCGCGGCACGTGGGATCTTCCCGGACTGGGGCACGAACTCGCGTCCCCTGCATCGGCAGGCGGACCCCCAACCACTGTGCCACCAGGGAAGCCCCCCATTGTATTCTTGAACCTCCTTAGAAATCCATACTAACACATCTGTAAGTTGAAACAAAAATATATTTCTTCCTTTTTCTTTTGTAACAATTAGATAGAATAGTGTATGCTCTTTTCCATCCACGCTGATTCTCAGCTTGAGATACTAGTGTTAATGGACATTCATCCTCTCTCCTGCCAAATAGCTTGGACCTTCTAATACTGAATGCCATTAATGGTGATGAAGTTCCAATTTTAGATAGTTTTAAAAGGAAAAAAAATTATCTGATAGGCATAAGGAGAGAAGAGAGCAGGACTCTTCTAAGTATCAAGGGAACTGTTTTGGAGAAGGAACAAAGCAATCAGCAGTTTATTACTGCTTCTCCCCAGTCACATTAATATAAAAGGGGCCAATGACTCAGTGAAGAAGTAGTGCAGGAGGCATTAGCACCAGAAACCCTGGCAAAATCTCAGCTACCTTCTGGATAGGAGCAAAAGAATAGGAAGCAAATGAGACGATTCAAGAGAATAGCAGGGATGGTGAATCAGAGCAGTCATAGGCTCCTTCAGAGATAATTTATGTTCATGTTCAAAAGACGGTGACTCCTTCCTCAAAGACACATAATCAAATAAATAAATAACAGAAAATAGTCCATTTCATGAGCCCAGAGTAAGTAAGGAAAGACATGGGGTTTTTAGGCAAGGGGCATCTTCAAGTTCATTTCTGAGATGTGTCAGAAGAGGTGTATCCCTTACTAAAGAAGTCCCAGGGTGCTTGGCCTGCAGCAGCTGTTGCATGCCACTTCTCACGTTTCCTTTCCTAAGGCTTTCGTGAGCCTCTGACTATATGCACCAAGATAAAATGAATCAGCACAACACCCTCAAGTTTTTTACTGGCTTAAAAAAATAACATGCAAAAAAGTACATAAGGCAAACAACTTGTTAGTAAATAATCATAAAATAAACCCAAATGTAATGCCTGTCCCAGTCAAGACATAGCATATTGTTAGTAGCACAGGTGCAGCCCCCCACCACCCGGGGGCCCTTCACATCACTATTTCCTTCTGTCCCCCAAAGGTAACCACTATCTTGAGTTTCTTAGCAGTCACTTCGAGTTTGTCTTTATACAGTTGACACTTATGTATATATTCCATAACCACTGCAATTTTGTTTTACTTGTTTTCTTGATGTTATATAAATGGAATTGTATGACAAGCATTCTTTTGTGTCTGGATTTTCTTTTTTCCGTTTAATGTTATGTTTATGAGATTCATTTATGGTGTTGCTTGTGGTTCTTGCAGTTGTTTTTGAAGTCACTCTAATAGATATAGGCAGACCTCAGAGATATTAAGGGTTTGGTTCCAGACCACTGCAATTAAGTAAATATTGCAATAAAGTGATTCACAGAGGTATTTTTTTGTTTTCCAGTGTGTATAAAAGTTGTGTTTACACTATACTGTAGTCTGTTAACTGTGCAATAGCATTACTTCTAAAAAAAGCAATATACGTACCTCAATTAAAAAATAATGCTGTTGGAAAAATGGCTGATAGACTTGTTCAACTCAGGGTTGCTACAAACCTTCAATCTGTAAGAAATGCAATATCTGAGCAATAAAGCAAAGTGCAGTAAAATGAGTTATGCCTATATTATAGTGTGTACATGGATTATAGAATGCATATGTAAATAGTGGATGTATGTTTCAGATAACATTTCTGTATAGAATCTCAGTTAAGATGAACACTCATCAGCTTCTAAGGGAGTTGTATTATTTGTATTTCTGCCTAATAAGTTCCCACAAATTTAGCAGCTTCAAGTACCACCTATGTAGTATCCCACAGTTCTGGAGGTAAGACATTTGGGAGAGCTTGATTGGTTTCTCTCATAAGGCCAACATCAAAGTGTTAGTCTATTCTCTGATCTGAAGGTGTGGTGAAGAATTCACTTCCAACTCATTCAAGTTGTTGTCATAATTCAGTTTCTTGTGGTTGTAGAACTGTTATCAACCAGGGTTCTTGGACTCCCTAATCAATGGAAATTGATAAGAGACCAGACGAGACATTCAGTCAAGGCTTTATGGGGACTCCCGCTGCAGCAGGAGGGAGTGAAAACAAGTAACAGGTTCCCTTGCTTGCGCCCTGAGGGGGGCAAGGCAAGCTGGTCCCTTAAATGGAGTGAGGGTAGGGGCGGGTCCAGGGGTGGGGCTGGAAGGGTGGCTTAGGTGGTCGGCCCACCCCTTTAGTGGTGCTGTGTTCAGGGGACATGCACAGTACCCTGCTTTTGCTCCCGAAATCTCAGAAGTGGCAGTTGGGTTTTTGATCTTTTTGTATTTTGTTTATAATTTGCCTCAAATGCACATGTACAGTTATTTTAGTCCCTTATATTTTCTTTGTGTTCTGTTGTTGGAGGAGGTGTAAGTACTGCAGCAAAGGGCAACAGGTGTTGGTCCCAGACTGTCTCAGAACTAAAGTCCCATCTCCTTGCTGGCTCTTGGCAGGAGGTCACTCTCAGCCATTAGAAGTTGCGCCAAGGTTCTTCCTTGTGGCCCCCTAGTCTTCACAGCCAACCAGATTTCAGGCTTCCAATCTCTCTCACTTTCCCTCTGTCAAGAACAGAAGAAAACTCTGGTTTGAAGTGATTAGATTCATGTAATTAGATTACCCACCAGGAAAATTTCTTTTGTCATACAATTTACCATAATCATGGGAGTGATATATCATCATATTTACAGGTTTCACCCACACTCAAAGGGAGTTTTACAAGGTGAAGCTCATCAGGGGAATCTTTGAATTCTGCCTTGTGTAGGAGAAGAAAAATATTTAATTTGTTTAAAATTCAGTGTTCCTAAACACTACATCAATTGCGTCCCACTGTTGCTGAAACTTGGTGCTTAAAATGACCAGGGCCACTCATATTTCATATAAAATTGATAGCTATCTTTAACAGGGAAGGCTGATATTTGGCATGCTATTTTTCTCTATTCCTTAATTCAAGTGTATTTATTGAGCATATTCTATTAGTAAAGCACTGTGGATGGATACAAGGATGATGTGACAGTTACATAATAACCTACGGAACAAAAGAGAAACTGTGACAGCACTATATTTAGAATTTGATATCAGTTCAAGGGAGGGCAAGACTACATTCTCCTGAGGAAGTTAGAGAAGGCTTCATGTTTCAACCAAATTTAATACCCATCCTTTTTCTTTGGTCTATCTCCCTTATTTCTGTTCACATCACCAATTTTTAAAATTTATTTAACAAACATTTAATTAGCATTTCCTGCCAAGTACTATTCTAAAGCCATTATATATATGAACTCATTTAACCTCACAACAACCCTATGAAGTAGCTGTATTCTTGTTATCTCATTTCACTGGGAAAAATACCTGAGCACAAAAGCTAAGTAACTTGTGCAGGTTTCAACAACAGGTAAGTAGCACATCCAGGGTTTGAACCCAGCCATGCTGGCTCAGAGTCCTTGTTTTAAAACCATTAAGCTGTACTGCACCAAAATATAGGTTAAATTCAGATTCAACCATGTAATATACAGGTTCATATCATTACGAACCATAGAGAGCAGTGGTTTTCATCAGTCTATTTTTGTCCTCCCCCAACTGGACTCGATGTTTGGCAATATCTGGACACATATCTGGTTGTCACAGCGACACTAGCATTTAGTGGGTAGAGGCTAGAGATGCTGCTAACTATTCTAATTCTTTGTCTCCCACAGCAAAGAATTATCCAGCCCCAAATGTCAGTCGTGCTGATGTTGAGACACTCCTGTAGCCCCCATGACCCCCAGGATTAAATCAAAGATCTCAAACATGGCAAACAAGGTGATTCTCTAATTGGCCTGTCCCTTTGTGTCATCAGTCCCTTTCAGTAGTTTATGTGCACAACGTGCATGCACCGTGCTGTTTCTTGTCACCGTGGCTGTATTTATTCTATCCACTCCACCCAGAATGCCTTCTCTACCCATCCTCTCACCCACAACAATTCCCAGCCATTTACTCATCCTTTGGGTCTTAGCTCAGGCCATGGTCATTCTTGAAGCCTTTTCCCTATACTCCAGTCAGGGTGAGGTGCCCCCATATCATCGTTCCACGTTATCCTTTGCAGTATTGAAGTGTTACACTTAAGACACTAAACACTCTTTCTTTGCCCCTCTCAACATGAGTTTGGGAATACCATGGGAGCAATGACTCTGTCAGACTCACATCAGTGTCAGGAGTACCTGGTAGAGTGTGATTTCTGACACAGATGAATCCATTACATCTTAGTTGAGTGAATTAGTGAGTAAAAGTGTTATATTCCTCTGCTAGGGCTGCTATAACAAAATACTGCAGACTGGGTGACTTAAACAACAGAAATTTAGTTCTGGAGGTTCAGAAGTCCAAGATCATGGTGCCAGCAGGTTTGGTTTCTCCTGAAGTGTCTCTCCTTGGCTTGCAGATGGCCACCTTTTCTCTGTGTCCTCAGGTAGCCTTTCTTTGTATGTGTGCATTCCTGTTGTCGCTTCCTCTTCTTATAAAGAAACCCATGCTATTGCATTAGGACCCTACCCTTATGACCTCATTTAACCTTACTTGTCTCTTTAAAGCCCTATCTCCAAATATAGTCATATTGGGGGTTAGGGCTTCTGCATATGAATTTTGAGGTGAGATAATTCAGTCCAAATCAAGTATGAAATGAAAAAATACAGGAAATAGCAGTTGTTTCCGTTTAGATAAGAAAGTGCTTCTGAAATCTAGTCATTTGATATAATTAAAATATTAATAGCTTTGATTGTTTAATTTTTTCTTTCAAATGAATGTATTTATAACTGCAAATGAAAAGCAAGCTTATGTCCTTAAACAAAAGGTATCCACATAAAGGCATGCAATGAAAACAAAATAGTTATTACATTGTGGCCAAAAAATGTTGCCCATGGAAATATCTGGACTTGCGTTTATGCTCTATTTATTGTTAAAAAGATTACCAAATGTTTGAGACTGTAAAGAGTCACTTGCACCAAAGCAATACAGTCAAAAGGAAGGAATGAAAACTGAAAAATGGAATGTCATTCTTACTATGTGAGTCAATGCTGTTTCTTCCACATCTTCCCCAAGCTAGATGCATCCCAAACTTGGTCACAGATTAGATTAGAGCCTAGGATGAGGAGTGTGGGGTCTCTAGGCTGCTGAAGCTGATGAGGGCTGGGAGGCAGGACACTGTGCCCTGACTGATGGCTAGGGCTCTGTTTGTTCACCCTCGTTTGCATTATTTGATATTGTATAACTAAAAGTTACTTGGATTTCAAGTATCAAAAAATTTTTACTAAAGGTAGTCTTTTAGTACTAAGAGAATTTGTAAACAGACTTTTTAAACCTTTTAAAGTTTCAATGCTAACTTGATTCCCATTCCATAATCATGTTTTATTTTTGGTGGTTTCATTCTCCAAGCAGTGCTTTGGTGCAATATTGTAGTGATCTATGGCAAGGAGTCTCACATTTGGCATGCAGCAAAATCACCTGGAGGGCTTGTTAAGACAGAGTTTGCTGGGCCCCTTATTTCCAGAGTATCTGATTAGTAGACATTGATAGGGCCTGAGAATTTGTATTTCTAACAAGTTCTCAGATGATGCTGATGCTGCTTTTCTGGGAACCCTATTTTGAGAACTACTGCTTAATGGTTCTTCTAAAAAACTGCCTTGCCTCCTTGGAAGAGCCATAGATGAAATGCAACCCCATATTGCTCTTCCAGACTGAGAGATAAAAGCCATATGTAGGTGCAGTTTTTCTGCCAGAGCATTTTGGAAGCTTCCTTGGTATTTTGAGTGCAGTTCCTATTTGGACCTTCATCCAATTGCTGAAGACTGATTTATTGAAATTCTTCATTTGCCAGGTTCTGTGCTAGGTAATTGGTATGCAACACTGTGCATGGGTAAGATTGCAGACTTTATAAAGACAATAGTGTTTACAGGCAGTTATGTGGCTATTTTAGTCAATGTGTGAGCTCACAGACCTGGGAATAAGGTTCTGTCTCAGTTTGCCAAACTCTAGCTTTGTGACCTTGAACAAATCATGGAACTTGCCTGGGTTCTAGGTCCCTCTTCTCAACAATGAGATTAGCATTCACATTCAGTGAGTCAAATATTTCTGGAAAGGTATGACATTAAAAATATGTCTGGAAAATTATGACATGATAAGCCCACTTTTTTCTCTCACTAGGTGGTGTAATGGTATGAACTGAAACAGTCACTATTAGTAAAACACAATAATAATTTGTCTAGCATTTAAGATTGGTTCATTAGAATCTTGTTTAATCAGAATTACTTCTGCTTGGGACCTGATATAGTGGAAGCTATCTGAAATAAGTGTCAAACATAACACAAATCAGCAAATTACATTGAAACCATCTGAATCATCCTGCAGTGTGTCCACCATGAAGTCTTTCCTGTCTCTTTTATGAGGTTTAAGTCTACCTGTTGGCAGCTCTGCCATGACTGAGCACACACATGCTGAAATAAGTCAGCACTCTATCTCCAGGCAAAGGCAGAACAGCTATCTAAGAGACATTTGACAGACATCCCCCACAACCCCCAAAAAATCCTGGGTGCTTGGATAACTGTAATAGGTAGTATATGCCATTTCACGCATTTGGAATGGTTGTATTTTTCTCCTGAAAGTGAACAGAATATTGGCTTTGGAGCTATACGGATTTGGATTTGAATCCTGACTAAGCTAACTATGACTTTGGTGATATCAGACAGGTTACTACGACTCATTCACAGTTTTGTCACCCATAAAATGTGACTAATATAACTCATAGGATGTTATGACAGTTGAACATGATAACACATGTAAACATCTAGCAACATTTGTGACATATTGTAGGTGATAAATCCTATTTTATTTATTTATTTATTCTTATTAGTCATCCATTTTATACACATTAGTGTATACATGTCAACCCCAATCTCCCAAATCATCACACCACCACTCAAACCCCCCGTCACTTTCCCCCCTTGGTGTCCATATGTTTGTTCTCTACATCTGTGTCTCATTTCATTCCTTTTTATGGCTGAGTAATATTCCATTGTATATATGTACCACAACTTCTTTACCCATTCGACTGTTGATGGGCATTTAGGTTGTTTCCATGACCTGGCTATTGTAAATAGTGCCGCAATGAACGTTGGGGTGCATGTGTCTATTTGAATTATGGTTTTCTCTGAGTATATGCCCAGTAGTGGGAATGCTGGGTCCTCTGGTAATTCTATTTTTAGTTTTTTAAGGAACCTCCATACTATTCTCCATAGTGGCTGTATCAATTTACATTCCCACCAACAGTGCAGGAGGGTTCCCCTTTTTCCACACCATCTCCAACATTTGTTGTTTGTAGATTTTCTGATGATGCCCATTCTAACTGGTGTGAGGTTAGTAATTTTAGTTTAGCAGTACTCATTGTGCTTTGATTTTCATTTCTCTAATAATTAGTGATGTTGAGCAGCTTTTCATGTGCTTCGTGGCCATCTGTATGTCTTCTTTGGAGAAATGTCTATTTAGGTCTCTGCCCATGTTTGGATTGGGTTGTTTGTTTTTTTAATATTGAGCTGCATGAGCTATTTTGGAGATTAATCCTTTATCCGTTGATTCGTCGGCAAATATTTTCTCCCATTCTGTGGATTGTCTTTTCATCTTGTTTGCAGTTTCCTTTGCTGTGCAAAAGCTCTGAAGTTTCATTAGGTCCAATTTGTTTATTTTTGTTTTTATTGCCATTACTCTAGGATGTGGGTCAAAAAATATCTTGCTGTGATTTATGTCAAAGAGTATTCTTCCTATGTTTTCCTCTAAGAGTTTTATAGTGTCTGGTCTTACGTTTAGGTCTCTAATACATTTTGAGTTTATTTTTGTGTATGGTGTTAGGGAGTGTTCTAATTTCATGTTTTACATGTAGCTGTCCAGTTCTCCCAGCACCACTTATTGAAGAGACTGTCTTTTCTCCATTGTATATGCTTGCCTCCTTTGTCATAGATTAGTTAACCATAGGTATGGGGGTTTACCTCTGGGTTTTCTATCTTGTTCCATTGATCTATATTTCTGTTTTTGTGCCAGTACCATATTGTCTTGATTACTGTAGATTTGTAGTATAGTCTGAAGTCAGGGAGTCTGATTTCTCCAGCTCTGCTTTTTTCCCTCAGGACTGCTTTGGCTATTTGGGGTCTTTTGTGTCTCCATACAAATTATGCAATTTTTTGTTCTAGTTCTGTAAAAAATGCCATTGGTAATTTGATAGGGATTGCATTGAATCTGTATTTGTTTTGAGTAGTGTAGTCATTTTCACAATATTGATTCTTCCAATCCAAGAACATGGTATATCTCTCCATCTGTTGGTATCATCTTTAATTTCTTTCATCA
>NC_041214.2:110471209-110471725 GCF_002837175.3 Physeter macrocephalus | reverse complement strand
TATTCCTTTTATTTCTTTTTCTTCTCTGATTGCCATGGCTAGGACTTCCAAAACTATGTTGAATAATAGTGGTTAGAGTGGACATCCTTGTCTTGTTCCTGATCTTAGAGAAAATTCTTTCAGCTTTTCACCACTGAGAATAATATTTGCTGTGGGTTTGTCATATATGGCCTTTATTATGTTGAGGTATGTTCCCTCTATGCCCACTTTCTGGAGAGTTTTTATAAAAGATGGGTGTTGAATTTTGTCAAAAGCTTTTTCTCCATCTATTGAGATGATGATATGGTTTTTATTCTTCAATTTGTTAATATGGTGTATTACCTTGATTGATTTGCGTATGTTGAAGAATCCTTGCATCCCTAGGATAAATCCCATTTGATCATGTTGTATGATCCTTTTAACGTATTGTTGGATTTGGATAGCTAGTATTTTGTTGAGGATTTTTGCATCTATGTTCATCGGTGATATTGGCCTTTAATTTTCTTTTTTTTTGTGGTATCTTTGTCTGGGTTGGGT
>NC_041214.2:110470755-110471127 GCF_002837175.3 Physeter macrocephalus | reverse complement strand
CACCTGTGAAGCCATCTGGTCCTGGACTTTTGTTTGTTGGAAGATTTTTAATCACAGTTTCAATTTTATTACTCGTGCCTCATCTGTTCATATTTTTGATTTCTTCCTGCTTCAGTCTTAGAAGGTTATACCTTTCTAGAATTTGTCCATTTCTTCCAGGTTGTCCATTTTATTGGCATAGAGTTGCTTGTAGTAGTCTCTTAGGATGTTTTGTATTTCTGTGGTGTCTGTTGTAACTTCTCCTTTTTCATTTCTAATTTTATTGATTTGAGTCCTCTCCCTCTTTTTCTTTCTTTTTTTTTTTTGTGGTATGCGGGCCTCCCTCTGTTGTGGCCTCTCCCGTTGCAGAGCACAGGCTCCGGACGCGCAGGC
>NC_041214.2:110411500-110469823 GCF_002837175.3 Physeter macrocephalus | reverse complement strand
CATTTCTAATCTCATAGTGTTGTGGTCAGAAAAGATGCTTGATATGATTTCAATTTTCTTAAATTTACTGAGGCTTGAATTGTGACCCAAGCTGTGATCTATCCTGGAGAATGTTCCATGCGCACTTGAGGAGATAGTGTAATCTGCTGTTTTTGGATGGAATGTCCTATAAATATCCATTAAATCTATCTGGTCTATTGTGTCATTTAAAGCTTATGTTTCCTTGTTTAATTTTTTGTTTTGATGATCTGTCCATTTTTGTCAGTGAGGTGTTAAAGTCCCCTGCTATTATTGTTTTCTGTTGATTTCCTCTTTTACAGCTGTTAGCAGTTGCCTTATGTATTGAGGTGCTCCTATGTTGGGTGCATATATATTTATAATTGTTATATCTTCTTCTTGGATTGATCCCTTTATCATTATGTAGTGTCCTTCCTTGTCTCTTGTAACATTCTTTATTTTAAAGTCTATTTTAGGGCTTCCCTGGTGGCGCAGGGAATGTGTCCCTAGGTCTAAACTGGGTCTCTTGTAGACAGCATATGTATGGGTCTTGTTTCTGTGTCTATTCAGCAAGCCTGTGTCTCTTGGTTGGAGCATTTAATCCATTCACATTTAAGGTAATTATCGATATGTATGTTCCTATTACCATTTTGTTAATTGCTTTGGGTTTGCTTTTGTAGGTCCTTTTCTTCTCTTGGGTTTCCCACGTAGAGAAGTTCCTTTAGCATTTGTTATAGAGCTGGTTTGGTGGTGCTGAATTCTCTTAGCTTTTGCTTGTCTGTAAATCTTTTTATTTCTCCATTGAATCTGAATGAGATCCTTGCCAGGTAGAGTAATCTTGGTTGTAGGTTCTTCCTTTTCATCACTTTAAGTATATCATGCCACTGCCTTCTGGCTTGTAGAGTTTCTGCTGAGAAATCAGCTGTTAACCTTATGGGAGTTCCCTTGTATATTATTTGTCGTTTTTCCCTTGCTGCTTTCAATAATTTTTCTGTCTTTAATTTCTGCCAATTTGATTACTATGTGTCTCGGCGTGTTTCTCCTTGGGTTTATCCTGTATGGGACTCTCTGCACTTCCTGGACTTTGGTGGATATTTCCTTTCCCATGTTAGGGACGTTTTTGACTATAATCTCTTCAAATATTTTCTCAGGTCTTTTCTCTCTCTCTTTCCTCCTTCTGGGACCCCTATAATGCAAATGTTTCATTTAATGTTGTCCCAGAGGTCTCTTAGGCTGTCTTTATTTCTTTTCATTCTTTTTTCTTTATTCAGTTCTGCAGCAGTGAATTCCACCATTCTGTCTTCCAGGTCACTTATCTGTTCTTCTGCCTCAGTTATTCTGCTATTGATTCCTTCTAATGTAGTTTTCATTTCAGTTATTGTATTGTTCATCTCTGTTTGTTCTTTAATTCTTCTAGGTCTTTGTTAAACATTTCTTGCATCTTCTCAATCTTTGCCTCCATTCTTTTTCCAAGGTCCTGGAGCATCTTCGCTATGATTATTTTGAATTATTTTTCTGGAAGTTTGCCTATCTCCACTTCATTTAGTTGTTTTTCTGGGGTTTTACCTTGTTCCTTCATCTGGTACATAGCTCTGTGCCTTTTCATCTTGTCTATCTTTCTGTGAATGTGGTTTTTGTTCCACAGGCTGCAGGATTGTAGTTCTTCTTGCTTTTGCTCTCTGCCCTCTGGTGGATGAGGCTTTCTAAGAGACTTATGCAAGTTTCCTGATGGAAGGGACTGGTGGTGGGTAGAGCTGGATGTTGCTCTGTTGGGCAGAGCTCAGTACAACTTTAATCCACTTGACTACTAATGGGTGTGGCTGGGTTCCTTCGCTGTTGGTTGTTTGGCCTGAGGCGACCCAACACTGGAGCCTGCCCGAGCTCTTTGGTGGGCCTAATGGGGGACTCTGGGAGGGCTCACACCAAGGAGTACTTCCCAGAACTTCTGCTGCCTGTGTCCGTGTCCTCATGGTGAGACAGAACCACCCCCCACCTCTGCAGGAGATCCTCTAACACTAGCAGGTAGGTCTGGTTCAGTCTTCTATGGTGTCACTGCTCCTTCCCCTGGGTCCTGATGTGCACACTACTTTGTGTGTACCCTCCAAGAGTGGAGTCTCTGTTTCCCCAAGTCCTGTTGAAGTCCTGCAATCAAATCCTGCTAGCCCTCATAGTCTGATTCTCTAGGAATTCCTCCTCCTGTTGCCAGATCCCCAGGTTTGGAAGTCTGATGCAGGGATCAGAACCTTCACTTCAGTGGGTGGGCTTCTGTGGTATAAGTGTTCTCCAGTTTGTGAGTCACCCACCCAGCTATTATGGGATTTGATTTTATTGTGATTGTACCCCTCCTACCATCTCATTGTGGCTTCTCCTTTATCTTCGGATGTGCAGTATCTTTTTTGGTGAGTTCCAGTGTCTTCCTGTCGATGATTGTTCAGCAGTTAGTTGTGATTCTGGTGTTCTTGCCTTAAATGCTATTTTAAAAATAACTTGTGAATGGAAAACTGTTTCAACTAGATTATAGAAAATCACTTTGGGCCCAGGAAGTATAATAGTATAAGGACATGGATTGCTGAGAACTGCTCCTGCATGGATAACCTGAGGCAGAAGGCAGAAGGGAGGTTTAGGGAAATATTTTAGTTTGGGTTCTTCTGAATCCCAGAGCCTGAGACAAGACCTTGGCTACACTAGGAAGTAGGAATTAGGGAGGGGGGGGAGAATTGGACAGGGAAGGATCAAAGGTCAATATCCAGGTGTGTTTTTTGAGGTCATCACTGTCAATTCCCCAGGATTGATTCTCCAGGATCTCCTGAGAAGTATGGAGAACTCCTCCTACAAGAGACTAGCTGAGAGAAGAGCTGCCAGGAGCATGGGTTGAGGATTGTCATGGGAGCTTTAACACACACTTCTGGACTGTATTTACACATGGATTAAGGGAGTTCCCATTACCTTGGAGAAGATGCCTAATAGAAAGTGGAAGGTTCATCTAAGCATCCTTGACAGGTAGAAATGCCACCAGCAAACATTGACAGTCTGAGCTGCAGCTGAAGTCAGAGCTAGGCTGAGGGACTCTGACATGGGGGAAGCCAAGGCATCTACCAAATGAAGCTATAGTAGTTTTGCTCACAATTCTATAAGGCCATCACTTTTTAGAATGATACAGCTAGAATACGTCCACCCCCTTCACTTTCCACAATTCCCTAAGGTTATTAATCTTCATGTTCAACTCAATGAGTATTGCCTTATTTGAAGCATAAACTCAAAGAAAAGTATATACTTGACTTCATACATTTTCAAGTACAGCAATGCTCATAGGCATAATGACACACTAATAGACATTGTCTAGACAAGTGTTTTGGATAAGGTGACCCTTAAACTACCTATACCAGAATTACCATTAAGACCCACTATATTAAAATCTCTCAAGGTGTCTTTTCTTTAATAAGCTCTGTACTGGAATTTGGGGAATTAGTATGCTATATTATTTTGAGCTTGGGGTTTTCTTATTTCTTGTAACATTCACTGTCTTAACATTTTCTTCTTAACCCCTTATGTGATAGAATAGAATTTTAGATAGTTCTCCCCCATGTCTTTTGGTGAAGGTATGCGGAAATCATTCACGGAGCTATTTGTTTTGGTTATATTGTGTGTGATATGTGGATGAGAGAGTCCTTCATCTTCCTCTTCTATGTGATTAAACATACACACACTTGATGTAACCTGCATACCTTAGAATCATCCCATCTGCCAGGTATAACAGGGAGAGTAAGGTTGACTGTATCATTTAAGGAAACAGAGCTTCATAACACTTGAATGTTTTATTTCATCCCAGATACCAAAACGTAGCTCCAGCTGAGATTAGAGCCCTGTTCGATGCCCTAATATTGTTGGGACAACAGCTGTCTGGAAAGTGGCTGATGGTAAATGGCTCATAGGTTTCTTGTTTATCTTTAAAAGGAGATAACAACCATATACATTTCTCAGAACCTCTTTTCTCAGACAGGCTATAGTTTTCCTTTAGACATTTTATAAAAGTACTTAATCTTATTGAGCGTATAGTCAATGATATCTGAACACAATGAACTGATTTAAGAATAAAGAGAATGCTTAAGCTCAGGATTTACTTTCTTGTCAGCTGGTGTCACTGACTAGTTTTACCAATATGTAGGGTTTCTAAACATGTATTCTCTATGACTGGAAACATGCCATTCAATGTATGGTGGATAAATGTATGGACTGTGTCTTCCAAATTCTCCGTTGTTCAATACCCTCAGAATGTCCTCCTATCATTTCGGGTTCTCAGGACTCAAACAAGTTTGCTAATAAGATCAGAGTGAAAACTTTATTAAATATTGGTTCATGGAAGATTTTATTATACAGTTTCACTGTACTATCTTAAGACTCTATTGTATAGCTCCCTAAATTCCATGTTCTTGAAATGTTCTCTTTCCAAAAGGGCATCACTAAAATGGCACTGTACTGACAAGAGGAGAAATTAATTGATTTCAGAACATTATATTTAATAACCATTACCTGTAATAGGTCAGAAGTGAATGTTTAGAATTTATTAGATCATACATAGGTAATCAAATATTTGGGTGATAGAACAGATTGGATAAGTGAGATGGAAACTATTGGAACTGAAATTCTTTGGGCCTGGTTAAATCTCAGTAGCATTGTTTCTATGTAGTTGCCTTAGTATTAAACATACAAAAAGCATAATTAACCTTTATTTTAATACCTCACTTATCAGGGAGATTCTCACTCAGCTTTCACAATGGTACAGAAAACAACCTAGAACATAACACTAAAATTAAAAAGTTTTTTTATAAGTGTGGGTGGGTGAGTAGGTATAAATGACAGCAAACAATTACTGAGTTCATATACCTGATAGCTATCTTTTTTCTGCATCTCTTCCCACTGCTAGACTATGAGCAACTACTTCTTTCTGCCTTAGTCTCCTTATGTGTGAGATAAAGATAAATATAATAGTCACCTCTCAATGGGATTGTATATCTATACACACACACATACATATTACGTATATACATTTTGCCTGACATCATACTGTTACAGAGTCTGCATAAACCATCTAGAGGTGATTTGGTATAATTTTACACACAATGCTAACAACGTTGGCTATTTTATTAGTCCACAGAAAATTTTATTAAAGAGGATATTGATATATAGAGACATACTAAACACAAAAATTATCATTAATAATAACAATATAGCTTACAGCTTATATAGTGATAGTGCTTATTATGGGCCAATCCCTACAAATACTTTGTGTATAAATTGATCTACTGTTCACAAATCCACTATGAGGTAGCTACTATTATAATCTTTATTTTACAGATGAGGAAACTAAAACAGAAAAAATGATTACTCTCAGTCTGACAGTGGGAAGAGAGGCAGAAAAATTAAAAATTTTAATTTATATTAAATTATATTAAATATTAAATAAAAAATCAGAAATCTGTAGTATATTAAATAAAAATATATTAAATAAAAAATCCAGTATATTAAATAAAAAATCAGAAATCTGTAGTTATTTATTGTATGTCAAGGCATCCTTCAGTAACCTCTTCAGACAAAGTAGTGTGTCAGTCAAGTAAAATACGTGGGGTTCATAGTGACAATCCTGAAACACACTAAACAAAGGAGCCAGTTGTTGGGACCTTTAAGACAAAGAAATGTCTCATATATTTCAAAATTATTTTCACCTAATTTTTTCAAGTTTAGAAAATTTAAAAAGTAAGTTCCTTTTCATTGGTCAGGATATTAAAGAAAACATCTGTTTAATTATGCCCAGAGTACAAAATATCAATAATATTCATCATAGCTTTCATACATTAAAAAAAAAAAATTAAAGCAAAGTATAGCAACCACACACATACATACACACACACTCACATGCACACACACAAGATTTTTTGAAATTTAAGGAGGTAATCTGGAACTTCCTGTTTCAAAACAGGTTTTAAAGTCAAGTAAAATTTCGCCTTTGTTTTTCTGCCAATTGTGTTGTATTAGAGGCCTGTCGCTCTGCATCAAGCCTGCTTATAGCTATCCACACCTTTCCTGTTAATAATGCAATGAGATGATAACTCATCCATTTATCTAGATTAATATTCACTTTCCTTCAAGTTGATAAATAGGAATTACTTGTTTTGGAATTCATCTTCTCTATTGATGTTGAACATAAGGGAAGATTCAAGGATGTGCTCAGGATGAGTTTTAAAACAAGGACCATTTATGCTTCTGAAATGAGACTTAGGTACTGACACCTCTTAGACTTTTTGATTGTAATCTGACTCTACTAAAAAGGGGATTGCATTGAAATTAAGGACTTTTGTTTAACAAAGGTAACCAGAGAGAAGTACAAAGACGGGTGATAGGAAGAATATACTTCAGTAACAAAATAAGGCATGAGATGTAGAGATATCAAGAATATTTAAGGAACTCTTTTAGCAATGGGGTATTCAAGAGAAGAGAGAACTTAGAAAATGAATAGTAATTCACAGAGGTGGAAATCAGAAAGACCAATAAGCATTTGAAGAGCTGTTTATTCTTGCTATTCATCAGGGAAATATAAGTTAAAGAACACTTTGAATTCTCCAGAATGACAAAAATTAGAAAGTCACATAATATCTAAGCCTAGTGAGGATATGGCAAAATGAGATCTCAAGTGCGTGGCTGTTGGTGGTATAAATACTGTAGGGCAGTTTGGCAGTATGTAGTGCCTGTGATCTAACATTGTCTTTTCTGGGTCTATTCTTTCAAGATTGTGTACCTCATAGGAGAACAGGTAGTGGGATTTTCATATCCACACTTGGGTGATAGCAAGAATTGCAGGGTATACAATGACTATCACTATATAACAATAGGAAAAAGTGGAGTGGTATTAAAACAAAGTTCAGCTTAAATGAACACCCACCAGTAATACAACAATATGGTTTCAAGGATATAACACTATTCAAAATATCCTTGAATGATAGATGGGAAGGACCTATATTACTAGCACTAAAAAGTGCTTTTGTGGGAGTGGAGTCTTAGAAGAGAACAAAAAGAGGAGAATCATTTAATAAAAGAAAAGTAGATGATCATTGTTTAAATCAATTATGGGATAAGAATAATTAACTCAATTGAGTATGCATTCCAAAAAAGGAAATGGACAAACAAACAAACAACCCTCTACACCATACTATCCTGTCCCTTCATGCAATTTATATGAATACAAAGCAAGGTGGGCTAAGACTGGGGATGGTTTTGGAAAAGAGAAGAGAAATTTCTGTGATCTATAGAAGTCTTGTCCAAAAATCTTTGGTGCTTATTTGTGAGCAGCTTTCAGGCGTCTGATGAGTCTCGCTGGCTTCACAAAGATATTACAATCTTCCAGAATACTAAACTAAGAATGATCTATTTAATCCTTCTATTTATTTGATGATTCCAAGTACCATGATTTCTGATGAGTAACCACTGTCACATGTTACAATACAGAGCTCCTTTTGGATGATATCCTTAACCTGAGAGTGTAGACATAGTATTGACCACCAAATGTATTAGAGTTTGAATTGTAGCCACGATGTACCAGATATGAAGTTAAAAACAGGTTGTTTTGTTAAGAGTGAAATATTGCCATCTAGTTTATTTTCCACTGCGTTTGCTATTGATCTTGGCATTTGCAGTTCTAATTAGGAAATGGGTGAACTTAGCAAGTAATGTAAGTTTAATAAGCATACCTTATAAAGAGAACAAATTATATTTATAAAGCATCTCATGCACTAATATAAATCATAATTGTATTAATATATTAATATATTAAAATCTTAACATATTAATAGCTTAGAATTGATTTTTAAAAATAAAAGTTGTTTTGATTTTCATGAAATTAAATCTTATTTATTTATGATTGAAAAACAATAGAAGAGAAATATATACATTGTGTTGAAAACTTTACATGTTTGGTAATAGTGAAAAGATTCCAGATAGGGATAGTATACATGACAAAAAGAGTCCACTAGTTGTGAATTATGTATATGCTTCAGTGATTTAAAACTGATTGAGCTTGACAATGAATGCAATCAATGACTGAAAACTGGCTACCTGACACTATTTATTTAGAGCAAGTGAATTTTAACCATCAAAAGAAATGAAATATTGGATATACCCCAAGATAAAATAATTATACTTTGAGAATTAATATTAACTTAAATTCAAAGATGACTAATGATCTGTAATAATGCTTATCATGCAACAATATAATTACCTGATTACTGGATTGTCATACTATCAGTATTCTTTCAAGCTATGTATTTTATTTTATTGAATAAAAGAATGAATGCATGATTAAATGCATGGACATATGGCTATATTGGTGAAAAGATGAAAACAATAAAAAAATTTAGAATCATCTTAAGTGGGAGAAGACATGACTTTATCTATTTATCATTACAAATTGAAGAATTTAGGCTGCATTGGTATTTGGAAATAATTCTCAGTTAAAGTTTTATCTATCATCACATATAAAGTTCAGAGTCTTACTGAAAATATGGACCTCAGAACCATATTTCCTAAAATAGAAGTAATGGAATAAAGGAAAAATACAATAAAAGCTGAGAGTCTTGTAGTACTGATCTCATAATTTGTAGTCACTGCCAGAAATAAGCTGCGTGAGTGAGGTGAGGGTCAGTGTCAGAAGGGGCTGTGGCTAATTTTTTTAAAAATAATGTACTAGAAGCATTTATGATATCTATAAAGGTATTTTATTTTTGACCAGTGGCAAAGGTCAAGGTACAGGACAGATTTGGCTATGCTACACTATTTTGGCCAAATGTCAAATGGGAGACATGGTCTCTTATTTATATAATGCAGTAAAGAATATAAATTTTGTTTAATTTGCTCCTTTAGATTGAATATTAAGAAAACATACTTGTGATAAAATGCTTAAGATCCTTAATTTGTACTTCAAATAATATGCTATGACAACCATTCCATATGTACTCTGGAAACAAGAGATCCAGAGTAAATATATTTTTAAAGGTATTTCTCTGTGATTTGAAACACAATAAATGATTTTAGATTTATTTATAGGTTTATATCCCTTATCTTGTTTCCCAAGTGTTTAAAATTTCTCACAAAGTGTATATAATAAAGGATAAAGCAAAATTTTAGATTAAAGTGGAAATGAAAACCCAATTAAAATATGTAAATTTGGACCATTTTGTACACTTGCTACAGATGGATCTTGGAATGATTCTGTCACAGCAAAAGAAAATAAATAAAATTTTTGTTTGTTGGGTTAAAAACCATTTAAAAATCAGTTTAATACAGCTTTTCTTGATATCGAGATCTGATAGGAAATTCCCTCATGACTTCCATCAAGGATGTTTTAGCTAATGATATCTCTAAACCTACAGTTTCTATCCCTGAATATGTGTGTATATCCTAAATTCATATATATATATATATATATATATATATATATATATATGTAAAATGGAGTAATGGAAATTCTATTGGGTGGGTTGCAAAATTAGTACAAATTGATACTCTGGTCTCTGATAACATGACTTCTTAATCCAAGAAAATAATGTAGATTGTCTTAACAGGGTTTCTTACCCCGTATCATCATAGGGGTTCCAGTATTGGGATGAAGGAATTTTGTAAGGCACCCAAAACTGTATGTAAATACTGCATGTACTATTTTACTTTCCCCCTACTTCCAGTATCATATAGCATTCTCAAAATAAACTGTAACATACAAAATTTAGAGAACCATTGCACACAATGTGCTTATTGAATTAACTGTTTTAATTCTGAATCAGCATATATGGTTATGTTCTTTGATAATTTTTAGCTTTTAAGTAATTTTCTATTGGTATCAACAATATCAGAAATGAAAGCCCCTTTATTTTATGGTATTCATGATATCTTATTTAAAATTACAGATTTAGCTATGTTATATGTTTTTCTCCTAGAATTTTCCCTTATAGAGTTTAGCATATGGCTGGAAAGTCTTAACTATCACAGAGATTGATTTGTTATTGTAAAAGCCACACATACATTGTTTATGAATCATTATTTGGAGAAGGATTTCACTTTTTATTAATATTTATATTGTCTCAATTAATGAAACTCATTGAATCTATTTCTTCATATAATACCCAAGTATCTGTCAGTATAAATCAGCAATATCATTTAATTCTTATGGTATAAACTGTTTTCCCCAGAACAGAATTTATACTTGCTACTTTGTGATCTTAATCCATTTACAATCCCAAAGACATGTGGGATGATAGAGGCGGAGGATAGGACAACTGCTATCTGTGTGCAAGGTAACTGCCTCAGGTGAGGTTATTGCAAATCATCAGGCAAGGCAGGACTTCTGTCACTAGACAGGAGAAGAGGTACTTTTTCTGCCCTTTAAGATAATTTTTTTTGTTATTTGTGGGTTAAAATCCATAGATTCATCATAATTCATCCAAATGCCCCATTCCACTTTTTGGAGACTTAGTCAATCCCTTAAATTTTATGAGATCTGGGGGGCTGATAAATCCATTTATGTTATAATTTAGCAACCTGTAGGAGAAGTTTCTGCTCTGCTTTTCAATTTCAGCAATGCAACCTTGTATCTGCAAGAGATATGAGATACCTTTAGGATAAACATGGGAACTTTCTTGTTCTTCATTATTACTTAAGCTGAGAACTTAAAACCTTGAACTTACCTTTTTTTCTTAAATTAAAAATTCCTACTGCCATCAGAATAGCCGGCTGCATTATTTGTATTACTCAGTCTTGTCATAACAGCCTGTCACAGCAGCCAACCGGTCTGCCAGAGGTTGCCTTCAATGAGCATTTCATTCCAGGGATTTAGAGGATAATAATTTACAGAACTGTTTCACCACACATCTGTGGACTAATGGTATCCCATTTTCCAACTTCCAAAACAACCAAGCTAGATAAGTCAACTCTATGAGAGTCAGTTTCCTGCAACCTCTCTAGTTACTGAATACTCTCTCAGGCAAAATTCTAGGTGTTTTACAGAGAGGGGTTTAATCTGGGGAATTTGGTGTCAAATGGTATTAGAATTGTTTGGTTAAGAAGAGTTGTAAACATCACTAAACCTTTGATTTAAAGACCAGATCATTTAATCTGAAGTCAGGAAGCTGCCACTGCTGCCATCAGTGTTGCTACCTCCACAATTAGCCTTCATTTATGACACTGAAACTAGATACTGGAACATGAAGTCTACCTCCTACACCCACTCATGTCTTTTAGAACTTGTTTAAGAGCTGTAGAAGGATTACTTCTATTTTATCCCTACCTTTCAAATCTTGCATGGATGCATCTCAATGGCAGAAACTAAATTGTGTCTAGTACCTTAGCCAAAAAGGAATCTGAGGAAAGGGCTCTTAGCCCTTGCAATACAGGATGGAGCATGGGAAAGATCTGTTTTACTCAATCTTCTCAGCATCAGTTGACATATTTGATTTTTGTCTTTCTTAAAGCACTTTCTGCTCTTGCTTTCCATGTAACCATATTTTTCTGTTTTCTCTCATATGTTGCCTGCTATTTCTGAGGATCCTTTTCTGTATGAAATGAATAAGGATAATGGAGGCAGAAGGATAAGTCCTTTATCTTTGATATGATGGCAGGGAAGACTTAGGATAGATACCATCTAAATGGAATACACACATACAAATATGGGGTGGGTTTTAGGAATAACACCAATCTTTTTCTTTCTTCCTTTCTCCCCTCTTTCTCTTCTGTGGAGGCCAAATGCAGAAGGTGGTAGCATCGCAAGGTGGAATTCCTTGGCATCCTTGTGTAACTTCTTGAAGAGGGGCCCCACAAGAGAGAGCTACCTATTATAAAGAACTATGTGGACTGTCATATTAAAAATAAATAATTTTTACTTTGTCTTAAGCCACTTAAAACAAAAGAGAGCATTTAGTCTGTTTCATGCAGGTTTGAGGTTTATCAGATAACAATGCTAAAGGGACAAGAAAAAATGTGGGCATAGGCAACAAAGTGATTCTCATGGTAGACAATGAAATTTAGGTCAAACAGGAACAAGTGGTATTGATGGATAGTCAGAAAGTGATAGTGTCAAATATGTTTATGACATTGATGGGTAATAGGATTGTGAGGATATTTGACCAAGTGAGAAGAAGAGTATGGAATGCTGTTTTAAAGTGTATGTTTGCTGTTGAGAGTTGATGCGATGTTCATTTTCTTGTGATATCAAGATCGAGGGTGTGACCATAGAAGTGAATGATTGAGAAAATATAAAGGAGAAATGAATACCAACTATGAGGAGATCAACAAACTAAGGCCAGAGGTTTATGCAGGATCATTTGAAAGACATGCATCTATTCCAATATTTAAATTTTTCTAGTTTTATTAGTAGATGAAGCCAGAATAGCAGAAACCTCTTATTTGTACTCTCTGGACACTTTGCTCTTTATATTTTACAGACTTACTTCTGATGAAGCAAAGATAGTGTTGTGTATAAAAACATGGACATTGGTGTCAGACTGCCCAGCTTCTGATTTTGGTATAGTCATTTACTAGTTAAGTGGCACTTGGAAATTGGCTTACTCTTGAAATACTTTTTTTTCCCCGATGTAAAAGGAGTTTTGAAGATTAAAGACAATGATTTTGAACATCTTGGTTATTAAATTACTATCATTATTGTGTAATATTATGGCTCCTACTTTGCTTGATGACTTGGCATTAAAATTCGCTACTAAATTTACTGTAGGGACATTGGCGAGGACGGTATCCACTATATGGTTACCCATATAACTCCTTACTTGACCACACACACACACACACACACACACACACACACACACACACACACAAAACAGAAATAGAAATAAACTTCCAGATTGAAATGACAAAAGAAATTTGCTTCCACTGAAAATCTGTTGTGTATTCTCAAATTCTCACAAATCATGCTAACAAATATTCAATCCTTTTTAACTTTGGAGATTACATAATTAGAGTCAAAATTGTGGCTTAACTTTAATGTAAGAAATGACTCTGTGAATATAGTATACACACGCCCCTCCATTAATTATATACTTTATTTTTATTTTAGATTTAACATTTATTCATTTTTTAATTGCATACATTTTCCAAGTCACCTCAGTTCTTCTGTGTGTGCATATGTGTGTACAAATAACCTCAATAGCCTAGATTTTGAGACCACAAACTATTGAAGGAAAATGGATGTCCAGTAGAAGAAGATTCCTACCGATATAGAAATATTTTTTTTTAAATAGTGAAGGGTTTTTTATTCAAGGACTAGGAAGAAGCAGCTCTTCTTTTGTGAGGTGCAAGTTGAGACTGTGTTCCATTACAACTCTTTCTACAGGTCCCATTTTGATTTAGAAGGTTAATTGTGCATCACCTATTGACACCATTTCTTAATTTGTTCCAATCTATGTTATAATTATTATTTCTTTACATTGTGATTCCTAGAGTCTAATGAGGGTTCTAGAGCTCTTTTCTCAATTACATTTATATGGATATTTTAACGATAAGGGGAGATAAAAAAAATAAGGTACTGTTTCCTACTTTACCATTGAATCAAGGAGATATCATTTTAATAAGTCCTATTTCCATCCCTGAAAGTAGAGCTTGCTACATTGTGGCTGAGACACTATGTTAAGTAGGACAACTGTGAGCATCTTTGAGAAATTACTCAGAGATTAAATGTCTGTTACTTTTCATACCAGCAAATGATCTCATCTTTGACCCATAATTTGACATTCTAAGTATAGGTTGTTCTGTATTTTAGTATCATGTGTAATTAAACTCATTGGATTTCATCCAGTGTCCTATTAATTTTGAAACTGAGAAGGCTGAGGATACGGTATTGAATTTTAAGCCTACGTAAGTTTCAAGCAAGGCAAATACAGAAGCAGATAAAGAAAGTGCAGTTCTTGTGAGTCCTGAGAACAACTCTGTGAAGTCACACACATGATAAAACAATGAGGGTACTCATAAACTGTTCTCTTCTGGACAGATTTATATTTAGTTTTAGGAGACATTTGTTGTATACCTACTGTGTGGAAAATAATAAGTTCTTAAAAGACAAAAGAAATGAAAACAAAATAGTCTGGGCTTCAAGGAGCAGTTCTTATATTCATAGTATTACCCAAGTTCAGAGGGAAAAAATGTGCTCTTTATAATGTGTACCTGATGAGGTATTTTTTGCAAATTTCTAAGTAATAGAAAATTATGAGTATGTACCACTGGACACTGAGATAACTTTAGAAAATAAGAGGTCAGGGCCTAACTCAAGTTCAGATTCACCATTCATTTGCCTGATTTTTGAGTTCTCTAAAATTTGTCCCTACTCTATATTATTCAATCTGATTTTCTACTGCATCTGTCTACATCTGATTCATTTGAGCTTATATATTCTAATTCATTCATTAAAAAAATTGAAATCAAAGAAGAACTAAATAAGTGGAGAAGTGTTTTATGTTCATGGACAGGAAGACTCAATATTGTCAAGATGTCCATTCTTCCAAGATTTGCTTGTGTTCATTATTATTTCTTTTCTTCTGCTTACTGTGGATTTAATTTGCTCTTTTTCCAGTTTTCTAAGGTGGAAACTTAAGATATTACTTCTTTTCTAATATATGCACTCGGTATTGATTACACTGCATCCCATGGATTTGGATAAGTTGTGTTTTCATTTTCATTTAGTTAAAAATAGTTTTTAATTTCTCTAGAGATTTCTTCTTTGACATATGTCAAAGAAGTGTGTTGTTTAATCTCCATATATTGTGGGATTTTTCATTTATCTTTCTGTTACTGATTTCTAATTTAATTCCATTGTAGTCTGAGAGCAGACTTTGTATGATTTCTAGACTTCTCAATTTGCCAGCGGGTGTTTCATGGTCCATACTTGTGGTTAATGTTCCATATGAGCTTGACAAAAATATATTCTGCTATTGTTGTATGAAGTAGTCTATAGGTGTCCATTATATCTAGTTGATCAATGGTATTGTTGAGTTCAACTATGTCCTTACTCATTTTCCATTTGCTGAATCTCTCCATTTCTGATACAGGGATGTTGAAGTGTTTGAATCCACTATATAGTGGATTCATCTGTTTCTCTTTGCAGTTCTATTAGTTTTTACCTCATGTATTTTTACACTCTTGTTGGGTGCATAAATATTAAAAATTGTTATGTCTTCTTGGAGAAATGACTTATCATTTTGTAATGCCCTTCTTTAACCCTGATAACTTTCCTTGCTTGGAAGTGTGCTTTGTCTAAAATTAATATAGATTGTCCTGCTTTTTTGAATTAATGCTAGCATGTTATATTTTACTCCATTTATTTACTTTTAATCCTTATGTGAATTTATATTAAAGTGGGTTTTTTACAGACAACATATAGGTGGGTCTTGTTTCTTGATACACTCTGACAATCTGTCTTTTAATTTGTGCATTTAAACCACTGATATTCATAGTGATTATTGACATAGTTGGATTAATGTCTACCATATTTTTTAGTATTTTTCTGTTTGCCACCTTTGTTATTTATTCCTATTTCTGTCTTCCACTCGTTTTCTCTCTTTTGTGTTTTTAATTGAGCATTTTGTATGATTTCATTTTTTCTTTATGTCCATTTTACTTGTTTCTACTTTTTTTTTTGGTGGTTGCAATATATATTTACATCTAACCCAAGTCCACTTTTAAATAACACTGTAATGATTCACAGGTAGTGAGTACTTTAAATAATAAAATAATCCTTATTCTTTCCTTCTGACCCTTTTTTCATTGCTGTCATTCATTTCACTTATATATAAGCACATATAAATATACATAAGCATATGACTGAATACACTGTTACCATTATTATTTTGAACATACTGTTAGCTAATAGATCACTTAATAATAAGAAAAATAAACTTTTAAATTTTACCTTTACTTATTTCTTCTCTGTTGCTCTTCCTTTCTTTATATAGATCTGAGTTTCTGTCCTTTATCATTTGCCCTGTCTCCAAAGAATTTTTTTTTTTTAACATTTCCTGCAAGGTGTTCTACTGTCATTACTGTTTCAAACATTTCTTCTGTTCCTTTCTTTCTTTCCTCTCCCACTAGAATTCTCATTAGGCATGTGTTATAACTTTTTCAGTTGTCCCACATTTTTGGATATTTTTTTTCTCCTGTTTTTTTTTTTTTTTCTTTCTTCAGTCCTTTTTCTCATTACTTTTCAGTTTCAGTGGTTTCTATTAAGATATCCTCTAGCTCAGAGAATCTTTCCTCAGCTGTATCCAGTCTACCAATAATTCCATCAAAGGCATTCTTCATTTCTCTTTTCTCTTACAGTGTTTTTTCATCTCTCTTTGTCTCATTTTTATTTTTCTTTTTTTGGTTCTTTGTTACAATTTCCTCCTGCCTTCATTATCCATCTGTTCTTGCATGTTGTACTTTATCCAATGGAGGCCTTAGCATCTTATTCACAGTTGTTTTAAACTCCTGGTCTGATAATTCCCACATGCTTGCACTATCTTAGTCTAGTTCTGATGCTTACTATTTCTCTTCAAACTTTGATTTTTCTGTTTTAGTATGTCTTGTACTTTTTTCTTCATAGCTGAACATGATGTACTTGGTAAAGGGAACTGCTGTAATTAGGCCTTCAGTGGTAAGGTGTGTGTGGTGGGGAAGTGTTTCATAGTCTTATGAGTAGGTCTCAGTCTTTGAGCGAGCTTGTACCACTGAACTGTGAACTTCTCACAGGCTTCTTAATTTTTTGCCCCTCTTCATTGGGACAAGATGGCTAGAGTGGGCTGCATTTGGATATGTCCTCTTTTCCCCATGGAAGGCTAGAGGGGGCTGGAATTGGGTTTTTCCTTCCTCCAGGTCAATTAAGTTCTGATTAACCCCAGCAGGTTAGGCTCTAGCTAAATAGTTTCACCTGAGGGCAGACATTTTAAAGACAAACAGGGTGCTCTGGCGTATTTCACAATGGCTCCTTTTCCTCTCTTCCTGCCAGAAGCACAAGGGGATTTTTCTCTGCTATTCACTGCAAGAACCTGGTCCACCTCCTGGAGGTAAGACACAAAAGTGTGGGGATCCTGTGATGTTAAAGGTCAAAGACAATTTGTTATTTCAGTATTGCTTTTTCCCATTTTACAGATAACCCGAGATGTAGGTAAGTTTTATATTATATTTATTTTACCTGAAGGATGTCCTTTAATATGTGTTGTGTATTGAATTCTCTGTTTTTGTCTGTGAAAGTTGTTATTTAGCTTTCCTTTTTGCAAAATATTTTCACGTGTTACAAAGTTCTTGGGCTGAGGTTTTTCTTTCAGAACTTGAAAGATGCTGGTCAGTTGTCTTTTGGCTTGTATAAAACTTGAGTGTGGATTTTGTTGTAGCTATAATTACCCTTAGTGCTTATTTTGCTCCCAAATTGTTCAGGGTTACCTTGTGCATAGGGTGCAAGTTGGATTTTTTTCTCAATGCCCCTGTTCTCCTATTACCTTTAAGATTTTCCGTGTGCTTCCACATCAGAATAAGTCTCTCTCCATATATCTCACCTCAGGCATGGACTGCAGCATAAGTCAGCACAGAGTAGCCTGGTGGTAGGGGCAGGGAGGGCCTTCTCTGTTGTTTTGTTCCAATTTCAGGCTTAGATTGGCTTGGTGTTCCTGATTCTTGGGGATGGGCTTTCTTTATGACCTTGCTTTGGTTCCTTTTGCTAAATGCCTCTAATAGCCAGAGTCTGGAGAATCTGTAACCCTCCTTCCAAGGGTAGAAATTTTTTTCTTTTTGGTGCCCCAGGTGCAGCTGTTTGCTCTTTCCCCAACTCACAGCTCAAGGATTTTTTTTTTTTCCCCTGTAGGAGAGAAGTTTCCAAATGGAACTTTGTGCTTTCCTGCAGTGGCAGCTGCTTTTCTTGTTCAGGCTTGAACCACAAAGGGGGCCTTTTTGTAGTGTCTCACTCTGCTCAAAATTGTTTTTGTTTCCCTGTGGTGACATCCATGGAAAACTCTGAGATTGAGTGTAAAATCCCTGTTATCTTGGGCTCTTGGGGGTTCTATATTCTCAGGTTATCCCACACTTGGTCTTTAGGAATTTGCTAAAATTTTTAGCTGAAATCTTTTTATTGGCTTATATGTCAGCCCAGGTTTCCTACTCTGTTCTGCCCCCAGATAAGCCACCACTTGTACTTCCTTGAAGGTGCCTGTCTTTTCTCAGATTTCAGCCTACTGGCTTCCTCTGTGATCTCAGCTATTTTATTAGCTAAGAACAAAATTATAATTTTGTAGATTATTTGGCTTTTTCCTGTTGTCTGAGTGGGAGCTCTTTCTACATTTCTGTATCTTAATGGGAAGCCAATCCTTTCCAGAGAAGAGTTTTTGTTCAGCTGAAAACCATTAAAACTGACACCTGCTTCACATAATGAGAAAGTAACTCATAATTGTTTTTGGCTATTGATACTATTACTTTCATTAGCAGATGTATTGGCATCACCCTTTGAAAATTTAGGTCTTTAACAGGGCAGAACACAATTTTTCTATGACTAAAATGTGTATGTGATGCTATCTTGTAAATGTGATGCCTTTGGCATATCATTATTAAACTGTTGGCTTTAAGTTGCATTTTATTTTTTATTAGTAGAGTTACACATAAAATGGATGTTTTTATGTATAAAAAAATCAGAAATTTAACACTGTCTCACAGAAAGCTGATTTTATTTTCTGTTCACTTAAATTTTGAAATTTTATTTATCTTTAGGACATTTCAGAATGTAAGCACAGTAATTCCTTAGACAATCAAGCAATTTTAGCTTATCATAATTCTTAATTCTAATGTATTGCATCATTTCAATTATATTTCATTTCATCATTCTGGCCATTATCACATTTAACTTGATCAGTGTCAAGACTACTTGAAAGTTCAGCTTATATATAAGATACTAATGCACTCTTGACTTCTGATGAATAGAGTAATAGTCTAATGCACTCAGAAAAATGTTTTTCCAAAGCTGTTATGAGTAATAGACAGAAGTATTCTGTATTTACCCAGTTGGGTCAAAAAGCTAGAAGCAGAGTGACACTGAAAAATATAACAACCATATATAATGAATGTATTATGGTCTCACGTTATCTTTTTATGTTGTCACTTTCAAGAATTGGATGAAGTAATAAGAGTAATGCAAAATCAGTTTAACCATGTGACCTTTATTTGTGAGATAGATGTTGTTCATTAATTCAATATATTTATTGAGTGGCTCTTATGACAAGTGCTGTTCAAGGAACTAGAGTCAGCAGTGACTGAGAACAAGCTCTGCTTTATGTATACATAGCTCTCCATTTTTCAACAAAACTTAAAAATATTTATTGCTCTTTTATATTAACTTTCCTGAGGAGATCTCAGGTGGGATAGCTTAACTTTGAATGTCATTTATAATTTTTAGCAGTTGACTGAAGATTTGACTGCTATATCATTTCTCTAGCATACATAAATGTGCTTTTTTTGTATTTGAACAATTCAGAGCAGTATATATGTATTTTCTTCTCTAAGGTTGTCAGTAAAATTGAGGAATTATAGTAGAACATGAAATAACTGGTTCAAATTTAAGCAAAGGCTTATGAAAAGTTTCATGTATTGATTTTTCCCTTTTGTTTTAAGATATTTGTGTGGCTCTTCTCAGCACTCTGTGTGCATGAGACAATACTAGGTTTTTAGCACCCTTGGCAACATGAGGAACAGGTCTCCTTATCAGGTCTAGGTTTAAGGTTGCATTTCATTGTCTTGGTTTTTGGTTTCCTGTGGTGTGCCGGATCTTACTAGCTTTTTGATAGCCAATTGCTAAATTTTCTAGAGATTGGAGTCTAGTAATTTAACAGTTGGTAGCTTAAGCTCTGACACACTGAAGTATTTTATTACAGTGGAGGCATTTTATTGTTGTGTTTTGGAGTCCCCAACACCATTCCTACATTAAAAGATTGCCTAGAATGATTCGTGGGACTTAAATCTTTAGGAGTAAAACTATATTTTATCACACAGGTGTAGTTAAGATAAACAGCTGGATCATAAGGGAAAGAGACATAAGTATAGTGTGGATGAATCTGCCTACAGACTTCCTTATGCTTTCTCTGTCTCATTAGGTGTCACATGGAGCACACATTTCCCTAACAATGAAAATGCAGCAACATGTGTGCTGTGCTTTTGCTGAAGGAAGTTGACTAGAGACTCATGGCCTAGGTTTTTTTTTTTTTTTTTTTTTAATTTATTTATTTAATTTATTTATTTTTGACTGCATTGGGTCTCTGTTGCTGTGTGTGGGCTTTCTCTAGTTGCGGTGAACTGGGGCTACTCTTCATTGTGGTGCGCAGGCTTCTCATTGTGGTGGCTTCTCTTATTGCAGAGCACAGTCTCTAGATGCGCGGGCTTCAGTAGTTGTAGCACACGGGCTCAGTAGTGGTGGCTCGCAGGCTCTAGAGTGCAGGCTCAGTAGTTGTGGTGCACTGGCTTAGTTGCTCTGCAGCATGTGGGATCTTCCCGGACCAGGGCTCAAACCCGTGTCCCCTTCATTGGCAGGCAGATTCTTAACCACTGTGCCACCAGGGAAGTCCCTTTTAAAAAATATTTATTTATTTATTTATTTTTGATGGCCTAGGTTTTTATTGGGAGCTGGTCACATAGGCACTCACTGCCTAGCACATACCAAAATTCCAGACTCCCAGAAGGAAAGCAGATGTAGTATAAAGCACATCATTTGCACAAGTATTTCAGACACAATATACAATGCTTACTATTTTGGGAATGGTAAGAATACTCTTGAAATCCACGTTCACAGATACCAGACAAGGGCCAGTTTTGAAAGTAGGCCTTCTAAGGATAGCAGTCTTGGGCCAGCTATGTTAACCCTTTTCTGCACAAGTAACTTTGTTTCTAACAGCCTAGTTGTAAAAATCTTGCATGCTAGGAATAATAACCAAGTTTCTAACTACCTATGTACCTTAATTAGAATAACCAGGTTAGAGCTATTAATCAGATCTTATTAACCAGAGTTATCTTTCTACTTTCTACTCTAGTTCTGGTAATAGATCACCCTGCTCCTTCTCTGTGCTGGTCTCATTATTCATTTTATACATTTACTCCTTCAGTAAACATTCACTGCTCTATATGCCATCAACATAATCCAAAATATACAGCAGAGTGTACCACAAAATACCTTCTGTAAAGGAACTTACACTTTTTTGTGGTGAGGTTGTGTGTATTGGAGTATAGAGACTTTCAACTTGTTTAATACTTCGAAAAAAATCTAAGGAGACGAGAGAGTGACGGAGTTGGATTTGAGTTAGTTTATATGTTGTTTTCAATGAAGGCCTCTCTGGATATTTGAACACAGAAGTGAAAGAAGTACAGGAGTAAATTACACATATACCTAGAGGAAGTTCCCTCCAAACAGAATTCCATGTTCCAGAGTCAGAAATTGACAGAAGAAAGGCAAGGAGGTCAACATGCCTGATGTAGAATAAACAAGATATTTAGAGAACAGGTGACATAGAGAAGGAAGGGAAAAATGGGAAACATATTTTAGGAATTTGTAGTTCCTGTTAACATCTTTAAATTTTCCTCTGAATGAGAAGAATCCTGGAGATTTTGAGGAAATAAGAGTGATATGATCTTATGTATATTTTAAAAGTCAGAGCAAATAATAGGCTTAAAGGATGAGGATGGAATATTAGCAGAGAATATACAAAGAGACTATTAGGAATATATTGTAATAATCCAGAAACAAAGATCATGGTGAGGATCAGAAGAATAGCAGCGAGTAGAAATTGTAAGAAGATTTGGGCTAGGTATATTTTGACATTTCCTTTTCCAGTAGGAAAAGAATAGAACAAAGAGAATCTTTTTGGATGCTACTTTCAAGGTCCTTTAAGATTTTTGGTTGAAATAACTTGAAAGGTGTTGATATTAATTGAAATGAGGACAACTGAGAGAGAAGTGTGCTTTGGGGTAATCAAGAATTTGTATTTGGATGTGTTATGTTTGAGATACATATTTGACGACCAAGTGGAGAGGTTGAGTAAACAGTGGAACATAGGAGTCCAAAGATGGTCAGAGGTGAGGACTTGGAGATCAAAACTTGGGAGTAATCAAATTAAAGATGACATTTAAAGCTATGGGAATGGAAGACATCACAACATGTAGTTAGAAAAAGTTACAAGGACAAAGCCATGGAGCGTTCTAATTTGTACAGGAGTGGAAGATGAGAACTGCCTATAGTGGAGGCTGAAAGAAGTACAATTAGTCCCCTACATATGAACCTTAAGTTGTGAACTTTCAAAGATGTGAACATGTGATGTGTGCCAGCCCCTGTATGCCAGCTGCTATACTGTACTACTGTACTTTTCAAGGTACTGTACTGCAAGATTAAAAATGTTTTCTTTATTTTTTGTGTTTGTTTTTTTATGTACGTATTATTGTGTGAAAAGTATTATAAACCTATTACAGTACAGTAGTATATAGCCGATTGTGTTAGTTGGGTACCTAAGCTAACTTTGGACTTATGAACAAATTGGACTTATGAACATGCTCTCAGAACAGAACTCGTTCATATGTAGGGGACTTACTGTAGTCAATGAAGTAAGAGAACCAAGAAAAAGTGGTGTCTAGAATCAGTGTGAAGAAAGTCTTTCAAGAAGTGATCAACATTGTCAAATGTTGCTGATTGTTTGCATTAGGTAAAGTTTGAGAATTAACTGACAGACTTAAGGTAGATGTTCCTGATATTGGCAAGAGCAAATTATGTATGTTATACTAATGGTATAAATTCATGTGGGCTCAAAAGAGGATAGGAGAAGTGTAAAGATGGACTATAAATACAGATTGTAGATTCAGAAGATTTGGGAGTCAGAAGGATTTTTTATAGGCACTAATACAGCACTTTTTATGATAAAAATTGTTCAAGAGAGAAAAACCTGATAAGTCAGAAATTAAAACAGTATCATAAATGAGATGGGATGGAATCCAATGCATAATTGGAGGGATTCATCTTGGACAGGAATACTGATACACAGCAACAGCAGAAGAAAAGGTAGAGTATATGAGAATCACAGTAGGTGGGATGGTGGATGTTGTGTTGGCTGTTTCTGAACACTTCTATTTTGTCAGTGAAATATTTACAAGGTGAACATCTGAAAATAAAGAATGCGCTGAGGGCAGGGTGGTGGGAGAAGTTTTGTTAATTTGAGGAGAGAGGAAGATGGTACTGTGTATCTAGAAGGTTGGGTGTCTGAATTGACTAAGGAAGTTAAGGACACATTCTGAGATATGTGATCAGGAATTTAGCAGTTAATGAGTCAGTTCAGGTCCTTCAAGAAGCAGATGCCAAGGTGGGATTAAACATGTAAGATAGTTATTGGGGGAAATGCCTGCAAAGAGTAAAGGGTTAAGCATAGGTGAGGGGAGTCCTCAGACTGTGATGCAGGTCTGACACCTATGAAATGAAAGACAGGAAAACTGGGTAAGAAAACTTCAGACTGCAGTGCAGGTCTGAGAATGTCTTGGCCAGGCCAATGTGCCCATCAACCCCACCCCAGCAAAGGCTGACTACTGGGAGGGTCCCACTTTGGGCAGACATAGCCCAGCTATAGTAGTCTCGTCATATCCAGTTATTGGCTGGGAGAAGCCTAAGGGCAGCCCAACTTTGGTGTGAGCCTGAGAGAGAACCTGTAGGTGCTGCAGGCGGAGGCTCTCAGTCAGTGTGTTCACGATTTGGTTGTATGTTTTCCTCCAACCATGTTTAGCTGCTCTGATGTATTTGAGGAAGGAAGTAGGATGTTAAATTTAAGTAGATGTGAGAATTTCCAGAGTAGTGAAATGAAGGGAAAGAGGGAAAAGCAAACTGAAGCATAACTAAGCAGTTAAAAAGAAGAAGCAGAATCTAAGCTGGTTATGGACATGAGTGCCTGAGGGTGCTATAGTTCTACCCATGCAAACAAGGACCTGGAGTGTCTTTAGTAATGCTAACATCCTTAATTTTCTTTGCAAGTTTTGGAGCATGAAAGCATAAAAGACTTATAATCACATATACCTACATATATATAGAGAGAGAGAGGGAGGGAGAGAGAAACAATTTCAAAAGTTATCAATTTAAGTATATACATATGACTTAGATATAAGAGGGGAGAGAAGAATTTTTTACATCCTGGGTAGGTTTCAATTCCCATGTGTTCCTTACACACTTAACCACACTGACTTTGATTTTAATTTTCTATATCTGTTGTACTGTGAGCCTCAAATTCCAATGAACTACTTTATCATATGCTCAAATGAAAGCATTGAATTTGTTATGTTTGGAGATGATGTGCAAATCTACAAAGTAGCGCTTTGCTATGAGAATATGAAAGATACTTTAGGGAATTTAACGTTTTCTAATGACTAGGTTTAAGACCAGCTTTGAAACTACTACATTATTCCTGGATTCCCACTTAGTTTACTTCTGCTTGCCTGTGTGGATCCTCCACTCCCTCATTAAGTATTGTGGAACTAGCAAGTCCTTGCCTACTTGTGACTGTGCCCACCAGATGCCAAATTCTAACTGCAAGACTGAAATTTATTCCCATTTGTCCTGGGTCCATCACCTCAGTTCTTTTTCTACTTCAATGGGCAGGTCTAGTTCAATATATCTTGTCCTGCTTCAATATATCTTATCCTGTTTCAACTGAGAAAACCATGCCTGACTGTCAGATATATTCATAAGTAAATAATAATGGTTATAATTAGTACTGCTGTCACCAGTAAGTACCAGGAAGTAAGTCCTGTTCTGAGAGCCTTAAGAAATATTCACATCCAATCCTCTATAACAACACTGTATTTTATTATTGTTATCCCTATTGACAGATGAAAAAAATGAAGCCCACATTATATAACTTGCCTAAATTTATGCAATAAATTGTGGAGCTACAGAGAAACCAAGCTGATTACAAATGTTTAATTACTATCTTATACCCTTAGTGCTATACACTAAATATATCAATTAATAAATCTCATGGCTCACATTTTCAGTACATTCAGAGATTTATCTCCTTTTGAAGTTCTCCACATTAATAAAGAAATAGCACTGTCTACTTAACAGAAAAAAATAACAATGAGGGCTTCCCTGGTGGCGCAGTGGTTAAGAATCTGCTTGCCAGTGCAGGGGACACGGGTTTGAGCCTTGGTCTGGGAAGATCTCACATGTTGTGGAGCAACTAAGCCTGTGTGTCACAACTACTTAGCCTGCGCTCTAGAGCCCACGAGCCACAACTACTGAGCCTCCGCACCTAGAGCCCATGCTTTGCAACAATAGAAGCCATGACAAAGAGAAGTCTGCGCACCGCAACAAAGAGTAGCCCCCACTCGCCGCAACTAGAGGAAGCCCGCGCACAGCAACAAAGACCCAATGAAGCCAAAAATAAATAAATAAATAAATAAATAAATTTAAAAAAAAACAAAAACAATCATATGTCTAAGCCCCCACTCGCCGCAACTAGAGGAAGCCCGGGCACAGCAACAAAGACCCAATGAAGCCAAAAATAAATAAATAAATAAATAAATTTAAAAAAAAACAAAAACAATCATATGTCTATACCAGGCCATCATTAGGTACTTGTTGATTTCTTTTAGACCCTGAACACATGGCTTAGTGCTTACATTTATTGATGCTTCAGAGTAACTATTTTTGGTTATGCCAATAATCATAACCCTTGAACGGAAGTGTATGTAATTTTTTTCCTTATAGTTTCAAGTCTTATTTTCATTAGAATTATTGCTATAGGGCTTGAGGCTTTTCAGATCATAAAGCTGGTCTCCTAAATCAGAAACAGACTCTTCTACAGGATGATATATGCTTCCAGATGTGTATGTCAAAATAAAGCAATATTCTTGTTAAAGCATGATTTTTACCTATTTCTCTTTTTTTTTTTCTGGTCTGAGTTATACTTTCCAAAACTGTACTAGAAAATTAATTACTTAAAATTGCAATGGATGAAAAGCAAATTGAAACTTTAGTAAAGTCACTGATAGATTTTTGCTGCTGAAGTAAACCAGTTAACTGTCAGAGACATTGTCCTGTTTCGTTAACACTTTCTATCCATTAATTGTAGCATTTGTTTCTGAATGTCATGAGGAAATAGGTTTACAGCATTTAAGGCAAGGATTTCATTTTAAGTAAACAATTTTATTTTATAGAATTAGACAGTCTTTCTCTTGCTTTGTCTCATAGTCTTTGCAGCAACTGATTTTGTTTTGCTCTACACAGAATTTTTTCCCACTGGATTGAATGTTATGTAGGAGTATTAATTTTACTGACAAATTTTTACAAAATTCTTGTGTCACATTAATTTTTCTGTTACATAGGAATTAATAAAACAATTTGAGCTAATCAGATTTGGAATAATTAAGGACTAGTTTTTCAGGAAAAACATAATAAAACTTTGAGCTTGGTAAGTATATATATTGTAAGAAATATTTTCTATTTTTAAAATATTTTTGAATTTGATATGAATAGTCTGGGTATGGAGAAATAACAGTTTAAAGGAAAAAATAAATCTTTCCTCTATTGTATATTTCTTACATATCATGAAACTGATTTTGAATTGGCAAACCAAGTAAAAAGGAAGATGGAAATAATTATTCATATAATATAGCAGTGCTCAAAATTAACCATGCTATTGGGAAGACAGTTTCACTTCCTATATACCTCATAGTTTCTCCCCTTACAGTCTTTCATATGCACTTCTTCCTTTATATTATTAATAATATCATCTTAGTCAGAATTTGATAACTTCTCATTTATGTAACTTCAATATGCTTATAGTTGCTGCCACCAAACTCTTGTTATTTTCAAACTGCTTCCAGGTGGGTATTTTTAAAACCTCACTTTCACTTGGTTGTCCCTCTTTAAAATTCCTTATCCCTTAGTTCCCACTCAGTCTCACTTGACGGCCCTCTGCCCAGCACTCTTCAGCAAGGCCAGCTTCTCTATTGATAACCATGAATGTTCGGATCAGTTTTGCTGCTATTGTTTATGCTGTTCCTCAGATAAGCTAGATGCTGCCTTTCCTTTATGTCCAGCCCTGAATCCATTTCCTCCATAAAGTCTCACCCAATTGATTTGTCTCTGTTTATGATTTTCTCTTCTCTCAGTATTGTATTATCTCAAACTAGACTCTCAAATCCTATGGTACATGGTTGCTTCATGTACCATATTATTTCTCCAGGTAGATAATTCATCTTAGAATATTACTATGTTCTCTACCAAGGCTGTGGAACACTAAGAAACAAATAGATATTTAAGTAATTATGAAACATTCCAGTACATGGTCTACCACAGTAATAAGATTTGTTAAAATATAGTAGCATGCAGCATAAGACAGTAAGTGGTAAAATGCTCAACAAGGTGTTTGCTATTTTTTTAACTGAAATACAGTTGATTTACAATATTAGTGATTCAGTATTTTTACAGATTATATTCCATTAAAAGTTATTACAAGATGATGGCTATAATTCCCTGTTAAACAATATATCCTTATTACTTTTCTATTTTATACATAGTAGTTTGTATCACTTAATCTCATACCCGTAATTGTCCCTCCCCCTTTCCCTTGCCCCTTTGGTAACCACTAGTCGGCTATATCTGTGAATGTTTCTGTTTTGCATTTATATTCATTTGTATTATTTTTAAGATTCCACATATGAGTGGTATCGAACAGTATTTGTCTTTGTCTGATTTATTTCACTAAGCATAATATTTTCTAGGTCCATCCACGTTGCTACAAATGGTAAAATTTCGTTCTTTGTTTTTTTTTTTTTGCTGAGTAATATTCTTGTGTGTGTGTACACATACACACCACATCTTTATCCATTCATCTGTTTATGGACACTTGGGTTGCTGCCATGTCTTGGCTGTTGTAAATAGTGCGGCTATGAACATTGGGCTGTATGTACGTTTTCGAATTATGGTTTTCTCTGGATACATACCCAAGAGGGGAATTAATGGATCATATGGTAGTTCTATTTTTAGTTCTTTAAAGAACATCCTTAGTGTTCCTCAGTTTCCATAGTGGCTGCATCAATTTACATTCCCACCAACATTGTACAAGTGTTCCTTTTTCTCCACATCCTCCAACATTTGTTATTTGTAGGCTTTTTGATGATAGCCGTCTGACAAGTGTGAGGTGATATCTTATGGTGGTTTTGATTTGCATTTTTTGATTAGTGATGTTGAACACCTTTTCATGTGCCTGTTGGTCCTCTGTTTGTCTTCTCTGGAAAAATGTCTATTCAGGTCTTCTGTTCATTTTTTTTTATTGGGTTGTTTGTTTTTTTGGTATTGACTTGTATGACCTGTTTATGTATTTTGGATATTAGCCCCTTGTTGTTCATATTATTTGAAAATATTTTCTCCCATTCTGTAGGTTGTCTTTTCATTTTCTCGATGGTTTCCTTTGCTTGCAAAAGGTTTTAAGTTTAATTAGGTTCCATTAGTTTATGGTTGCTTTTATTTCTGCTGCCTCAGGAGAAAGATACAAGAAAAGATTGCTACAATTTATGTCAAAGAGTGTTCTGCCTATGTTCCCTTCTAGGAGTTTTATGGTTTCCTGTATTACATTTAGGTTTTTAATCCATTTTGAGTTTGTTTTTGTATACGGTGTGAGGAAATGTTCTAATGTTATTGTTTTTACACATAGCTGTTCTCTTCCCAGCACCACTTATTGAAGAGATGGTCTTTAAAAAATGGTCTCTAAAAAATTTTGAGGCAAAGGAGGCAAGAATATAAAAATGTAGAAAAGACAGTCGTTATAGATTGATATACCTGAAATTAGCTACATCTTATTAAATTTCTTCCAAGTAAAGAGTAGCAAGATAGATCATATTCTGAATGAAACCTTCCAAATTTATAACTAAGTTCAAACATTACATGTCCAAAATCTCAAAAGCTGAGTAAAATATTTTTAAACAATAATTTTTAATTATGTTAATCAAATAAGAAAAAAATTACACTCAACTTTTCCTTCTTAATTTTTTGTTTTATATATAATTTTGGGAACCTGATAATTTGTGGACCTGCCTAATATTTCCCCTATCCAAATACAATCTACCTAAACACAAGCAATATTTTCATGCCATTAGCTTTCATTTGTATTGGAAATAGATTTCCTTTGCCTAAAATATATGTCAAATTAAAAAATACATTGCCAAACCCCAAGTTTGAAAGAAAATAATGGCTTCCTTTAAAAAAAAAAAGACATAAGTAAAAATTGGGGAAGTAAAACCCTAGAGAAAAGTTAATTCTGCTTAAAAGTATACCTAAATTAGTAAGTTGCTGGTACTGGCTTGAATAAGAAGTTACTATTTTGGATTTGACTTTGACATGGTAAAGCTCATGTCATCTTTAATATGCAGTTGAGCTTTTTAACTTTTCTTTTTGATGATAATAAAAGTTCGTAATCTGATTCAGAGAGGTTCATAGAAGCACATCAGATCAGAATCCCTATAGCTCCTGTTGCCAAGCAAGGGTTAGCTTGTGTCAAGGAATTCCTGATTTTCTTCCAAGGCTGAGTCAGATTCATGTTAGACTATTTATTATCTTTTCAAATGGATAAGGTCAAATTGTGTGAGTATAATTTTTTTTAAATGTGGTATTCATTATGTTATTTTAGTAAGAAAATATTTAAATCTACACTTTAAAATGGTAGGAGAATTAAATTTCAAAAGGGTCCTGCAGTATTTTCTGGTATTTTCAGATTTTTGCCTATTAAGAAACTGACAAGACTTTTTGATTTCTGATTTCAACCTAGAGAAACACTTCTTCCAGTCTTGGAGAGGTCAAACAGTTGTCTCTGTTGACTCTATTAATATTAGTATTAACATCTTAATTACTAAAGTATTATTTGCCTCTTTCACTCTCATATTCTCCTTAGTTTTTCCATGTCACTCAATCTTCCTTTGGTAGCACCAGAGATCAAGGGGATAGTGACAAAAGTCAAGCGTTCATGTAGTTGTCACAAACCAAACTAATGCATCAAGCCCATCAGGAAAATGGGCTTTCCAGAGGTTTGTCTATGGTGTGGTGGCATCTGATGCATCAGATGAATTCATCACCACCTGGGTCATTTGTTCTTACAATTTTATCTGGAATCCTAATCTGAAAAGCCATTAAAATATTATTTATTGGCAACTCATATACATCCCCTTATAACAACTTTTCTCTGCTTCTAAAAGATCAAAATTGAGACTTATGGAAGTGATATTATATCGTTTGGTTGAACTCCAGCTTTTCTTTTTTTGTTGTTTGTTTTGGCCCCTCTCATCTCTCTTATCACACAAATCATAAATGCTGTACAGCCTCCTTCTCTTTAACTCATTGCTCCAGAATAAATTATTGATCAAACGTGTTCTAAGTTCACTAATGTGGCACAAATCCTTTCTGACAGCATTGCAAGTTTGTGTGTATGCACACACACACACACAAGCTTATAATTTTGTCTAAAACATATTTAATAAAATTATTTATGTTCAGCTGTACCCAAAATATGCCTCCCTCACATGTTCCATGTGTTTACTTAAATTTCCATTATCCCTATATAAAAGTTCACCTTTAACTTCCTACATTCTTCTCTTATAAATATTTTCCATCAGTGTCCTTAAAAATACTCTTCTATTTTAGCCAAAGATTTTCTGAAGCATAAACAAGGATGACAGCTGAACCTTGTTTTGAAAGATTTACCTCATTTTCTATGGAAAATTTAGCTGCCATTTATAGCCGATCCAAGAATGTGCTTTTCTCTGACACATCATTCTGAGAGTTAATTTTTGTATTCTTTGAAAAATATTAAGCTCCATGCTGTGGTAGTTGAACGTGGGTTCAGGCAACTTGCTACTGTAGGATCAGTCATATGCTGAGCTCTTAAGTCAAATTGTCATTCAGTGGAACAGTGATTCCTAAATCATTTTCGAGGGACCCTTGGGGTTCCCTGAGACCCTTTCAGGGAGTTTGCAATGTCAAAACAATTTTCACAATAATACTAAGATTTCATTTGCCTCTTTAACTCTGATTTTCTCATAAGTGAAGAGTGGATTTTAGAGGTTATGTAATTTGGGATTGCAACCAAGTGAACGCAGAAGCGGGTGTGAAAATTCAGCTGTTTCTGTTAAGAGAGATATTAAGAAGCAATATTGTAAAATGTAAACAATGCCACTCTTCACTCTAAATTTTGCTCCAGAAATACAAATATTTTTAAAATAAAACATGTAATTTATGTTAAATGTAATGGCTTTATTGATGTTGATTTTAAAATATTTATTTCATTTAAAATTTCTCAGTTTTAATTTCTAATGCAGTAATTACAGATATAGCTTGTATAAACCAAAGCTCTTTGGGATCTTCAGTATCTTGTAAGAGGGTAAAAGTGTCCTGAAGGCAAACGTTTGAAGAAACACTTTTGTAGAGGCTGCCTACTTTCTTCTTGAATATTTAAGTATAGCTGATCTCCTATACATAATTGGAGAACAAATTATAAAGCCAGCTCTAGTCAGTGCCAAATCCAAGTATTTATCCAGATCCTATGTCTAGATGGGTTTCTTGGTCATCTGATCTACATTCTTGTTTTCCTAGACTTCTGACCCTGGCTGAAAGCCCTGTGATTTGAAAACTTACTTGTATGCCCTTCTCTGGCTTATTGATCCCATCTTTCTAGTTTTACTCTCCTGACTCCAGTGTTACCAAGGTTTTAGGAGGAAGACACTCCTTGTACCAAAACAACCTAGAGGAACTCTTTCCTGGATTCAGCTAAGAATATACATATCTTTGCCTGCATTTATACATTAGGAGTCTGGAGTAATTGACATTGCTACCAATTGCATATCTGACATTTGTGGATCTAATAGTTGATAATTCCCAACAGTGTCCATGATGTGTTTATTGTCTCTTGTCTTTCCCAAGTTCCAAGTTATAACATTCCTTTATGATTAAAGATTTTCCTTGCCTCCCCCTTTAATTCATTCTGCTGTTGCCCTCACCCTCCAGTATGTCTACTGATTGGTGTCCTGCCCCTGATGTCTAGTCCTTGGAGCTGGACTCAACCACCTATAATTAGAAGTAACTCTCATTCCCTAGTTTAGCCCTTTCCTATTCCAGCCTACTAATGAAACACCTAATTGACTAATCTGGATTTTTCTTTGTTACAATTGAAAAAAAATTTATTCAAGTATAACATGCATATATACACAAATTATAGTCATTTAGGCTGAATTTTCACAGATTGAACATATTCAAGAAAACCAAAATTCAGATCATGAAACAACACTGCCAGCATCCCAGAATTCCACTCTATCTACTTCTAGTCACTGTTCCAAAAATAAAACCCACTTTCCTGTCCTTCTAACAGTATATGGGTTTACTTGTGTTGTAAATATATATACACATACACACATACATATGATCAAACAATATAAACTCTTTGGTATACAGTTTCTTTAGCATTTATTGTTTGTGAATTATCCATATTTTTATGTATAGTTACATTGTTCTCTTTGCATAGAATTACATTGTGAGAAAATACTGCAATTTATTTCACCATTCCACTATTTTTCAGCTTATCTGTAGTTTCTGAATAGTACTACTATGAACGTTTAGTATTTCTTTTTCATGCACATATGCATGCATTTCTATCAGTTATATGCTTAGGAATAGAAGCTAGATTATAAGATATGCTTATGTCTAGTAAATCTATTGATAGCATTTTAAATTTAAACTGCTTGCACAAATTTATACTCCTATCAGTAGTGTAAGAGTTCTGACTATGCCATATCCTTACAACACTTCTATTTTCGGACTTTCTGTTTTTGTGTAATAGTAACACATCATGGTTAAATTTTCATTTCTCAGAATAATGTTAAGTATGTTTCATATATTAGCCATTTGGATATACTTTTTTGTGCTTGTCCAAATATTTTGCCCATTTTTTTTTTTCTGTTAGTTTGTTCATCATTTTCCTATTGATTTACAGTACTCTGTATATTCGGGACATAAGCCCTTTGTCAGATGTGTTGCAAATATTTTGCCTCACTCTATGGGTTACATTTTCATCCGTTTCTGGTCATTCTTGAATGAATTAAAGCTCTTAGTTTTCCAATTATCTAATCTGTTATTTTTCTTTACAATTAGCTCTCTGTTTTAGAAATCTTTGTTTATTCAAGGGTCAGAAAGCTGTTTTTCTATGTTTCTTCTTACAATGTTACTGTTTTACTTTTTACTTTATTGTTTCAAGTAAATTTTAAAATTTTATCTTACTTTTTTAAAAATTTTGTTTAGATTGCAATCCATGTGGAATTGAGTTTTGTATATGGCATGGAATAGGGGTCAAGATAATGTTTTCATATGAAAATTTAATCCAACAACATTTATTTTAAAGATCATTGTTTCCACTGCCCTGTAGTATTTGCTTTGTTAAAAGTTACTTGATTCTGACTTCAAGCATTGTTTTCTATTTCATTGTCCTATGTGTCTTCTATTGTTGTGACAATCCTATACTTTTTTACGAGTACAGCTTTTTAATAGATGTTGTAATATGTAGTATATGTCTTACAGCTTTGAACTTTATTTTTCTTTATGTATTCTTGGCCCTTTATATTTTCATACAGATTTAGAACCACCTTTAACAATTTTTATGAAAATAAATATTTGAATTTTGCTTGGCATTGCTATAATAGATTAATTTGGGGAGAATTGGTATATTTAAAACATTGAGCATCTGAAGCATTGTATCATGTTATAGTAAGGAAGTTACCTTTTTAATCCTAGTTTGCTTAAAGGTCTTATCATCTATGAGTAATGAGTTTTAATTCTGAATATATTTAGAACCCCATAAGACATAGTTTCATATATTCAGTATTTATCTATATTTGCCTGTACATTTGCCCTTTCTGGTGTCCTTTATTCCTTTCTCTATTTTTATGTTTCCAGCAGAGGTAGTTTCCATTTAAAGAACTCCTATTTAGTATCTCTTTTTAGTGCAGGCCAGCCTGCAACAGATTCTCTCAAAATGCCTTTAGTCTTGAAAATGCCTTTAGTCAACACTTATTTTTGAAGGATGTCTTTTCTCTGTAGAGAGTTACAGGTTTGGTTACTTTTTTCAAAGATTCATTCCATTGTCATCTGTTCAAGAATTCAGCAGTCTTAGTTTTTCAACTTACACACCCATGAACCTTATTAGAGATCTCACAGGACGGTAGAGTTGGTTAGTATTAATACCCCTGCTCTCTTCATTTCTTTCACAAAAGCGTAATTTCTTACTTCCTTTTGTAACTTCTATATTCTTAAGAATCATTTACTACCAAAGGAAAGGTAGCTGAGGAAATTCTAATATTTTTCATTTTATACTTCAAATAAATAATAGACCAAGATAAGCTTTCTCATCTTTGACCTCAAGTTGATTATTGACATATCTATCACTCACATATCCAGTTATACACTTATATAAGAGTGATCTTATCCAAGCGTGGATTTATTTTCTTGTTTCCTATTTCTCGTCTTATTCTTAGCCAGTTGCCTTTACTTCTATGTTTACGTAACGATTCAGTTGCACCTGGGTCCCTCTAGTGTGTCCTCAGGGTCATTGGTGGAGATAAGACTGTATGTAATTAGTTGCTTTAACAAACCAAGGAACAACCTTTTCCTCTGTTCACTTCACCCACCTCCATGAAGGGTATGCAACCTTGGATTTTCTGCTAGGAATACAGCAGAAGCTCCTGGCCTCCAATTATTCACTTCTATTATTTTGTGAATGAAGTGGACAATTACGCACTTCTACTATTTTGTGAATAAAGTGAACTGTCTGTACCACGCTTTAGAACAGTCTTTTCTAACTCTGATTTGCATGTTTTAGAATTTCTTAAACTAAGATCAATATCTGGGTAGTGTCTTTTAGGAGTAATGACAGATGAAGTAGGCATTTTTCTCTCTTCTCTACTTTAATATTGGGCCACCACGAAGTGTGTTGTAAAAACTCCATTAAGTTTCTTACAAATTTAACCTCTTTCCCAATATTAACATTAGGCTGGGAAATTCTGTTTTCTTTCCAAGTACTATTTTTCGATTTTTTTTTTAAACCAGCCATAATCCTGGTGTGATGTCATAAATGAATCTGACAATATCATCTGCATGCTCTCTTGTCCTCTCAGTAGGAGCATAAAGAAAGGCGTACAGTTGAAGGGGTCCTCAAATGATCATATCTACCATATCTTGAGATAGTGGCACACTGGAGGAAGTTCTGTTTTGATTATCATATAATAAACTCTACTCAGCTGCTGTCCTTACCATTTCCAATGTTTCAGTGCTGCATTACGTATTATTGTGAGAGAGAGAAGGGACCATTTGTCCTGTTAGTATTTACCTCAGACTGGCTTTTACTGAACATAAGATGATACTTCATTCAGGTTGTTAGTGGATTAAATGCCAAAGACTTCACCTAACTTTGTGGGTCAGCACTCATAACTGAAGTTCTCAATTGGGTAATATCAAAGTTGAGCGTGGTTTTCTCCAAGTCCTCAAAAAAAAACAAAAAACAAAAAAACCAAAACACTGGGATGTAAATATAAGCCAGATTTTGTTAAAAGTTCAGGCTCAAAGGTCTTATCAGGGTCTCCTTCCTCCTTGCTTAATGGTTTCACTATTTCCAAAGCAGTTATGAATAAGTTTGTTTTTTTTTTTCCTACAGTTTCTCTTGGCTTTCCTTACTTTTCCACATATTAGCTAATTGATTGGTTTCCTGTTTCATGATATAAAATTTTTGTTACACCAAAACATAGATAGTTCAGTAACCATTTGCCCATCAAAATTTTATCAGTTCCTCCTTTTTCATACTTTCTGGGGACACAGTATTTATATTTTATTTTTCTTTTATTCAGTCAAGGGTCTTTTTGTTGATTCTAATCCAGTGAAACCAATCTGCTTATTGTAAGACTTCTGACTTAGTGTCAGTTCAGCCTAAGTATATGATCGATGGAAAGACTCACAAGACACTTTGTTCCCACCACTGGTTTAATAAGTTTTTTCATTTGATTTTTTTTTAGAAGACTTTATTTTTTAGAGCAGTTTTAGGTTCATAGCAAGACTGAGCAGAAGATAGTTTTCCTGTATACTCCCTTCCCCACACATAAATATCTTCCTCCAGTATCAGCATCTTTCACCAGAGTGGTACATCTGTTACCATTGATGAACTGATATTGCCACAACATTATTATCCAACGTTCATAATTGATGTTTGGGTGCACTTTTAATGTAGTACATTCTATGGCTTTGGATTAATGTATAATATGTATCAGCCATTACAGTATTAGAATAGTTTCACTAAAAACTCTCTATACTTACCTTTTCATCCTCCACTATCCACTAACCCTTGGCAACTTCTGATATTTTCACCTTCTCCATAGTTGTGCACTGACCAGAATGTCAAATAGTTGGAATCATATGATATGTAACCTTTTCATAATGGCTTCTTTCACTCAATAATAAACATTTAAGTTTCCTCTGTGTCTTTTTACAACTTGATTGCTTATCTGTTTTTGTTTTTTTTTTTCTTTTTTTTTGTGATACGCGGGCCTCTCACTGTTGTGGCTTCTCCCGTTGCGGAGCACAGGCTCCGGACTCACGGGCCCAGTGGCCATGGCTCACGGGCCCAGCCGCTCCGCGGCACGTGGGATCCTCCCGGACCAGGGCACGACCACGTGTCCCCTGCATTGGCAGGCGGACTCCCAACCACTGCGCCACCAGGGAAGCCCTGCTTATTTGTTTTTGTGCACTGAATAATATTCCATTGTCTGGATGTACCACAGTATATCTATTCACTTACTGAAGGACATCTTTGTTGCTTGCAAGTTTTGACAGTGATGAATAAATCTGCTATAAAATCTGTGTGTAACTTTTTCTGTAGACATAAGTTTTCAACTCCTTTGTGTAAATGCTAAGGTGTGCAATTGATGGATCATATGGTAATCTTATGTTTAAGTCTGTGAGATATTGCCAAACTGTCTTCCAAAGTGGCGGTACCATTTTGCATTCCCATCAGTAATGAAAGAGAGTTCATGTTGTTCTATATCCTCACCAGGATTTGATGTTGTCAGTGTTCTTGGTTTTGACCATTCTAATAGGTGTGCGGTGCCATCTTATTGTTTTAATTTCCCTGAAGACATATGATATGGAGCATCTTTTCCCATGCTTCTCTGGCTTATGTATCTTCTCTGACGAGGTTTGTTTGGCTCTTTTAGCCCATTTTTTAATTGGATTGTTTGCTTTCTTACTGAGTTTTTGAGTTCCTTGTATATTTTGGATGAGTCTTTTCATCAGATATGACTTTTTGTGAGTATTTTCTCTATTTGTGGCTTGTCCTTTAATTCTCTTGACAATGTCTTTTGCAGATCACATGTTTTCCATTTTAAGGAAGTCCAGCTTTCTATCCATCTCATGGATCATGCCTTTGGTGGTGTTTCTAAAAAGTCATCTCTGTGCCCAAGGTCCTCCAGATTTTGTTCTGTGCTATCTTCTAGAGTTTTATAGTTTTGCATTTACATTGAAGTCTGTGATCATTTTAAATTACTTTTTGTGATTTCATTCGATTTTTTGCATTTGGTTTGCTAGGTTGTAAGAGCCGATGTTTAAGCAAGTGTGAGCAACATCAAACCTGTGAGGCCAAAGCCTCTATTTCTTAACTATTTATAAAGTCTGCTACAAATATCCCAGTCTTATCCTAGCCATTCAGTCTGTAATTATACATTAGGGATCTCAAGCCTTTAGGATGCTTGAGACATCCTGGCATACAGTTAATAATTCTCATTTATCTTATGTCACTGCATTTCAGAGTTGCAAGAAAGTAATTCCAGGAACATATTTCCCACTTGTCAGGGTATGAGTTCAGAGCCTTTGAGTCTTTCCCTGAGAACCTCATGTAATATCTTATTTCTTAAAGCTCTTTTTAAAAAAGTAATGCTGATATTACTTGTCTTCAATTTCAGAGGCTTAAAGTTCTGCAAGTGCCTTATCTCGGCTACATATTTTTCTAATAGATAACAAAAGAGGCATTTTCTTCACTTTCTAGAAATATATTCTGTAATATATTAGCTAAAGGTGTACATATATCCCCATATCCCCTCCCTCTTGCGTCTCCCTCCCACCCTCCCTATCCCACCGCTCTAAGTAGTCACAAAGCACTGAGCTGATCTCCCTTTGCTATGCGGCTGCTTCCCACTAGCTATCTATTTTACATATGGTAGTGTATATGTGTTAATGCCAATGAATGAGGTTACTTAAAAAATTTCAAACCCAAACTTTGTTCAACTGAACCAATATGCCAGCTAATAAATACTTAATTTGAAAAATACCACTTTAAAGTGTTCTATTGAATTGGCTAAAACAAGTGTTGTTGTTCCCTACACCAAACAATGTTCATATAAATAAACAATGTGCTAGTGGAGGTGCAATTTGGTATCAGTGTTTTACATCATCCTACCAGTCTTTCACTTGTCAACATTCAGTGATTCTCCCAGTGGATGCTGTGCTAAGCTCTGTTATTGTGTATGGGGAGGATGAATATGGAAAGATAGAGGAAGAATATACATATAAAGAAACAAAACACATCTGCCCTAGAGATAGTTTTAGTCCATTTGGGAAGTATTTGCAATACACATGGAAATAACCTAGGAACATGTTCTGAATAAAAACACTTGTCATTAAAATTCCAATTTTCTTTAGTAAAGGAGGAGAAGAAAACATATTTTATACTTTGATTTGGTTAGACATCAAACATTTTAAAAAGAGTTTAATGTTTACTTATAATAATGCCATCTGGGGCTTCCCTGGTGGCGCAGTGGTTGAGAATATGCCTGCCAATGCAGGGGACACGGGTTCAAGCCCTGGTCTGGGAAGATCCCACATGCCGCGGAGCAACTGGGCCCATGAGCCACAACTACTGAGCCTGTGTGTCTGGAGCCTGTGCCCCGCAACAAGAGAGGCCGCGATAGCGAGAGGCCCGCGCACCACAATGAAGAGTGGCCCCCACTCGCCACAACTAGAGAAAGCCCTCGCACAGAAATGAAGACCCAACACAGCCAAAAATAAATAAATAAATAAATTTATTTAAAAAAATATAATAACGCTATCTATAGGTCTCATTTTATGGGAGATTCTAATCATAAGTGAAGAACTTAAGTTCCAGGTTAAAGGGTCAGAGATGCCAAGTTATTTGATCTCAGATCTAACATCTCAAAGCTCATGTTACTTTTACTATTTCCTGTTATATAGGAAAAAAGCCAAAAGTTTTTCTAAAATTGTTTAATCACATTGTGGGAAACAAGACAAAAATTATCTTTTAATCTACATTTATACTGAAATATAAAACATTCCATTCAGTCTTTTACTAATGGCAATATGACCTGGGAAGGATTTATTGCAAATGAAAATGTATATTCAATGTACATATGAAGACATTATTTAAAATCATGGCCAAATCACAAGGTTACATTCAAACAAATGTACTAGACTTAGACAAGAAGTCTTATTTTTCAAATAGTAAAGTCAAAAATATAACAAGTCATTTTACAAAAAAAAAATCTCAAATTTTAGCAAATATTTATATAGGGTTACTCAGTCAATGTACATCATAGATAATGTTGATCATAAGAATGTCCTATTACTAAACAATTAAATATACAAACTTTGAATCACTAAATATGTGCTTATTAAAAATGGCCTGTAATATCTTTGGGACATATTTCTGACAGAATATAATAATTAGCTCACTGTTTGGGTCAAGATATACTTCTAAGTTTTGTACTAAATTACAAGAATCACAAAAATATGATTTCTTTCAGCCCCCAAATATTTCATAGACCTTTACTAAATAAAACTCTTCAACTAATATGTAAAATCCAGGGAGGAAAGAATTAAAACTTGTTGACTTTCTTTTTTTCCCATAGCATAGTCCAAGTTGTTTGTTTTTCCTTTAATGAATTATTTTGGAATTTAACTTAACTTATGCTATTTTGGGTCTTTTTATTCCACAGATACCTAATTGACTAATTTGATAGATCTATTTTGACTAAAGTCAATTCTAATGGTTTTCATCAAGATCAAAATCTTGATATAATAACGATTGATATAACCTTCGATAATTCACCTAAAAAATACTGCTTCAGCAGATACAACTTGCAAGGAAAGGGGCTATGAAACTCATATATTGTAGGATTCAAATTCTTTGTTCTTTAGTAAAAATGTCAAGGTTTTAGGGGAATTAAGTTAGATAACCTCCTCTGGAGAGGAAGGCAATACATGCTTTGTCTAATTAAAGAAACCAGTGCAAAAATAAAATGGGTAATCTGTCACAATATAGGACTTTTTAGTTTTAATTTATTTATTTTTGGCTGTGTTGGGTCTTCGTTCCTGCGTGCAGGCTTTCTCTAGTTGCGGCGAGCGGGGGCTACTCTTTGTTGCGGTGCGCGGGCTTCTCATTGCAGTGGCTTCGCTTGTTGCAGAGCACGGGCTCTAGGCGCGTGGGCTTTAGTAGTTGTGGCTCAGGGGCTCTAAAGCGCGGGCTCAGTAGCTGTGGCACACGGACTTAGCTGCTCTGCGGCATGTGGGATCTTCCCGGACCAGGGCTTGAACCCGTGTCCCCTGCATTGGCAGGTGGATTCTTAACCACTGTGCCACCAGGGAAGTCCCACAATATAGGATTTTTGAAATGAGATCATTATTTTAAATATTCATTTATTTTATTTATTCCTGCTCTGTGTTTTACAAAAAAGTAGAAAAGAAAATGTGAAAATAGGAAGAACAGATCGGGAAATTTCAGTTGGACAAACATTTATTGCTGTTTTGCGTTCAGGCTGTCAAGTCACTTCATGACAGACTTTTTACTTTTCAACCGATTTTGCCACATGTAGATACAGTCTATGAATCTCCTTTGGTAATAGAATCTTTATGGATTTTAAATTGAAGGCTTTTGCTTCTGGAAAGAGAAGAACATTTTAAGCAGTAAATAAATAATGCAAAGCATCACAGAGAAAAATCACCTCTGATTTGGTTTCTATACATAAGATGCTGATCTTTATGTTAAAGCAGAAACAGAAATCATGAAAGAGACTATTTCTAAGCAGTAATAAAACCCAGAAAAACAACTTTGATTTATTCATTCTTTTGACTTCTTGATTGGCAAATTGTTTTTCTGTTCATGTTTTGTTTTTTTTAAGTTGTAAAAGGCAAACAATAGAAAATAATCCAGATATTACATTACCTGATTATTTAAAATGAACTAGAATTATGTAAAATAGACTTACCTTTATTAGAAAGGTTAAGGCATTTTTGTTTTTGTGAACTAGGTGAATACTTGACTAACCTGATAGCCTATATGTACTTTCTGTTTTAATGAACATAATTTGAATAGAATCTCAGTAGTACAATTCCCTGTGAAAGCAGAGAAGGAAAAAAATGTTCCAATAAATGACATTCTACTAGTGGCAACTTGAAACAGATTGCATAGACTTTTGGAAGCTTACTTCCATTTGTTTGATTATTACATAGTAAGTTAAAGCAAATTAAAGAAAAATATACTTCACAGGCCTAACACACTGTGCACAAATTTGCAGTGACATCAGTTGCTGCTACAGAAGGTTTATTTACGTAAAAATACAATAGTCATGTCTATATTCACGGAAATAGTATATAAGCCACACAGTGCTAAAACAGAAGTTATAATTTTTTTCCCTTAATTCTCCTTATGAATAGATTTAGGCTTTGGGTTACCTATTTAAACCATCTCAAATTCATTGCTTTTATTTAACTTACTTGCACAGATTTTATAAACATATTATTGAAGAAATATAGAAGCCAGTAGGAACAGAAATGTTGAGTGTAAATGTCAAATTCCTAGAGGCTTTCCAAATGTATTTCACTGTGGAAATCAAGCTGTCTCTCATTTTCAGATTGTTCTCCTTCGTTATATTATTGGCTGCCTATTACTATTACTTAGCCATATTGAATTTTACATTATTTAGAGTGGAATTTGTTCACGTTCATTTTTATATTCCTGTTTTCACACATCAGTAATAACATACAGAGTAGAATGCTTTATATACCAGAAGTTCCCAATCAAGGTATATTATGTAGAGGTGAATTTCAACATAAATGAACATATCAAATTTTATTTTAGCCTTCAAATTGCAAAAAACTGTTCTTTGTAACATAGATCTGGTGAAAAGGGGTAACAAAATATAGGATGACAATAATTTAATATCAAATATAATTCAGTATCAAGTCAAAACAACACTAGAAATTTTATAGAATAACAGAAATTTAGCAGGGCCAGTGTCTCTTGCGCATAGAAAAAATAGTGTTAACTGTTATTTACATTGATGAATGATTAAGCCTTGATGTTCCCAGGAAGTAACTTACCTATTTGAGTCTCAATAGGTGTTTGACCCTTCCTTCTCCTTTGCACATGAAATTATTAATGTATTCACAGTGAAGACAGCCAGTTCAGTAATTTTTCTTATTGAGTCAACTAATTGGAAATTGTCTGTCTATCTCCATTTTGTTGAAAAGATCCATCACACGTGCTGAGCAAACCCTATAACGTGGCCATTGTGTAGTTTCTGTCACCAACATTACAGTGACTTTTTTTGTACATTTTCTTCTGAATCTTTCAGACTGCCTCAGTTAAAAAACAAACAAAAAAGCCATTATCGGCAGGAATAATGTTGATGCATTAGGCAATGATGAAACGAAGACTTGCTGAAGGATAGCTTATATGGGCATAGCTTGCAGAGTAGCTCCCAAGAGCAGTTTTATAAAAGATGGAAACTCAGGCAATTTCTCCTATAAATGTTTTAGTACTGACCAAAATCCTTGAAATTTGACAGCTATTTCTTGAGCAGTAGTCACAAGTTACAGGGCACAAGAGAACATAATTCAAGAATCTGAACATAAATTATGTTACCCTAACCCTAAACTCATGGTTTGATAGTAATCTAGTCTTAAATTTCAAAGAAAATAACTATTTTATAAAATTTAAATCTCCCTTAAAGAAGTAAATTCAAGATAATACTATGACTCAGTAAGTTAAAAATTGCATAAATATGGAAGAGCTTTGTAAACTGAAACACCATAAAATCAGTGACTTAAAACTTACAAAGCCTTTTTGCATTATCATTGGTTAGCATAATATTACTCAGCTTTATCCCCTGTACTGTGAGGAATTTTCTACACCTGCTCCTGTTAGTATATTCATCCATCTGTCTTTCCACCCAAGCTATTAGGCTGGCCATAAATTTTGACTTTCCCTCTCCCTTAATCCTCAAATTGACCGAACAAATAAACATCTCATTTTCCCTTTAAATTATTTCTCAAAATTTCTCTCCTATTTATCTTCTGTGACATATCAATTCCCTTTCAAATTTTATCTACAGTATTGCAGTTATCTTTTTTAAAACTGAAGTGTAATTGATATAACATGAATTTTAGCTGTATAACATAGTGATTTGATATTTATATATATTGTGAGGTGATCACCATAATTTAGTTGATATCTATCATACATAGTTAGAAAAAAAATTTTTTTGTGATGACTTCAGATATACTCTTAGCAACTTTCAAGTGTGAAGTACAATATTATGAAATATAGTCGCCATGCTGTTCAGTACTTCTCCAGGACTTATTTATTCTGTAAGTGGTAACTGTAGCTTTGGACTACATTCACCCATTCTCCACCCACTCCACCCTGCTGCAAGATCTAAGACCTTGGTTTTTTGCTTTTTGTTTTTAAATTCCACATGTGGGATCATATGATATTTGTATTTCTTTGACTTACTTCACCTAGCATAATGCTTTCAAAGTTCATCCATGTTGTTGCAAATGACAAGATTTCATTCTTTTTTGTGCCTGAGCAACTTTCCATTGTATGTATACCACATTTTCTTTATCTATTCATCCATCAGTGGACACTTAAGTTGTTGCCATGTCTTGCCCATTGAAAATAATGCAGTGAACATGGGGGTGCATATATTTTTTTGACTTTGTGTTTTTGTTTTCTTTGGATAAAGACCCAGAAGTAGAAATTGCTGGATCATATGGTGGTTCTATTTTTAATTTTTCAAGGAACCTTCCTACTGATTTCCATAGTGGTTGCACCAATTTACATTCCAGCAAAGTGTGTAAGAGTTCCTTTTCTACACATCTTTGCCAGCACTTGTTATTTCTTCTCTTTTTGATAATAGCCATTCTAATACGTGTGAGGTGATCTTGTATCTTGTGTGTTTGTATCTACAGTATTACAGTTACCTTTCTAATTCTTCTCACTTGAATCTCGCCTCCATCAATGAGCAAAATATGCCCTTTTGAATGATCTGATTCAGGATTTCTCAAAATTCAGTGCGCATAGAAATTACCTGGTGATCTTGTTAAAATGCAGATTTGGATTCAATATATTTGGGATGCAGCCTGAGCTTTTGCATTTACAAGCTCACACATGATTCTGATAACATTCTGCAGATCACACTCTGAGAAGCAAGCATCTCAGTAAAATTTTAATTGCTCATATTACTCCCTTTCATTAAATTTGTCATTGCAACCCATCCCAGTTGGAATGGAGTCAATCTACTTGAACATGGAATACAAAGTTATTTAGGATTTTCATCATCAAATCCTTGACATTTACAGCCACTTCTTTTAAGCTCTCCTCTTTATCAGCTTTAAGTTTTAATATGTAGTTTACAATGTCAAATTTGAGTCTTTCTCCCCAAAATGAAGTTGAGTCATTCTATGTGACTGTTGACTCACACTCTTGTCCCTGCCTAGGAATTTTTCATTGCTGATTTCTCTTGTCCTTTAAGGCCCACTTTAATTGTTACCTCTTCCAGAAAGCCTTTATTGGCAACCTGAAGCTTGGTTTGACTACTCTTACACATACTCCCTTATCACTCTGGGTTAATTCTAACAGCACTTGAGATTTTTCTGAAACGTTTAAGTGTTTATCCCATTGACCACGGTATTTTCATCTTTGTGTCCCACAGACTTTGTCAAGGTACTGATGCATAATAAGAGCTAGTAAATATTTGCCTAACTCAACTGAAGTTATATGAGATCACTTCTGAAATTTGTCCAAATTATACATGTAACTGAATTATTGTTGGAATAAGTAGGATAACTTAAATAATGTTATTTGAAAATAACATTTACTTTTTTCCATTTTCTTATTTTTTATGGTCTTTAGTAATGTCCCTTTTACTGTTGGTATTGGCTGTTTGTTCTGTCTTCTTTACTTGATTTCTTTGTTGGGAGTATCAATTTTATTAGGATATTTCCTGGCTATATAGATCACCTTTGTTGTTTCCTATTTTCTTAATTTCTTGTTTTCATTTCTTTCCTTCTTAATTCTTTGATTTTCTTCATTTTTACTGTTTTTCTATCTTTGAGTCATACTTAGGTCTTTAATTTTTAGTCATACTATTTTCTAATGTGTTTAAATCTATAAATTTTCCTCTAAATCAATTTATAGCTGAACCTTACAAAATCTAATATGTATAATTATTATTCAAAATGTTTTATAGCTCCCATTGTGATTTCTTCTTGACCTCAAGTTATTTAGAATTGTACTGCTTAATTTCAAAATATGGACAGGTGGGCTTCCCTGGTGGCACAGTGGTTGAGAATCCGCCTGCCGATGCAAGGGACACGGGTTCGTGCCCCAGTCCGGGAAGATCCCACATGCGGCAGAGCGGCTGGGCCCGTGAGCCATGGCTGCTGAGCCTGTGAGTCCGGAGCCTGTGCTCCACAACAGGAGAGGCCACAACAGTGAGAGGTCCGTGTACCACAAATTAAAAAAAAAATATATATATATGGACCGGAATAAAGATGCAGACATAGAGAATGGACTTGAGGACACGGGGTGGGGGAAGAGTAAGCGGTGACAAAGTGAGAGATTGGCATGGACATACATATATATATATATATATATATATATATATATATACATATATATATACACATACATACATAGACACTAGCTATCTATTTTACACTACCAAATGTAAAATAGATAGCTAGTGGGAAGCAGCTTCATAGCACAGGGAGACCAGCTCGGTGCTTTGTGACCACCTAGAGGGGTGGGATAGGGAGGTTGGGAGGGAGGTGCAAGAGGGAGGACATATGGGGATCTACGTATATGTATAGTTGATTCACTTTGTTATGCAGCAGAAACTAACACAACAATGTAAAGCAATTATACTCCAATAAAGATATTTAAAAAAAGGATCATTAACATTTTATTACTGATTTCTGTCTTAATTACTTCATGGTCAAAGAGCATACTTTGTATAATTTGTATCCTTTTAAATTAGAGACTAATTTTATGACCCTACAAAGGACCAACTTTGTTGAAATGTTTAATGTGAAGTTGAAAATAATATGTATTGTGCTATTTTTTTGTGCATGTTCTGTAATTATCAGGTGAACCAATTTCGTTAATCACTGTGTTCAAATATTATGTATCTCTCTTTTTTCTTTGTATCCTATCAGTAGTGATAGAAAGTCATTAAAATTTCATTTACTTGGGGATTTGTCTATTTCTTATCAAGGGAACATTAGATTCAAATGCCCAGGTTACCTCTCTTCTCTCCTTTTGAATCTTTGACATAAACAGTTTTTGCAATGTTAGACCCCAATTGAGTTCATTTTTATAGAAAATTTGTTTACTTTTTAAGTTTGCATTGCCTTCATATTTAGCCATTGCCAGAGGCCCTGGGTGGCTTTTTAAATCATAGATCATCTTTAATTTCTAGTACAGCAAAGAGTCAATTCAAGTTTATTCTTATTGTTCAAATTTGGTATTTCATAATCTGGTTAGAAATCTGTTTTCTATATTTTCACATTTTCCCCTTAGAGTTGTTCCTAATGTTTTTTATCTTCTATCTCTATGTATGAAGACTCACAGAAGTATCTGATATTTAGGAACAAAAATATACCCTTTCCAAAATGAAATGAATAAAAATGAAAATGTGAAATAAAATAAAAAAAACTAATCTAAATTTAGAGTGAATCCAGGAAACAGAGTACAAATTAAAGAACCTTATGATATTTTAATGAGTGTATTCTAATGAAACATCAGAACATAAATGCAAACCATGTGATCTTATTTTTTTTCTTTATGCACTAATTTTGAGAAGATTTGCATCTTTGTATAACTGAGTTCCCATTCAGGAATGCTGTATATTTCCTATGTTGATTCTTTTGCATACCTCTGAATAGACTTTTCTATAATTTATTGCTGTTTTTTTAAATACAAATTCTGTAAAATTCTTGACAATTTCTGCTCCCCATTTATGTTCCAAAGGGTTAAGATCAGTATATAGAAAGTCTCGTTCTTAGGCCACTTTGTTGCATCAGGGATTCTGTACAAGATTTCTTTTTCCTTTTTCCTGCATGGAACAAACTTTCCAAACCTACTTATTCATCTAAAAAACTCTTATTCACCATTCAGTTTTTGACTTACTGCTTTTCCCTAAGAATTCTTTCCTGATTTTTGAATTTGGGCAAGGCCCCTCTCTTCTCCTCTATTTCATTTATCATAATATGTAACTCACTGCATTGTAATTACTTAGGATTAGTGGCTTTATTTATTGTATTTTTTAATTTTTGGCTGCATTGGGTCTTTGTTGCTGCGCGTGGACTTTCTCTAGTTGCAGCAAGCGGGGCCTACTCTTCATTGCAGTGCATTGGCTTCTCGTTGCGGTGACCTCTCTTGTTGCAGATCATGGGCTCTAGGTGCGCGGGCTTCAGTAACTGTGGCACGCAGGCTCAGTAGTTGTGGCATGCAGGCTCAGTAGTTGTGGCGCACAGGCTTAGTTGCTCCCAGCGGCATGTGGGATCTTCCCGGACCAGGGCTTGAACCCTTGTCCCCTGCACTGGCAGGTAGCTTCTTAACCACTGGGCCACCAGGGAAGCCCAGGATTAGTGGCTTTATACATAAAAGAATTGGAAAAAATTTTTTTTTCTCTCTCTCTCCTAAAATAAAGTCACCTGTGATTCAACAGTTCTGATATGTGGCTCATGCTTGTGTATTTAGCAAGAGCCTCCTCAGGCAATTCCAGTGTGGCTCTGGCTGAGGACCACTGCTGTAGATAAGCCCTTTGTAGAAGGGACTCTGAAACATTCAGTTTTATCTTTTAAATAACACAATATTTGGCATACAAGTACTCAATCAGTTAACTGAAGAATGAATACACTATTGATTTCTTACCATGTATTTTGTAGTCAGCCACTTTAATGTTCTTCCAGAGGCAGTCAGTGTTTCAATTTTTTAAAATACTCTTTTCCTATTTCATTTTATTATGAAATTACACTAAGAATTCCAGAACAAAGTTAAATTTGTTTAAGTTTAAATTTGTATATAAGGCTACATTTTTGTCTTGTTTATTTTTTCATCTACTTTCAAGTATTCTATTTTTTCAGTTTTATTGAGATATAGTTGACATATAACATTGTATAAGTATAAAGTATACAAAGTGATGACTTGCTGTATATATATATACATATATATATATGTATATATATATACTGCAAAATGATTACCACAATAAGGATAGTTAACACATCCATCACCTCATAGAGTTAACATTTCTTTCTTTTTTTTTTGGTGGTAAGACCTTTTAAGATTTACTACTCTTAAAAACTTTCAAGTATATGATCAGTATTGTTAACTGTGGTCACCATGTTATGTTATGTTCCCCTAGAACTTACTCATATTATAACTGGAAATTTGTACCTTTTGACTGCCCATACCCTATTTCCCCACCTAGCCCCTGGCAACCAAACTTATTCTGTTTCCATAAGTTCAGTTTTGCTCAGATTCTACATATAAGTGATATCATACAGTATTTGTCTTTCTCTCTCTGACTATTTTCACCTAACCTAATGTACTCAAGGTTCATCCATGTTGTCACAAATGACAGGGTTTTTCGTATGTCTGAATAATACTTCATTATATAATCTTGTTTTCTTTTATCCATTTATTCATTGAAGGACACTCAGATTGTTTTGGTTATTGTGAACAGTTCTGCAGTGAACATGGGGTGGGGGGTGCAGATAACTCTTCAAGACTGTGCTTTTTGATAATAGCCATCCTAACAGGTGTGAAGTTATAGCTCATTATGGTTTGGATTAGCATTTCCCTAATGATTAGTGAGGTTGATTACCTTTTCATATACTTATGTTTCTGGTGTCATAAACAAAAACATCGTTGCCAAGACCAATGTCAAGGAGCTTTTTCCGTATGTATAAGTTTAGCTACCCTTGTTTTCTTTTGGTTATTATTTGCCAGAAATATCTTTTTTCTATCCCTTTATGCTCAGTCTATGTGTGTCCTTAAAGGTAAAGTGAGTATACTGTGGGATCTTGTTTTTTATTCTTTCAGCTATTCTGTCTTTTTAATGGATACTTTAATCCATTTACCTTTAAACTGATTATTTACATGTAAGGACTTACTAGTATTGAGATTCTGTTGTTTTCTGATTCTTTTTAGGTCCTTTGTTCCTTGCTTCCTCTCTTGCTGTCTTCGTTTGTGATTTGAAAACTTTTTGAGGCATATTCTTTGAGTCCTTTATCATAATCTTTTGTGTATCTACTACAGGTGTTTCCTTTGTGGTTACCATGAGCCTTACATAGGATGTTTTAACTGAAGACATTTTAAGTTGATAACAACTTAACTTCAAATTTTGATAGCATATAGAAATTTGTACTTTTACTTTTCCCCTTCCTCAGATTTTAGGTGATTGATATTACAAGTTACATCTTTTTATAGTGTGCATCCACAACCAAATTATTACAGTTTTTAATGTATTAGTTAACTTGTAAACTATAGTTGTGATTTATGTACCACCATAACAATATTAGAGAATCTAACTTTGAATATATATTTATATTTACCAGTGTCAACTGAAGAAAGTTCACATGAGAGTTGTAAGTTAAGTTTTATTTGGAGCAAAATGAGGACTGTAGCCTGAGAGACAGCATCTTGGATAGCTCAGAGGTACCAGCTTCAAAGAGGCTGGAGGAAAGATCAGTATCATATATGATTTTAGGGGTACATGCAGTCAAGCAAATATTTTGGTAGAGGCTTGCTGCATCACAAAGAGCAGATGTCACCATTAATGGTTTTAATGCTTTTCTAGATACAAGGAGATGTAAGAATTAGGCTTATAAAATATTTTTCTGAAAATTTCTAACTATCTGAAGCTCTGTACTGCCAGTTTATCCCAGAGCACAGAGTGCCTCATTCCTGATCTCCACCCTGAACTCCTTTCAGGGTGTGTTGAAGGTCAGCAGCTATAGTAGCTAGTGTCTTAATCCTTATAGAGGCAGATGGCAAGTGCCAATTTTTTAGTTGGCACCAGTGAGTATATTTATGTGTTTCCTTTGGTGGTTTCCTGCTGACCCAGTTCCTAGTGATCCTGGTATCTTTGCATTGGTAACTGTGCATTTGAGTAAGCAGTCTCCTCTTCCAGGCTTTACAGGTTTGATTCTGCAGGGAAAGACCATCACCAGTCAGATTAGCTTGGGGGACTGGGGGGATCAGCTGGTAGCATTGGCAGGCAGGCAGGCCGGCCTTGCTATTGGGGTTTCTGGTTGGACAACACCACTGCCTTCATTCTGACTTGGGAGAGGGTTACTGCTGGCTGGGTTCTGCAGTTGGATGAGTTTGCTGGGCTGCGAGTTCAAGTGAGACCACAGGATGGGCTTTCTGCTTGGAGGGGCTACAGACTATGCTCCAAGTCAGGTAGGGTCACTAGGTGGGCTCTGCAATGGCTCTTGGTTGGGTGGGGCCTCAGAATGTGCTCTCAACTGTATGGTGGTCCTGACTGGACTCAGTTTTCAGACAAGGCCACATCAGAGCTTTGTTGTTGGTCAGAGACTCATGATGTGCTATGTAATCTGGTGGGGCCACAGGCTGTGTCCTGAAGTTGGGCAGGGATGGAGACTGGGCTTCCTGATCAGGTAGGCTGCTGGTTGTGTTCTGCTGTGGGGTGAGGTCACTGGCCTGGCTTTCTAGTGGGTGGGGCCTCCTTTATCCTGCTATTGGGTGGGGCTAAAGATGGTGGTCAGTGGTTGGGCAGGGTCAATGGCTGGGCTCCCTGCTTGGGCTAGGCTTCAGGCTGTTCAGCAATTGGTCAGGGCCATAGGCTGGGCTCAGAGGTTGCCTAGGTTCACTGTTCAGACACTCTGGTTCTGTGAGACCAGAGGCTATGCTTGATAGTTGGGCAAGACTGTTGGCTTGGCTCCTTGTCTGACTGTCAACTAGGTTCCCTGGCCAGATAGAGCCACAGGCTTGGTTTTGCAGAGCTGCTGACTGGGCTCTCTGCCACTGTTACCAGGAATGCAGTTCACCAAGATCTGAGCACTGGTTAATACAAGGAAGGCCCTCTCCCCTTCATTGTCTATTGTATACCCAGTGATTGAGCCCTGCAGACCCTCCCGCCCCCAGAGATCCCTGTGAGGTGAGACCCCAGTGGGCCTCTTAGGAAGCATCCAACAACACTTGGGGAGCTGGGTATCCACATCAAGCTGTTTTTCCACTGGAGAAAGCCCTCTTTGTGCAATCCTGTGCTGGCCTGGGAGAGGTGTGATGTGGTCAAAATGAAACTGTTTCTCTTTCCCTTCTAATGCCATCATTCTCAGTCAAGGGGGTGCTTTAGCCTGACCTCCAGGTTCTGGGATTTTCACAATGGTGTCTTGTCTGTGGATAGTTGCTATTTCGTCTTCTGCTGAGGAAGACTGAAGTGGGGAATAACCTATGCCACCATCTTGATACATAACTCCTTCTCTTGTTTCTTACTTGTTTGGAATGCAGTGTTTCACCATTAAGTATCACATGACATTGACAGTCATTTGGAGATTTATATTAACTATTTTAATCTTTCTAATCTTACTTTACTAAGGGTTTCTTAAAAATAAAGACTGGATGTTGTATTTTACCAGGTGTCTTTTTATAAACTCCCTACATCTATGTACATAGGTAAATCCTTTCTCATTTTCATGTATTATGATAATGTGTACTGAAAAAATCCCCACACTGGAAGGAAAATGTTAGTAGCTGGTTCTGTGGCTTCTCCTATAGGCTCATAAATACCTGATGCCTTAGCTCCTAGGCAGATTATTATTGCATCATTAACTTAAGGAATCTATACAAAACAATAGAGCCACTATAAATGGGAATCAGATCAAGAACTATCAATATGTGCCAGACCAACAACCAGTACTTCATCACTGATATTGTTTATTGAATAGCTGGTAACCAGTATTGATGAGCTGTAATGGCACTGTAGAATATGAGGTAGTCATTACTCTTAAGGGGCTCTGTGACTAGCAATGTATAATGGTGCATGGAAATTACAACTTCCCTGCACTTGGATGAACGTGTGTGTCTTAAGCGTGAAATTATTTGGGGACATAAGAAGCTGCACCTGAGAGTCATAGGAGCTTCACTTTCCTGTTGCTGTATGTGCTACATTGTTACCCATCTTTTTTTTTTTTTTTTTTTACATTTTAAATATATACAGTTATATTTGCCAAAAGAAACAAGATTCAGTTGTACCTTCTATATTCTAATCTATTTTTAAATTTTAATACACACTTTAATGGTTATACTCCATTTACAGTTATTACAAAATATTGACTATATTCCCCATGTTGTGCAATACATCCTTGTAGCCTGTCTTACACCCAATAGTTTGTTCCTCCCTATTACTCACCCTTATGTTGCTTCCCCCTTCCCTCTCTCCACTGGTAACTATCAGTTTGTTCTCTATATTTGTGAGTCTGCTTTTCTTTCATTATATTCACTAGTTTTTTTTTTAATTCCACATAAAATTGATATCATACAGCATTTGTCTTTCTCTGTCTGACTTAGTTCACTTACCGTAATGTCTTCCAAGTCCATCCATGTTTCTGAAAATGGCAAAATTTCATTCTTTTTTTTATGGCTGAGTAGTATTCTGTTTTGTGTGTGTGTGTGTGTCTATACACACACCACTTCTTTATCTATTGATCTATTGAAGGACACTTAGGTTGCTTCCATATATTGGCAATAGTAAATCATACTGCTGTGAACAGTAGGGTGCATCTATCTTTTCAAATTAGTGCTTTTGTTTTTTTCAGATATATCCCAGGAGTGGTACTTCTGGGTTATATGGTATTCCTAATTTTAGTTTTTTGAGAAACCTCCATCCATAGTGTTTTCCACAGTGGCTACACCAATATACATTCCCACCAACAGTGGACAAGTGTCCTCTTTTCTCCACATCCTTTCCAGTATTTTGTTATTAGTGTTCTTTTTGATGATAGCCATTCTGAGAGGTGTGAGGCCATATCTCATTGTGGTTTTGATTTGCATTTCCCTGATGACTAGTGATGTTGAACATCTTTTCGTGTGCCTGTTGGCCATCTACATTTTCTCTTTGGAAAAAATGTCTATTCAGTCCTTCTGCTCATTATTTGATTGGGTTGTATTTTTTTTATTGATGATGAGATGTATGAGCTATTTATATATGTTGGATATCAACCCCATATTGGTCCTAGTATTTGCAAATATTTTCTCCCATTCAATAGGTTGTTTCTTCATTTTGTCAGTGGTTTCCTTTGGTGTGCAAAAGCTTTGAATTAGATTCCATTTGTTTATATTTGTTTTCATTTCCATTTTTCTAGGAGGCAGATCCAAAAAACTATTTCTGTGATTTATGGCAAAGAGTGTTCTACCTATGTTTTACTCTAAGAGTTTTATAGTATCTGGCCTTACATTTAGGTCTTTAATCTATTTTGAGTTTACTTTTGTATATGGTGTCACAGAATGTTCTAATTTCATTCTTTTACATGTAGCTGTTTTGGTTTTTTTTACATGTTGTTTTCCCAGCACCACTATCAAGAAGACTGTCTTTTCTCCATTGTATATTCTTGCCTCTTTTGTCGTAGATTAATTGTCCATGGGTGTGTGGATTTATTTCTGGGTTCTCTATCCTGTTCCATTGATTTATGTGTCTGTTTTTGTGCCAGTACCATACCGTTTTGATTGCTGTAGCTTTGTAATGTGGTCTGAAGTCAGGGAGAATTATTCCTCCACCTCTGTTCTTAACATTGTTTTGCCTATTCAGGGACTTTTGTGTTTCCGTACAAATTTTAAAATTACTTGTTCTAGTTCTGTGAAAAATGCCATTGTAATTTTGATAGGGATTGCATTGAATCTTTATATTGCCTTGGGTAGTATGGTCATTTTAACAATATTGATTCTTTTAATCCATGAACATGGTATATCTTTCCATCTGTTTGTCATCTTCAATTTCTTTCATCAGCGTCTTATGGCTTTCTGAGTACAGATCTTTCACCTCTTTAGGTAGGTTTATTCCATTTATTCCTAGTTATTCTTTTTCATGGGATGGTAAATTGGATTGTTTCCTTAATTTCTGTTTCCTTAATTTCTCTTTCTGGTAGTTCATTGTTAGTGTATAGAAATGCAACATATTTCTGTATATTAATTTTGTATCTTGCAACTTAACTGAATTTATCAATAAGCCCTAGTAGTTTTCTGGTGGCATCTTTAGGATTTTCTATGTTTAGTATCATGTCATCTGCAGACAATGACAGTTTTACTTCATGCTTTCCAGTTTGGATTCCTTTTATTTATTTTTCTTCTGATTGCTGTGGCTAGGACTTCCAAAATTATGTTGATTAAAAGTGGCAAGAGTGGACATCCTTGTCTTGTTCTTGATCTTAGAGGAAATGCTTTCAGCTTTTCACCACTGAGTATGATGTTAGCTGTGGGTTTGTCATATGTGGCCTTTATTATGTTGCGGTAAGTTCCCTCTATTACCACTTTCTGGAGAGTTTTATTGTAAATGGATGTTGAATTTTGTCAAAAGCTTTTTATGAACCTATTGAGATGATCACATGGTTTTTAATCTTCAATTTGTCAATATGATGTATGACATCAGTTGGTTGGTGGATACTGAAAAATCCTTGCATCCCTGGGTTAAATCCCACTTGATCATTTTGTATGATCCTTCAAATGTATTGTTGGATTTGGTTTGCTAATATTTTGTTGAGTATTTTTGTATCTATATTCATCAGTGATATTGACCTGTAATTTTATTGTGATAACTTTGTCTCGTTTTGGTATCAGGTTGATGCTTGCCTCATAGAATGAGTTCAGAAGTGTTCCTTCCTCTGCAAATTTTTTGGAATACTTTCAGAAGGATAGGTTTTAACTCTTCTCTATATGTTAGGTAGAATTTTCCTGTGAAGCCATCTGGTCCTGGACTTTCATTTGTTGGGGGTTTTAAAACTACTGATTCAATTGTAGTACTGGTAATTTTTCTGTTCATATTTTCTATTTCTTCCTGGTTCAGTCTTGGAAGGTTGTACTTTTCTAAGAATTTGTCCATTTCTTCTAGGTTGTCCTATTGGCATATAGTTGCTTGTAGTAGTCTCTTATGATCATTTGGATTTCTGTGGTGTCTATTGTAACAGCTCCTTTTTTTTTTTTTTTTTTTTTGAGGTACACAGGCCTCTCACTGTTGTGGCCTCTCCCGTTGCAGAGCACAGGCTCCGGAGGCACAGGGTCAGAGGCCATGGCTCACGGGCCCAGCCACTCCGCGGCATGTGGGATCCTCCCGGACCAGGGCACGAACCCCTGTCCCCTGCATCGGCAGGCAGACTCTCAACCACTGTGCCACCAGGGAAGCCCTCATTTTTGATCTTACTGATTTGAGCCCTCTTTTTTTCTTGATGAATCTGGTTAAAGGTTTATCAATTTTGCTTATTTTTTCAAAGAACCATATTGTAGGTTCATGGATCTTTTCTATTTTTTTAGCGTCTATTTTATTTACTTCTGCTCTGATCTCTGATTTTTTTTTTTAATTCTACTAACTTTGGGTTTTGTTTGTTCTTTTTCTAGTTCCTTTAGGTGTATTAGGTTGTTTATTTGATGTTTGTCTTGTTTCCTGAGGTAAGCTTTCATTTCTATAAACTTCCCTCTTAGAATTGATTTTGCTGTGTCCCAGAGGTTTTGGATTGTTGTGTTTTCATTTTCATTTGTCTCTAGGTATTTTTAAATTTCCTCTTTGATTTCTTCAGTGATCCATGGGTTGTTGAGTAGCATATTGTTTAGCCTCCATGTATTTGTGTTTTTGCCACTTTTTTCTTGTAGCTGATTTCTGGTCTCATAGTGCTGTTTAGAAAAGATGCTTGATGTGATATCAGTTTTCTTAAATTTACTGAGGCTTTTTTGTGGCCTAGCATCTGATCTATCTTAGAGAATGTTCCATGTGTACTTGAAAAGAATGTGTTACCTGTCATTACCCACCTTATATTCTTAATTAAGGCTAGATAAATTTGGTGTTATTTGAAATGTACTGTGTCTTATGAGTTTCACTGTCAGTTTGAATGCAAGGTTACCACTGCTGATTGAACAGAGTATGCTAACATAGAAACATCTTCATGTCCTGAACTAAACCTACTTGGACATGGTGTATTAGTCTTAAAATATACTATCAATTTTACCCATAGGATAAATTTATAATTTATAATTACTTATAATTACTATAATTTACTTAGGAATTTTACAATTATATTTCAGAAATAGTCTTTATATATATATTTTTTTTCCTTTTTATCACATTCCTGTTCAAGCATTGCAATAGCTTAAAAAAAAGTTTTACAATTTTAGATTTATTTATAATTTCTATTATTTCTTTTCTATTACTTCTATATACATTAATTTCTCATATTTTGATTTACGGTTTTCCTAAATATCTAAAGTGAAGTAGTCATGTCTTTCAGTTATGGCCTCAAATCATAGACAGGAGCACATGGACACACACGCACATGGGCAAGCATGCACACACACACACGTGTTTTTAATACTAAAATTCAACTTGAAGTATATCACCTACTCACACAATTGCTGGCCAAGGTAAAGTGAGTCTCATCGCACATTAAGATAACTAAAGACAAACATCTCATCATTGTGTTAATAAGCCTTCTGGTTTTGAACTAATGTCTTGGTAATGTCTGCCTGGGTCATGTACACTAGTAAAAAGAAAACTCAAGACTTCTGTCGCTAGATATGATAGCGTGCTTGACTTTCATTCATGCTTTAAATAATTAGGAAACCAGACAAAATACATAAAGTAACTCTTTTCATATACTGGATAACTAGCAGGACCATAGTGTGATCAATACAGAAAGGATAAACAAATGAAATTCATGCAGTGATAGCTGCTGGTTTCTGCTTATGAAAGATATAAAAATAAATAAAAAGGAATATCTAGAAATGAGAAATACAATAACTGAAATAAAAATTTTTCTAGATGAAATAAACCAGATTACAGTAAACATCTGCAGAATAAAAGATCAGTGAACCTGAACACATAGCAATAGAAACTATCCAAATTGAAGCACAGATTAAATACTGAAGAAAAGAAACAGACTCAGTGACTTGTGGGATAATATCAAACTACCTAAGTTCCATGTAATATTTAAGACATTATATAGAAACTAGACAAATAAGGCTATGAAATGACATCCTAGACACATAAGAAAGAAAAGTAACATGCATATATATGATAAATTTTTAATGGAAAAATTTTCCAAGTTACTAAATTTTCATGGTGTAAATAGTAATGTGAGGAGGAGGACTGAGTGAGGAAAAAAGATTCTACAAATGAAGGGAATCCGTAGAGAATAATATTCTTAATATATATAATTCGATAATAAATATAGGCAAAAAAACAGTTGAAATATGGATTATTACTAGTTCATCCCACTTATTTGCATTCTAGAGGAAAGAGTAGTATTTAAATATAGAGCTATGAACTCAATCATGTATCATATGAAATTATTAATTTTTAATAGCTCAGAGGTAATACTTAGTTAATACATGATTGGAAAAAATTCTTCAAAGTAAGACATTAAAAATCTTACATATTTTCCCACCTTTCTCTGGCTGCCTTAGATCTGGCCTAAATGTTGCATTTTCACTAAGTTCAAAGGAATTCCTGTTCTAAGGTCACAAAATGGGTTAAAGACCTACATGTAAGGACAGACACTATCAAACTCTTAGAGGAAAATATAGGCAGAACACTCTATGACATAAATCACAGCAAGATCCTTTTTGACCCACCTCCTAGAGAAATGGAAATAAAAACAAAAATAAACAAATGGGACTTAATGAAACTTAAAAGCTTTTGCACAGCAAAGGA
>NC_041214.2:110402213-110410921 GCF_002837175.3 Physeter macrocephalus | reverse complement strand
CCACATCTTCTTTATCCATTCATCTGTTCATTGCAGCTCTATTTACAATAGGCAGGACATGGAAGCAACCTAAGTGTCCATCAACAGATGAATGGATAAAGAAGATGTGGCACATATATACAATGGAATATTACTCAGCCATAAAAAGAAATGAAACTGAGTTATTTGTAATGAGGTGGATAGACCTGGAGTCTGTCATACAGAGTGAAGTAAGTCAGAAGGAGAAAAACAAATACCGTATGCTAACACATATATATGGAATGTAAAAAAAAAAAAAAAAGGGGGTCATGAAGAACCTAGGGACAGGATGGGAATAAAGACGCAGACCTACTATAGAATGGACTTGAGGACATGGGGAGGGGGAAGGGTAAGCTGTGATGAAGTGAGAGAGTGGCATGAACATATATACACTACCAAATGTAAAATAGGTAGCTAGTGGGAAGCAGCCGCATAGCACAGGGAGATCAGCTCAGTGCTTTGTGACCACCTAGAGGGGTGGGATAGGGAGGGTGGGAGGGAGGGAGACTCAAGAGGGAAGACATATGGGAACATATGTATATGTATAACTGATTCACTTTGTTGTAAAGCAGAAACTAACACACCATTGTAAAACAGTTATACTCCAATAAAGATGTTAAAAAAAAATAAAATAAAGTTGGTTTTCACACAAAAAAAAAAAAAAAGAAACATAATACCTGCTATGCATTATATTTAGAGATATACATTTTTAATATTTTCCATAGTTTTTTGTTTTTGGAAATATATATATAGCCCAGAAAGTTTACTGTAACAAAATATTTTCCAACTAGTATCCATTTTAAAATCTGATCAAGGCAGATCCAGGTTTTATGGTGCCTAAAGCTTACACAGTTTCAGTGAGGGAGAGGATGCAAAAGGAAAATAATAAAAACTATGAATAAAATTAGATATGGAAGTCAATGTTTACTTTGTGTGAGATTAGCACCAAATTACAATTTTGAAAAAGCTGATAACACCATCACAAAATCCATAAATAGGTAACTTTTTTCTAATTATATAAACATATGGTATGTTTACCTAAAATTTTTACTTCATACTATTTGCCTCCACATCTCTGCAAATGGTACTATCTCGTTTCTTTTTATGGCTGAGTAATATTTCATTGTATATAGGTACCACATCTTCTTTTTTTTTTTTTTTTTTTTGGTGGTACGTGGGCCTCCCTCCATTGCGGCCTCTCCCGTTGCGGAGCACAGGCTCCGGACGCGCAGGCTCAGCGGCCATGGCTCACGGGCCCAGCCGCTCCGCGGCATGTGGGATCCTCCCAGACCGGGGCGCGAACCCGGTTCCCCTGCATCAGCAGGCGGATACGCAACCACTGCGCCACCAGGGAAGTCCCCACATCTTCTTTATACATTCTGTCAGTGGACATTTAGGTTGCTTCCATATCCTGGCTATTGTAAATAGTGCTGCAATGAACATTGGAGTGCATGCATCTTTTTGAATTCTGGTTTTCTCTAGATATATGCCTAGGAGTGAGATTGCTGAGTCATGTGGTTCCTCTACTTTTAGTTTTTTTAAGGAACCTCCCTACTGTTCTCCATAGTGGCTGTACCAATTTACATTCCCACAAACAGTGTAGGAGGGTTCCCTTTTCTCCACACCCTCTCCAACATTTATTGTTTGTAGATTTTTTGATGATGGCCATTCTGACTGGTGTGAGGTGATACCTCACTGTAGTTTTGATTTGTATTTCTTTAATAATTAGTGATGTTGAGCATCTTTTCATGTATTTGTTGGCCATCTGTATGTCTTCTTTGGAGAAATGTCTATTTAGGTCTTCTGCCCATTTTTTGACTGGGCTGTTTGTTTTCTGATATTGAGCTGCATGAGCAGTTTGTGTATCTTGGAAATTAATCCCTTGTCAGTTGCTTCATTTGCAAATATTTTCTCCCAATCTAAGGGTTGTCTTTTCGTTTTGTTTATGGTTTCCTTTGCTGTACAAAAGTTTTTAAGTTTAATTAGGTCCCATTTGTTTATTTTTGTTTTTATTTTCATTACTCTAGGCGGTGGATTGAAAAATATCTTGCTGTGATTTATGTCAAAAAGTGTTCTGTCTATATTTTCTGCCAAGAGTTTTATAGTGTCTGGCCTTACATTTAGGTCTTTAATCCATTTTGAATTTATTTTTGTGTAGGGTGTTAGGGATTGTTCTAATTTCATTCTTCTACATTTAGCTGTCCAGTTTTCCCAAGCACCACTTATTGAAGAGGCTGTCTATTCTCCATTGTATATCCTTGCCTCCTTTGTCATAGATTAGTTGACCATAGGCACATGTGTTTATCTCTGGGCTTTCTATCCTGTTCCATTGATCTAAATTTCTGTTTTTGTGCCAGTAGCATACTGTTGTGATTACTGTAGCTTTGTAGTATAATCTGAGGTCCAGGAGCCTGATTCCTCCAGCTCCATTCTTCTTTCTCAAGATTGCTTTCACCATTCAGGGTCTTTTGTGTTTCCGTACAAACTGTAAAATTTTTTGCTCTAATTCTGTGAAAAATGCCTTTGGTAATTTGATAGGGATTGCACTGAACCTGTAAGTTGCTTTGGGTAGTATAGTTATTTTTGCAATATTGATTCTTCCAATCCAAGAACATGGTATATCTCTCCATAAGTTTGTATCATCTTTGATTTCAGAGTATAGGTCTTTTGCCTCCTTAGGTATTTTTTTCTTTTAGGTGTGATGGTAAATGGGATTGGTCCTTTAATCTCTTTCTGATCTTTCATTGTTAGTGTATTAGGAATGCAAGAGATTTCTGTGCATTAATTTTATCTCCTGCAACTTTACCAGATTCATTGACTTCTAGTAGTTTTCTGGTAATATATTGAGGATTTTCTATGTATAGTATCATGTCATCTTCAAACAGTGACAGTTTTACTTCTTACTGCCCAATTTGGATTCCTTTTATTTCTTTTTCTTCTCTGATAGTCGTGGCTAGGACTCCCAAAGCTATGTTGAATAATAGAGGTGAGAGTGGATGTCCTCCTTTTGTTCCTGATCTTAGAGGAAATGCTTTCAGCTTTTCACCATTGAGTATGATGTTAGGTTTGTCATATATGGCCTTTATTGTGTTGAGGTAAGTTCCATCTATGCCTACTTTCTGGAGAGGTTTTATCTCTCTCAAATGGGTGTTGAATTTTGTCGAAAGTTTTTTCTGCACCTATTGAGATGATCGTGTGGTTTTTATTCAATTTGTTAATGTGTATCACATTGATCGATTTGTGTATATTGAAGAATCCTAGAAACCCTGGGATAAATCCCACTTAATCAGTGTGTATGAGTCTTTCAATGTGTTGTTAGATTTGGTTTGCTAGTATTTTGTTGAGCATTTTTTGCATCTATGTTCTTCAGTGATTTTGGCCTGTAATTTTCTTTTATTTTGATATCTTTGTCTGTAGAAGACTTTTAAAAAATAAAATAACTTGGGGAACATCAATATATTAAACAGATACCCATCGCTTTCTGTTAATACACATTTTTAAAAATTTGATTTATACTTTATTTCTACAATATCCATCAGTAAGAATATTGGAGATGATCCAAGGTAAGCAAAAAATTAAAATTGGAGGCTGTAGATTACATAGGCTTATAGCAGATTTTGCAGTTAGATAATTTCTGATTTATTCCCTTTCATGATGTCAATACGTTCTTGCTTTATATAAGTAATTACTTGTAACTAATGCCAAATATTTTTGTTGTATCTTATATTGCATCATGGCTAGCAATACGTAAGCTCTACCAAAACAGATATCCTCTCTGTTGCTTCAGTTATGTTCTTGGCACCTATAATAGGTGTTGGGAATACAAACATTTAGTGTGTTAATTTGTTGAATATATTAATGTCAAAACAACCGTAATGTAATGGCAATCACTATTTCAGCATCTGTTTTCCAGTTAGAATCATATGTGCTTTACAGGTATTAACTCATTCAGTACTAATAAGTAAGATAAGTATAGTAGTACATCCAAAAGATTAGATTTTCCAAGGTTCAGAACCAGTTTGGATCAGAGCTGAACTTAAACTCTATGCATCCTTACTCCAGAGTAAATACTTTTAACTATTAATGCTACATTAAATTGCTCAAAATGAACTGAACTTAAAACAATTAGAATAAAATAATAATTAAAAATAGAGAAATTTTAATTAAAATAATCAGTTTCATCATCACACTGATCGCATATCAAGATCACAATAGCTACATGTACCCAGTAGATATTGTCTTTGATAGTGCAGGTATAGAACATGTCCATTGTCACAGAAAGCTCTAGTCAACGGTGTTGACCTGGAGCAGGTATTGGCAACATTTTTCTGTAAAGAGCCAGAGAGTGTTTAGTTGTTGCAAGCCAGACTCCTGTTGCAGCTACTCGCCATTGTCATTACAATGCAACACAGCCATAGACAATATTTAAAATGAATCTGGCTGTGTTCCAATGCCATTTTAGTTATGGCTAATGAAATATGAGTTTCAGATAACTTTACATTTTATGAAATATTATTTTTTCTCCTACCATTAGAAATATAAAAACTATTCTTAACTCTCAGCTCAGATAGTAACAGGCAATGGGCTAAAATTTACTGATTCCTGTTTCAGAATTTCTCTGTTTTAATTCTAAAATGCTACACTTTTTATGGAACCCACAAATTTTAGCAAAACTATTATCTATCTTATTATAGAATGTTAATAAGGGCTACATTTTAAGACTCATTCTCCCATGTTTTTTAACATAATTTGAATATTTCAGTATTCAGGGAAGTATAGTTAATTGTCTGAAGACTCGTCTCTCAAACTAGTTGGTGTTCCTTAAAGCTAAAATCCATGTCTAACGTTTATTGTAGTAGTCTCAGAACTTGGCAAATTTGCTGACCATTAGTAGAAACTTGGCTCCTATTTCTTGAATTAGTGAGTAAATAAGTTTAAAAATTCGAAAATATTTTCACAAGCAATTGCTTGTTGTACAGGTAATGTTTCACATACCATGACTGTTACATAGCAAGGATTCTACAATATAAAGCATTATCATCATAAACACTTTTACAAAATTGATATAAACACAAAAATAATAGTGAAATATGAAAAAGAAAATAGGATTAAGATCATCTTTGGGATTATGTCAGCTGACAATATCAGTTGACAATGTATAAGGTTCTCCAACTTCATCATTTCTAAGAATAAAGAGTGGTCTACCATTTTTATTTACATGGAGGTATTTTTCAAGTCATTTAAGAAACCTAATGAGTATTTACCAGGTTTAGTATACCATTGTAAATTTCCTTCTACATCTGAAGCAGCAGATTGAAGATATTTGTTTCTGATTATTTCCTGAAAATTCAGACTATAGTGAAGATTTTATCAGTAATCTAAACGAAAAATATCTGTAAACTTACACAAGTGGTTTTCAACATGATGCCCAGGACCTACAACAGAACATAAAGTTGTGGTGGAGTGAGGTGGTGACTGGGCATCAAAAATTACTTTTAAGTTACCAGGAGATTCTAATATGCAACAAGAGTTGGGAATCACTGATTTGACATAGATACAATTAAGGCTACTTCCTCAATTTTTTTATGATAGTAAAATTAGAATCTGAGCTATCCACAGAATGCATTAACAACAAGTGCACTGCACAGCACACCACTGGAAAGAATAGAGGACCAAACACTCTGCTGGTACAGTGATCATCAAAGATCCCTAAACAAATTATTAAATAATTTGTTTAAGATCTTAATTTATAACAGACACCATACATCAGATCCTATGATGTATGAATTTAGGACATAGGTAAAAATAAGATCATAGTAATATAAGGAAGCATAAGATAAAAAATGAACTAAAGAACTTAAAGAACTAAAGGTTAAAGATACTCAGGATATGAAAATGGTAAATTTAATGTGATATTTTAAATAAAAAATCTAAATGTGATGTAAGTGGTATTATGGTCCTTCTGAGAAGACTAAAGCATTACAGATGATTTATAGATGTATTGGAAAATTAAAGTTAGTATTCTCAGGAAATAAAAATAGCAAAGGACTTACTATTAGGATTAATTATTCTAAAAATGATATGAAATCCGTGATAGGAAAATAATTGTCAGTATTAGGATGAAATATGAACCATATTTTCATTTTAAAGTATGTGAAAATATCTAATTTGTCTATGATTAAGAATATTTCACAGCATTTTTCCCTTAGAAGATAAATAATACTGAATTTTATGTCAGGATATTTTTTTCATAGTCACATAAGTAGTATTTTAACCAGTGATTTTACCAAGATCAATTAGGGACACTTATTCATAGTAAAAATAGTTCATGACACAAGTACATGGAATAATTCTGTATAATGTGATAGACATTATGCATGCTTAGGTGATGGTAATTAATGAACTAATGTGAAAAGATTTGTAATGAGACACAATTTGTATATATCTCTCCTTTTTAAACTCATTTTTGTGAGTATATTATATTGGAACTCATGGACACTTATTATGACTTTCTGTAAAAAGATCTTATGGAATGACAAAAAGTGAATTATGGTGAAGTGATAAAGTCTCCAATAACCAAAGTTTGAATTTCCTGGTCTGCTGAGATCTGAATTTGAAAGTTTTACATGTGTGACCTATTTATAGGCATAAAACCCTTAGAATGTTAAAACATGAAAAAGGTACATCAGTATCAAACTAATAATGTAACTTAAAGTCATCAAGGAATCAATTCTGATGATGATTTGAGTTTAGTTTGGGAATGTGTCATTCAAGGATCAATTGTTTTCAGACCTCAATATTTTCCGCAGTGCACAAAAGGTCCTCCTATTATGAATTTGATGTATGTAGACATGGTCCATTATTTGGTTTCAAATCTTATGCGTCACTCATGTATCATTGTTCTTAGAAGTCAAAGGGAAAATAATATGGCACTGTCACAAAAGCAATAGTGATTTAGGCTTTCTGGAAAATAAAATGATCTGTCAGTATTTTTGCAAAATAACAGATAGTATAACTTAACAGATATAAAGGAACATAGATTTCCATAGCTCAGATGTGACTGTGTATTGATATAGGTTAATAACAAATGTGCAAAAATCAACCTGGAAAACAGAACCTGTGGAAGAGAGAAATGGAGAAATGCTATTTCTAAAATGCTTAGTTAGTCATACAATAGGCCAGTTTTAAGAGAAAGGAAAACATTCTTTACTTCCTGTTAGATCTTGTATACTTTTGCAGTTCCTGAGATTTTGACCAAGTTACGGTACACAGAAACTTAGGTAAGCATATTTTCTGGTAAATCAAGCCTGCTGATGCAGTGGTTTTTCTTAGAACATAATGGTAACCTAATACTCTAAATATGTTTTTGATTAGATAAATGTATATAAGTGTATAAGCCATGAATCATTTCAACTTGATTCACCACAATGGTAACAACTCTTTAATACTGCATATTGAGAGTTCAGTTTTAATAGATTTTGAAGACTTGAAATTTGAATTTCAAGATGTTTGATAAAACATCTTGACGGATCCCTAAATATGTAGGTATAGTTCTTAATATTTTTCCAGTAATTATTTCTCTAGATTTTGAAAATTCCATTTTTTAAACATCTTTATTGGAGTATAATTGCTTTACAATGGTGTGTTAGTTTCTGCTGTATAACAAAGTGAATCAGATATATATATACATACATTCCCATATCTCTTCCCTCTCGTGTCTCCCTACCACACTCCTTATCCCACCCCTCTAGATGGTTGCAAAGCACCGAGCTGATCTCCTGTGCTATGCAGCTTCTTCCACCAAGCTATCTATTTTACATTTGGTAGTGTATATATGTCAATGTTACTCTCTCACTTTGTCCCAGATAACCCTTCCCCCTCCCCATGTCTTCAAGTCCATTATCTACATGTGCATCTTTATTCCTGTCCTGCCCCAAGGTTCATCAGCACCATTTTTTTTTTTGGATTCCATACATATGTATTAACATATGATATATGTTTTTCTCTTTCTGATTTACTTCACTCTGTATGACAGACTGTAGGTCCATCCACCTTATTACAAGTAACTCAATTTTGTTTCTTTTTATGTCTGAGTAATATTCCATTGTATATATGTGCCACATCTTCTTTATCCATTCATCCCATGAGGGACAACTTAGGTTGCTTCCATGTCCTGGCTATTGTAAATAGAGCTGCAATGAACATTGTGGTACATGACTCTTTTTGAATTATGGTTTTCTCAGGGTATATGCCCAGTAGTGGGATTGCTGTGTCATATGGTAGTTCTGTTTTTAGTTTTTTAAGGAACCTCTATACTGTTCTCTATAGTTGCTGTATCAATTTACATTCTCCAAAACAGTGCAAGAGGGTTCCCTTTTCTCCAAACCCTCTCCAGCATTATTGTTTGTAGATTTTTTGATGATGGTCATGCTGACATGTGTGAGGTGATATCTCACTGTAGTTTTGATTTGCATTTCTCTAATGATTAGTGATGTTGAGCATCCTTTCACGTGTGTGTTGGCAGAAATGTCTATTTAGGTCTTCTGCCCATTTTTGGATTGGGTGGTTTGTCTTTTTGGTATTGAGCTGCATGAGCTGTTTGTAAATTTTGGAGATTAATCCTTTGTCAGTTGCTTCATTTGAAAATATTTTCTCCCATTCTGAGGGTTGTCTTTTGGTCTTGTTTATGG
>NC_041214.2:110365069-110402064 GCF_002837175.3 Physeter macrocephalus | reverse complement strand
TTTTTGTGTATGGTGTTAGGAAGTGTTCTAATTTCATTCTTTTACATTTGGCTGTCCAGTTTTCCCAACACCACTTATTGAAGAGGCTGTCTTTTCTCCATTAGATACTCTTGCCTCCTTTATCAAACATAAGGTGACCATATGTGCATGGGATTATCTCTGGGCTTTCTATTCTGTTCCATTGATCTATGGTTCTGTTTTTGTGCTAGTACCATACTGTTTTGATTACTGTAGCTTTGTAGTATAGTCTGAAGTCAGGGAGTCTGATTCCTCCAGCTCTGTTTTCTTTCTCAAGATTGCTTTGGCTATTCGGGGTCTTTTGTGTTTCCATACAAATTGTGAATTTTTTTGTTCTAGTTCTGTAAAAAAATGCCATTGGTAGCTTGATAGGGACTGCATTGAATCTGTAGATTGCTTTGGGTGGTAGAGTCATTTTCACAGTGTTGATTCTTCCAGGAACATGGTATATCTCTCCATCTGTTTGTGTCATCTTTAATTTCTTTCATCAGTGTCTTAAAGTTTTCTGCCTACAGGTCTTTTGTCTTCTTAGGTAGGTTTATTCCTAGGTAATTTATTCTTTTTGTTGCAGTGGTAAATGGGAGTGTTTCCTTAATTTCTCTTTCAGATTTTTCATCATTACTGTATAGGAATGCAAGAGATTTCTGTGCATTAATTTTGTATCCTGCTAATCTACCAAATTCATTGATTAGCTCTAGTAGTTTTCTGGTAGCAACTTTAGCATACTCTATGTATAGTATCATGTCATCTGCAAACAGTGACAGTTTTACTCCTTTCCCAATTTGGATTCCTTTTTCTTCTCTGATTGCTGTCATAAAACTTCCAAAACTATGTTGAATAATAGTAGTTAGAGTGGTCAACCTTGTCTTGTTCTTGATCTTAGAGGAAATGGTTTCAGGTTTTCACCTTTGAGAATGATGTTGACTGTGGGTTTGTCATATATGGCCTTTATTATGTTGAAGTAGTTCTCTGTACGCCTACTTTCTGGAGAGTTTTTATCATAAATGGTTGTTGAATTTTGCCAAACCCTTTTCTGCACCTATGAGATTATCATATGGTTTTTATCCTTCAATTTGTTAATATGGTGTATTACATTGATTGACTTGCATATATTGAAGAATCCTAGCATTCCTGGGATAAACCCCATTAGATCATGGTGTATGATCCTTTTTATGTGTTGTTGGATTCTGTTTGCTAGTATTGGTTGAGGATTTTTCACGTATATTTATCAGTGATATTTGCCTGTAGATTTTTTTTTTTTTGACATCTTTGTCTGGTTTTGGTATCAGCATGATGGTGGCCTCGTAGAATGAGTTTGGGAGTGTTTCTCAATGAGTTTGGGAGTGTTTCTCCCTCTGCTATTTTTTGGAAGAGTTTGAGAAGGATAGGTGTTAGCTCTTGTCTAAATGTTTGATAGAATTCACCTGTGAAGTCTTCTGGTCCTGGACTTCTGTTTGTTGGAAGATTTTAATCACAGTTTCAATTTCAGTGCTTGTGATTGGTCTATTTACATTTTCTGTTTCTTCCTGGTTCAGACTCTGAAGATTGTGCTTTTCTAAGAATTTGTCCATTTCTTCCAGCTTGTCCATTTTATTGGCATATAGTTGCTTGCAGTAATCTCTCATGATCCTTTGTATTTCTGCAGTGTCAGTTGTTGCTTCTCCTTTTTCATTTCTTATTCTGTTGATTTGAGGTTTCTCCCATTTTTTCTTGATGAGTCTGGCTAATGGTTAACCAATTTTGTTTACCTTCTCAAGGAACCAGTGCTTAGTTTTATTGATCTTTGCTATTGTTTCCTTCATTTCTTTTTCATTTATTTCTGATCTGATCTTTATGATTTCTTTCCTTCTGCTAACTTTGGGGTTTTTTTGCTGTTCTTTTTCTAATTGTTTTAAGTGTAAGTTTAGGTTGTTTATTTGAGATGTTTCCTTGTTTCTTGAGGTAGGATTGTATTGCTATAAACTTCCCTCTTAGAACTGCTTTTGCTGCATCCCATAGGTTTTGCATTTTCGTGTTTTCATTGTCATTTGTTTCTAGGTATTTTTTAATTTCCTCTTTGATTTCCTCAGTGATCTCTTGGTTATTTAGTTCTGTATTTTTTAGCCTCCATGTGTTTGTATTTTTTACATTTTATTTCCTGTAATTGATTTCCAACCACAAAGCTGTGAGACTAGGTAAGATACTTGATACAATTTCAATTTTCTTAAATTTACCAAGGCTTGATTTGTGACCCCACATATGGTCTATCCTGGAGAATGTTCCATGAACACTTGAAAACAAAGTGTATTTCGTTGTTTTTGGATGGAATGTCTTATAAATATCAATTAAGCCCACCTTGTTTAATGTGTCATTTAAAGCTTGCGCTTCCTTATTTTCATTTTGGTGATCTGTCCATTGGTGAAAGTAGGGAGTTAGAGTCCCCTACTATGATTGTGTTACTGTTGATTTCCCCTTTTATGGTTGTTAGTATTTGCCTTATGTATTGATGTGCTCCTAAGATGGGTGCATAAATATTTACAATTGTTATATCTTCTTCTTGGATTGATCCCTTGATCATTATGTAGTGTCATTCTTTGTCTCTTGGAATAGTCTTTATTTTAAAGTCTGTTTTGTCTGATATGAGAATTGCTACTCCAGCTTTCTTTTGATTTCCATTTGCATGGAATATCTTTTTCCAACCCTTCACTTTTAGTCCATATGTGTTCCTAGGTCTGAAGTGCATGTCTTGTAGACAGCATATATACAGGTCTTATTTTTGTATCTATTCAGCCAGTCTGTGTCTTTTGGTTGGAGCATTTAATCCATTTACATTTAAGGTAATTATTGATATGTATGTTCTTATTACCATTTTCATAATTGTTTTGCATTTGTTTGTGTAGGCCTTTTCCTTTTCTTGCGTTTCCTGCCTAGAAAATTTCCTTTAGCTTTTGTTGTAAAGCTGGTTTGGTTGTGCTCAATTCTCTTAATTTTTGCTTATCTGTAAAGTTTTTAATTTCTCCATCGAATCTGAATGAGATCCTTGTTGGGTAGAGTAATTTTGGTTGTAAGTATTTCCCTTTCACCAGTTTAAATATGTCCTGCCCCACCCTTTTGGCTTGCAGAGTTTCTGCTGAAAAATCAGCTGTTAACCTTATGGGGATTCCCTTGTATGTTATTTGTTGTTTTTCCCTTGCTGCTTTTAAAAGTTTAAAGTTTAAAAGTTCCCTGTTACATATTTTTTTCAAATACATATGCCCTGTTATTTTCTAATGACTTTAAATATCAAGAGAATCCCTGGCTCAGAAGTTTCATGGTTCAGTCCCTGTGAGATACCAAGAAAAATTGTCTGCCATTTCTTAGTGATAGTGTTTTTCCTGGTGCTAATATTATTGGCCTGGAAGAGTTGGTGTCACAGGGTTTTATTATAGTCATTTTCTTTTACCCAATTTCACGTCACCATTCCTAGATTTCACTAGAACAGCTATTTATCCAACAAATATTTGAGTACTTAGTGACTGTAGAGCACAGTTCTAGGCTCTGGCAAGAAACTGATAAAAAGACTGAGATATTTGTCCCCATGGAACTTGTATCTTAGGTTCATAAAATTGCTTAAATGTTGTCACAGTAGAAATTGCTTAGAATTCACTATTCTTATGTAGAAAATAAGTTAAGCACTTTCATATTCACAAGCTGAATCAAGGACTCACCACCACACAGGCTCTTGGAAGCAGAGGCTTAATTTTGAAAGTATAGTGGGTCAGAATATTGAGGGTCAGTATATGTTGGTTTGCAACCTTTATGGGGTGCTTCCTGGTTGCAGTCTGAAGCTGGGCCCCCCCTATGTGGAAGGCAGGGAGAGATTAAAGAAAGAGGCAGACTACTTCAGATTGGCAGGTGGCAGGTTTAGTAAGCAAGGGAACTAATTTGTCTTGGGTGGCTGCAAAGGAGTAGATTTCTGCAACCACATATTGAATCTTAACAGTTTATATAGAGGCTTTAACTGGGTTCAGTCATGTATATCCTCCAGAGAGTCTCAGGGGTGTATATATGGGGCAGCTTCTGAGAATGGGGAATGCTAGTGAAACACACATTCCAAGTACAGGAAGAGGGGGTGAGGATCCTCCAACTGCCTGAGTCTAGCTTGTGGGTCAAACTGCAGTCATGTCTTCTTGATGACCTCTCTGAATAGTAGTGTAGTTAAGAGCATGGGGCCTGCTCCAAGTTTCAGAAACTGGCTCTGGGCCCTTCTCAAACTATTCCAAAAATTACAGAGGAAGGAACACTTCTGAAATCATTCTATGAGATCACCCTGAAAAAAAAAAAAAAACAAAAAAAAACACAACAAACCAGATGAAGATATCACAAAAGAGAAAATTACAGGCCAATATCACTGAAGAACATAAATGCAAAAATCCTTAACAAAATATTAGCAAACCAAATCCAACAGTACATTAAATCTCACTTGATCATGGTATATGATACTTTTATCCCAAGAATGCATGGATTTTTTTTTAATATGTGCAAGTCAATGTGATATACCACATTAACAAATTGAAGAATAAAAACCATATGATCATCTCAATAGAAGCAGAAAAAGCTTTTAACAAAATTCAAATATATTTTTGATAAAAACTCTCCAGAAAGTGGGCATAAAGGGAATATACCTCAACATAATTAAGGCCATATATGTCAGACCCACAGCTAACATACTCAGTGGTGTAAAGCTGAAAGCATTTCCACTAAGATCAAGAACAAGACAAAGATGTCTACTCTCGCCACTTTTATTCAAAATAGTTTTGGAAGTCCTAGCTACAACTATCAGGGAAGAAAAAGAAATAAAAGGAATCCAAACTGGGAAGTAAGAAGTGAAACTGTCACTGTTTGCAGATGACATGATACTGTACATAGAAAATCCTAAAGACACTACTAGAAAACTACTAGAGCTCATCAGTGAATTTAATAGAGCTGTAGGATACAAAATTAATACACAGAAATCTGTTGCATTTTTATACACTAACAAAGATTAGAAAGAGAAATTAAGGAAACAATCCCATTTACCACCACATTAAAAAGAATAAAATATCTAAGAATAAACCAAAGGAGGTAAAAGATATTTACTCAGAGATTTGTAGGACACAGTTGAAAGAAATTGAAAATGACACAAATGAAACGATATACTGTGTTCTTGGATTGGAAGAAATAATATTGTTAAAATGATCATACTACCCAAGGCAATATACAGATTCAATGCAATCCTTATCAAATTACCAATGGTATTTTTCACAGAACTAGAACAAGTAATTTTAAAATTTGTATGGAAACACAAATGACTCTGAATAGCCAAAACAATCTTAAGAACAGAGCTGGAGGAATAATGCTACATGACTTCAGACTATACTACAAAGCTACAGTAATCAAAATGGTATGATACTGGCACAAAAACAGACACATAAATCAATGGTACAGGTTACAGAGCCCAGAAATAAGCCCATGTACCCATGGACAGTTAATCTATGATAAATTAGGCAGAATATACAACGGAGAAAAGACAGTCTTCTCAATAGCAGTGCTGGGATAACTGGACAGCTACGTGTAAAAGAATGAAATTAGAACATTCTCTAATACCATATACAAAAATAAAACCAAAATGGCTTAAAGACCTAAATGTAAGTTCAGGTATTAAAAAAACTCCTAGATGAAAACATAGGCAGAACACTTTAACATAAATCACAGTAATAGTTTTTTGGTTCAGTCTCCTAAAATAAAGGAAATCAAAAAATAAACAAATGGTACTTAATTAAAATCTTTTGCACACCAAAGGAAACCATCAACAAAGTGAAAAGACAGCCTACTGAATGGGAGAAAATATTTGCAAATGATAGGACTGATAAGGGGTTAATATCCAACATATATAAACAGCTCATGGAACTCAACATGAAAAAAACAAGCAACCCAATTTAAAAAATGGGCAGAAGAATTGTGTAGACATTTTTTCCAAAGAGGAAATGCAGATGGCCAATAGTCACATGAAAAGATGCCCACCATTACTAATCATTGGGAAATGCAACTCAGAACCTCAGTGAGGTATTGCCTTACACCTGTCAGAATGGCTACTACTACTTAAATCTTGTCTGACTTTAAACCAAAGAAAAGAAAAAAATAAAACATGTTAAAAGTAAGGAAAAACAATTCCAAAGTAAAAAAAGGATCAGAACCAGACTCAAATATTATGTAGATGTTACAATTATAAGTGAAGAAATTTAAAATAACTATGATTAATATATTAAGGCCTGCAATGAAAAAAGTAATGTTAGCAGAGAAACAAACTCTAAGGAAGAATCAAGTGAAATTATAGAAATCAAAAGCAAACTAACAGAAATGAAGAATTCTTTATCAGTAGACCAAAATGGTCAAGCAAATACAACTGACCCTCGAATAACGTGAGGGTTAATTCACATATAACTTGTAGTCAGCCCTCTGTATGTGTGCTTCCTCTGCATCCATTGATTCAACCAACCAGGGACTGTGTAGTACTTAGTATTTACTATTAAAACAATCCATATATAGGTGGACACCTGCAATTCAAACCTGTGTTTTTTTGACAGTTAACTGTAATGAGTTAGCTTGGAGTTAGGTAAATATAAACTTTCCCAATTAACTTGCAAAAGAAAAAAGAGAATGAGAACAAACTGTGGGACAATTTGAAAATAATACGTCTGTGATTCAAATAAGAGGAGAAGAGGGAAGAGAGTAGAAGATATTTTTGATATTATAATGACTAAATACTCTCCAAATTAATGAAATACTAACTACAGATCCAAGAGCAGAACATAAACTAACAATCTACTTAGGCATATATTCAAACTTCTTAAAATTAAGGACAGAGAAAATTTTAACAAACACCTTACATAAAGAGGAACAAGGGTAAGAATTATAGCCAACTTCTCGTCTGAAATCATGTGATTAAGAAGGGAGTAGAGTGAAATATTCAAAGTGTTGGGGGGGGGGGGAAACTGCACAAACCTAGAATTCTATATCCAGTGATGTTCTCTTTCAAAAGTTAAAGAAATACTCTCAGGCACACAAAATTGAAGTAATTCATCTCCAGAAGCTCTGTTCTTCAAGAAATATGAAAAGAAGTTCTTTAGGAAGAGGGAAAATGATATAGATCAGGTACTTGGGTGTTTATAAGGAAAGGAGGAACTCCAAAAATGAAGTTATAATAAAATCTTTTATATTTAGATCAATTATGAATAACAAAAATAACTGCTTAAAATATTATCTATGTGGTGGGTGATTATAACATATAGAGAAATAAAGTGAATAATAACAATGTCATTAGTGATGGGAGGGAGGAATTGGGAATATTGTTATAAGGTAACTACTACATGTGAAGTGGTATAGTGCTACTTGAAAATGAACTTACATTAATTAAAAATGTATATTGCAAACCTTAGGGAACCACAAAAACTTAGTTTTTTTAAAGCTGTGTATGCTGATTTGCTAAAAGATAAAACTTTATGAAATAATCTATTAAAACTTGAAAAGGCATAAAAAGAAGGGGGGAGGAAACAAGTGCATTAAGTAGGAAACAGTTACAAACTTGGTAGATATAAGTCCAACTATATTAAAAATCACTTTAAATGTGAATGTTCTAAATATGTTAATTAAAATACACGCTTGCCACTGGGTTTTTTAAAAAGCACACACAAGATCCAACTCTAGGTTATTCATGAAAAACCCACTTTAAATATAAAGACAAGCTAGAGGGAGAGAAAGATACACCATGCTAACAATAATTTTTAAGAAAAGCTGGCATAGCTATATTAATTTTAGACAAAGGTGACATGAATAAAATTATCAGGGATAAAGAGGGATGGGGGCATTTATCCAAGAAGATGTAACAATCCTTCATATGTGTGTGCTTATAGAGAATCAAAATACTTAAGAAGCTGCTAGAACTACAAAAACACTATTGTAGTTGGAGACTTTAATACCTCCATTATCACTAATTGACAGATCCAGAAGTCAGAAAATCAGTAAGGATATAGCTGAACTGAATAGCATCATTAATCAACTGGATCTAATGGACATTTATAGAATAGTATATCCAATAATAGCTGAATACACATTCTTAATTTTGCTTGAAACATTGACCAAGACAGACACATTCTGAGCCATAAAACACACTTTAACAAATTTAAAATAATAAAAAGCATACAATGTGTATGCTCAAACAGTTACAGATTTAAACTAGAAATCAATAATAGAAAAATACCTGGAAAATCCTTAAATATTTGGAGATTATTTACCACATTTTAAAATATCACATAGGTCAAAGAAATCTTGAAATTTAAAAATATTTTGAAGTAAATGAAAAAAAAGTGTATCAAAATTTGTGGGTTGCAGTAAAAGCAGTGCTAAGAGGGAAATTTGTAGCATTAATATGCATATATTAGAAAACAATCTAAAATCAATAGTATAAGCTTCTGCCTTAGGAAACTAGAGAAAGAAGAGCAATTGAAACCTGAAGAAAGCGGAAGAAAATAAAGTTAGAGCATCAATCAATTTGAAATAGGGAAACAGAAAATCAACGAAATAAAAAGCTCATTCTATGAAAAGATGAATAAAACTTGATAAAGCTCTAAACAAGCTAACCAAGAAAAAAGACACATACCAACATCAGAAATGAAAGATGATGCTACCTATATACACACACATAAAACAGTGGAATATTACTCAACCATAAAAAAAATAATGTTTTGTCATTTGTGACAACATGGATGGACCTGGAGGGTATTATGCTTAGTGAAGTAAGTCAGAGAAAGACAAATACTGTGTTTTTACTTATATGTGGAATCTAAAAAATGAAACAAATGAATGAATATAACAAAACAAGTAGACTCAGATACAGAGAACAAACTAGTGATTACCAGAGGGGTGGGGGGATGTTCAAGATAGGTGAAGGGGATTAAGAGGTACAAACTCCTAGGTATAAAGTTACAATGGTGTAATGTATAACACAGGGAATATAGCCAATATTTTACAACTTTATATGGAATATAATCTATAAAAATATTAAATCACTGTTGCACACCTGAAACTAATAAAATATTGAGTCACATATACTTCATAAAAGATTTTGAAGAAACAAAAATGAAAGAAGGGTAATAACTGGTCAAAATGGTATTAAAAGGATTATAAAGGGATACTATAAACAACTCTATGCCTGTGTTGAATTTGATAATCTAGATAAAATAGACCAATTCTTTGAAAGATACAAATAACCCAAGCTCACACAAGGATAAATAATCTGATAATAAGTGAGCCCCATATCAAAGAAATTGAGTCAATAATTAATAATCTTTCAAATGGGAAAGCATCATGACCAGTTGGTTTCACTGGTGCATATTACCAAATATTTAAGGAAGAAATTATACCAGTTCTCCAAAATTTCACTACCTTAGCCAGGTAATCAAAGTCTGCATCAGCATTGATAAGTATATTGGTAGTACATATTATTCAAGTGAGGTAACAGAAATAGTGTTTTATTGCTGTGGTCTTACAAAAACCATAACCCCAGTCTAATCATGATTTTTAAAAAAGTCAGATCACAGTTGAGGGAAGTTGACCAATACTCCTTGAAACTGTAAAGGTTATCAAAAATAACAGAAGTTGAGAATCTGTCTTAGTCAAGAGGATCTTTAAGAGAAAAGAGAACTAAATGTAATGTGGTTTTTGTGGTATCCTGTACGCATTATTGGAACAGAAAATGGACGTTAGGTAAAAACTAGGGAAATCTGAATAAAGCATGGACTCTAGTTAACAATGATGCTACAATTAATAATATACTGTACTAATGTAAGATGTTAATATTAGGGGGAAAATGGATGGTGGGAAATTTCTGTACTACCTTTGCAATTTTTCTGTAAATTTAAAACTGTTCTAAACTATTTTATTTTAAAAAATATCTATCTAATGGCTCAAATTCTCTGTATCTCAGAACAAAGCAATGTATTTAACTTCTCTATACCCAGTTTTCTGATCTGCAGAATAGGAATAATATTATTCTCTATCTTAGATATCGTAAAGTGGAAATAAATTGATGCAGGTAGAGAATTTAGAAGAATGTCTTACATATAATAAGCACTCAGTAAATGTTAGTTTTATCAATGATGATGATGATTTCGTTATTGTCAAGAAGTCCCACCTAGCACTGTCTTTTTCCAAAGAAAGCTCCTTTGGTGTCATAAGATAGAATGATGGCATGTAACCTGACCTTGGTCTTCCCCTAGTGGAGAATTGTCAGAACAGGGAGCTACTATTCACTGATTCATTTTTTCCAAGACTGCTATGGCAGAGTGCAGACCTAATTTCCATAGGCTTATTCACTCCACAGATTCTAAATCAGAAGTGGGGAGGATGAAACTACTTTATTTTTGTTGGCAATCTCCTCCCCACATTATATCTTTAACCCCCACATTGAATGTTTCCTTCTTCTTACTCTAGTAGTAAAGACTTTTGAAGACATTGTTTCCTTTGCAGACCATAGGTCTAATAGATAATTAACTTACATTATTATCTTACTATGTTTATTTTTTAGCTTATTATGTTTATTATTATATAATTTTTGTTTGTTTTAATTAACTTAATATGTTTAACTTATTGTCATGTTTATTTTCTGTCTCTCTACCTCTCATACCAGAATTTGAGCTCCATTGGGTTGGGGATCTTTACTTAATTTTGTCACTTAAGTGTTCCAAGTGTCTCTACAAACAATTCATGCCATTTTATAGATACCTACTAGATATTTGTGGTACATTGAATAAATTTATAATGTAATCATCTTCTATCATTATGTGGCTTATCTTTCTAATTTGTTTTTATTGTATTTTGTTATACTGATGATTTTAAATATTATTTCTTTATAAGGTTAAATTTTATGGTTAGGCTTTTGCTGTCACAAAGCATCTTTCCATAGTCAATATCAAGAGCCTTACTTTCTTCTCTAAAATTACTTATTTAAAAAAATAAAAAAAATTAAAAAATAAAATTACTTATTTTTTATTCTTCAATTTATGTGGAAATTTTTACAAATGGGACAGTTTATTATTTTTTGATATGGTTAGTCAATTGTCCCAGGAGTATTGATTGAACTTTTCCTACTGATTTTTGTGCTACAAAATCTTGTACCATATTTCTAGGTAAGCATTAGTCTATTCTGTTCTTTTCACTATATGTCTATCATTTGGCTAATGCCATTGTCTTAATAACAAAAGTTGTGTTTTCATCTTTCGATTTTCCAAAGTTATGTTGATTATTCTTGGACACTTACTCTTTGATGTTAATTTGAGAATTACCTTGTCATTGGTCTATGAAAAGCTCTTTTAGAATTTTCATCAGATCACACTGAATTTACAGCTTACTTAGGGGAAAAATATCTTCACAGTATTTAATCTTCCTACCTTCATACTTTTAAACTTTTAAATTGAGATATAATTGACATATAACATGTTAACTTCAGGTGTACAACATAGTGATTCGATACTTGTATATATTGTGAAAAGATCACCATAATAAGTCTAGTTAATATCCATTACTACACAGAGTTCGTTTTTATCTTGTGATGAAAACTTTTAAGACCTACTTTCTTAGCAACTTTCAAATATACAATATAGTATTAACTATAGTCTCCATGCTGTACATTACATTCTGTGACATTTTATAACTGGAAGTTTATACCTTTTGCCCCACCTCCCACCATTTTGCCCACCACCACCCCCTGCCTCTGACAACTAACAATCTGTTCTCTGTATATGTGAGTTTAGCTTTTGTTTTTGTTGTTTAGATTACACATATAATTGAGATGATAGGTATTTGACTTTCTCTGTCTGACTTACTTCACTTAGCATAATGCTCTCAGGGGCCATCTACATTGTTGCAAATGGTAAGCTATCCTTCTTTTTTACAGCTGAATAATGTTCCATTGTATATTTTTCTTTATCCATTCATCCATTGGTGGACACTTAGATTGTTTCATGTCTTGGCTATTATATATAATGCTGCAGTGAACATGAGGGTGCATATATCTTTTTAAATTGGTGTTTTCATTTTCTTGAGGTATATACCCAGAAGAGGAATTCCTAGATAATGTGGTAGTTCTATTTTTAATTTTGAGGAAACTATATCATTTTCAATGGTGGTTTTACCTATTCACAATCCCACCAATAGTGCACAGGATTCCCCTTTTCTCTGCAACCTCACCAACACTTGTTATTTATTCCCTTTTTGATGATAGCCATTCTAATAGGTGTGAGGTGATATCTCTTTGTCGTTTTGACTTGCTTTCTCTGATGATTAGTGGTGTTGAAAACTTTTTTATATACCTGTTGGCCATTTGTATGTCTTCTTGGAAAAAATGTCTATTGAGTTCTTCTGCCCCTTTTTTACTAATTGTTTGCTTTCTTGCTATTAAGTTCTTTATATATTTTGGATACTAGTCCCTTATCACACACGGCTTGCAGATATTTTCTTTTGTTTGGTAGGTTTTCTTCCCTTTTTGTTGATGGTTTCCTTTGCTTTGCAGAAGCATTTTAGTTTGATGTAGTTCTGCTTGTTTTTGCTTTTGTTGACTTTGCTTTTGGTGTCAAATCTAAAAATCATCACCAAGACTGATGCCAAGGAGCTTACTGCTTATGTTTACTTCTAGGCGTTTTATGGTTTCAGGTATTACATTCAAATCTTGAATCCATTTTGAGTTGGTTTTTGTGTATGATGTAAGATAGTGGTCCAGTTTAATTCTTTTGCATGTGGCTATGCAGTTTTCTCAACACCACTTACTGAAACTGAAGAGTGTGTCTCTTCCTCATTGTATATTCTTGGCTCCTTTGTCATAAATTAATTGATCATATATGCATGGGTTTATTTCTGGGTTCTTTATTCTGTTCCATTGATCAATGTGTATGTTATGTCAATACCCTATTGCCTTGATTACTGTAGCTTTGTAATATAGTTTGCAAGTATCTCCATATTTTATCTTTTTCTCTGTTACAGGTTTTCTTTTAAGGTTGTAAATTATTCATTTAATTTTACTCAAGAATTTGTTGATTACATATTGATTAAATTATTTCTAGCTACTTATAGTATGTGTTGCTCCTGTTAAGAGTATTTTCCTAAAACCCTACTACATTTTTAAAAAGACTATATTTTTTAGAACGGTTTGAGATTTACAACAAAATTGAGAGAAAAGTACAGAGATTTTTCTGACTTCCTGCCCCCATACATACATGGTCTGCCCCATTACAAACATAGATCACCAGAATGGTACCTTTTTCACCAAAGATGAACTTACATTGACATATCATAATCACCAAAAGTCCATCCTTTACCTCAGTGTGCACTCTTGTTATAGTACTTTTTATGGATTTGGGCAAGTAAAAAATGGATTGTATCCATCATTGTAGTATCATAGAGTATTTTCACAACCTCAAATTCCTCTGTGTTCTGCCTATGTATCTTCCCCCTGCCTCCACCCTGGTAACCACTGATCTTTCTTCTGTATCTACAGTTTTACAGTTTCCAGAATGTTTCATAGTTGGAATCATACAGTATGTAGTCTCTTTAGTTTGGCTTCTTTCACTTAGTAATATGTATTTAATGTTCCTCCATATATTTTTATGGCTTGATAGCTCATTGGTTTTTAGGGATGAATAATAGTCCATTATCTGGATTTACCACAGTTTTTTTATCCATTCACTTACTGAAGGGCATTTTGGTTGGTACCATGTTTTAGCAATTCTAATAGGTATATGGTGGTCTATCATGGTTGCCCAAATCATTTTGGGTATAGCAACTTTTTTCTTGACAGTTTATATTCATTTAATAATTTTAGTGATTGTAGGACAAGATTGCATGGGTCTCTATTTTCTCTTGGGTCTATATTGGCAATTTATTGAAGATTTCTGATTTAAAAATTACTTGTTCTGGTTCCAAACATAAAGTAATAAAATGCAAAATATACACAGAAAAAGCCAAATCTCTGCTCAGATACTAATCTTCTTCAGATATTATGGACAAAACAGAAATTTATTGATGAGTTCTAAAGCCAAAAACAGTTTAAATTGTGTTCATAAGTCTGTCTATTCACTTCTCAAGTTTAAAAGAATAATGAAGATATTAATTCCATTTTATTGACCTTATCTGAGTCTTCAACTAACTGTTGAGGACTGGGTTTTAGTTGTGGTTTGATTCCATGTTAAGTTTGATACAAGATCCAGACATTTTATTTGCTTTTAGTAAACAAAAATTAGGGATGAACAAGATTTCCAAGGTGAATTAACATTTGTGACCACAGAGATACTATAAACTGTCAATGTTTTTTAGAAAAAAATAGGTAAATAATAGGGATGGACACAAAGCTTTTTTCATAGTCCCTCTTGGGAATGAGATTTTCACATGGCATTTGAGATGGGGACATCATGAGTACATGATATTGTAAGGAAGGGGACACTGCTAATGACTTGGAAAGAGTCTATTTCTGTTATTGCTTATTAAAGACATGGTGTAATGCCCAAATACTGCTCCTTCATTTTCTCAGTGTTTCTTCCTGATGAAAGTTGCTCTCAGTGGATAAATCATTACTCAGATCTGAGAATAGTTGCGGCTGCTGTGCATGTTTAAATATTGCCAGGGAATGAGATTACCAAATTGGACAGAAACCTGGTTTTTGTACCTTCTTGTGCAGAGATAACAGATCGTTTTCCAAGTTATTCTGTTTCAAATTGTCTACTCAACACCTGTGAACAACATAAAGAGAAGGAATAATAGACACAGATATGTTTACTCTGACAGTGGGAGCCAGGATTTTGTGATCCTGTCATGCTTTGGAGAGCCTCCTTGGTTTTGCAGAAGACATATTTTTCATTAAACATATAGAGTATACATAGTAGTCATTTTTTATAGGAGAATCAGGTGGTTGAACATTTAAACTTTCTCCTTTCATTCTACCTTATTACTATCATCATTTATCATTATTTTGTAATTTCTTCCTTTTTGGGGAGAGGTTTATATACTTACTGAGGTGGTGGGAATTTCCTGTATTTGTATTTTTTTATTTTATCATTTTAACAGATTTTGGAACTCTGACTTCCATTAAAAGATGATCAGTAATTGGCATTGTCCAGAATTATTCCTAAAAGGCAAGTGCCTGCTTTTTAAACATTTTTTAAACTTGTTTACAGTCCATTAATTGGCTTTTACTTCTGTGACATTAGCGTCATCAATGTTTTCCCCTTTAGAATAATAATTTTCCTTTCCTTTTGTCTTCATGTTACTAAAACAAACTTTTAACATTATCATTTAAATTCTAAAAATAATTACTTTTCTTTTAAAAATAAAATATTAGATGAAAATAATGCTTACACTTTACCATTTTCTTATTTGGATAACCAAATAATGTAGAAGGTGCTCTTCTTATATATTCTGCAATCATACAAACATACTTCAAAAAGAAACAGTAGCAGAAAATTGAACTAAAAAAAACAAAAAAGCTCCAAAGATTTAATGTATCACTTTTCCTTGTGATTGAGTAGTATGTGAGTGTGAAAGCAATGATTTGAAAAATTTGCTTTTCAGAATAAGTATCACATTGGTACTTGATATTCATTCCAGTTCTTTTCTTGCCAGACTTTTGCCTGATTTGTCTGTCTTCATTTTTAAATTTTTCCTGTAAATGGGGATTAAACCATCTTCAGAAAAGTGTGATTATTTAGATGAACTCTATTCCTATTTAGCATTCCCATTTTGGAAGTAAAAAGGATACAATTTTTTTTTTCTATCACTAGGAAAACTTGTGACTAATGGAATAGAGAATCCACATGGTTCATTCCTACACATGTTCTCAGAGAATTCATTTTCCAAAATCCATTGGCCAAGATGGTAAACCGACTGCATATCAATAAAAATTACTTTAAAAATTCACAGTTCTAAAATAAATTACTTTATGTCTTAGTTAGTCTTTATGATTTGATGACTCTTAGTCAAAGCACACTTTGCTGTTAGAACAAACCCAAGAATCCTCTTCCAAGATTTCATTATCTTAATACCAAGCATGAAATGGATAATTGAAATGAAGATGGAGAAGGGAAAGATGATGACTGTGGAGAAGAAATATTTCCCTATGTACAAAATTATGTGATTATGGCATTTGAAAAAGGCTGCCCATCTCAAATACTTTTGAGGAATTAATGTTGATGATGGAGGGGGCTTGGAAATTGTGATTGGCCAACTAATTTTTCTGTATAGATGAGCAGTTTATTTAGGCTTTTAGCATATTAAAATACTTGTCATATCCTGTGGGATAAGCATGCTTTGTCATGGTAAAACTCGGCATGACAGAAATCGATATTTTATGGGGTCAGTAATAGATGGTATGGTTTAAAAGGAGCACAGAGGAACAAGATTTAAGGTCCAAGTCTTAGTAATTGCCCTGTGGCTATTCCTTTAATTGTATCTCATGTAGTAAAATATATAACATGTACTGAGAGTTTACTCTGTGCTAAGTACTATGCTAAACCTTTACAGGCATTATCTTATGTAGTCTCAGAACAAATTGCAGATGAGCAAAGAAAAAGAGGTTCAGAGAGAAGTGACTTGCCCAGATTCATGGAGTTGTTAATACATGGGAGAGCGGGGATTTGAACTCAGGCAATCTGTTTACAGAGCCCTCAGTCTCTATTTGCAGAACAGTGGGCCGGCTTAGAACTGCCAATGTTAACCAGCTCTTTTTATCATCTCTTCCATAGTACTTTGAAAGAGTACCACCAGCCTCCATCAGAGCATGCTCTTTAAGACACTACTCTACATTAATAACATATGGAACAGGTACATGTTTCCTTTGTTAGGTTAATATTCAATATTTAGGAAAATAAAAAGTCAGTTATATCTAGGTAAATTTCTTGGTAAAAGTAGTCAAACCAATAAAGTCATATCTATTGCCTTCTTTTATTTAACTTTGTCTAAGTGACGCAAAGCCCCCTAAATACAATCATCGTTTCCTTCATAATATCAATCTTATATTAAACACACACATAAACTTATAATTTTCAATGGACTAAAATTTCAAAACTAGGGATAATTCTATAGTTTTATTCTCAGTATAATGAGAGAAAAATGTAAGTTTTTTTTAAAGGAGACCAACAATAGGAAAGTAACTTTCAGTTGGATAGTTTTTCATGCAGAAATGCTTACCTTTGGGGATTGAATATATATCTTTTTTTTTTTTTTTTTTTTTTTTTTTGTGGTATGCGGGCCTCCCTCTGTTGTGGCCTCTCCCGTTGCGGAGCACAGGCTCCGGACGCGCAGGCTCAGCGGCCATGGCTCACGGGCCCAGCCGCTCCGCGGCATGTGGGATCCTCCCAGACCGGGGCGCGAACCCGGTTCCCCTGCATCGGCAGGCGGACGCGCAACCACTGCGCCACCAGGGAAGCCCCTGAATATATATCTTTTAATTAATTTATTTATTTATATTTTTGGCAGCTTTGTTGCTGTGTGCAGACTTTTCTCTAGCTGCAGCAAGCAGGGGCTACTCTTTGTTGCAGTGCGCGGGCTTCTCATTGCGGTGGCTTCTCTTGTTGCAGAACACAGGGCTCTAGGTGCACGGGCTTCAGTAGTTGTGGCACACAGGCTCAGTAGTTGTGGCTCGCAAGCTCTAGAGTGCAGTAGTTGTGGCACATGGGCTTTGTTGCTCTGCGGCACGTGGGATCTTCCTGGACCAGGGCTCGAATCCATGTCCCCTGCATTAGCAGGAGGATTCTTAACCACTGCACCACCAGGGAAGTCCCTGTATATATATCTTTTCTAGAAGATGTATATATAGATGAAACTTTGTTACAGGTGGATAGAATCATGTACCCGTTTGTCATTGCACTTGGTATAGCTACAACTTAATTTCCAATAATGTAATTAACAGCTATCCACTCTAACATACAAATCTAGACTCTCCATAAGCAAAGAACTGTGCATCCCTAGTGACTTTCACAGATTCTGGTTTAGAGTAAGCTCTCAATTACTGTATGTAAAATTAATTAATAAAACATACTCATGAAATATTTATATATTTTAGTTAAGAAATTATGTCTTGTGTGAAAACATGGTAATCTAGGAAGAATTGTATGACAAATAAAATTATTTTGTACTTGATTGCAACTAATTGTAACTTATAAACACTATATTTTAGTGTATGTAATTTATGGATCTCTTTATTTTCTTTTTTAAAGGCTTGTAAGTCTCTATTTTGCTTATAATAGACTTTCCTAAGGGATCTAGATAAGGGTACAAATAGGATAAAGGTTATATACAGACACACACACACATATATAATTTATGAGAGCAAAGGAAAAAATGATTTAGAATACTACTCAGTTTTCTTATGGAAAATACTCAAATTATGGTTTTAAAAATAGCTCTTAAAATATTCAAACAATTTATTGATTCCCCACATAAATGTATCTTAATGGTCCGAAATAGCATTCCTCTCTCAACCCTCATTTTCCAATTCACCTATTTTTCATTTTGTCTGACTACCTATTAAAACACTGTATCAGGGATAGGCCAAATATTAGGGAAGTGCTTGGATTCTGGATCGAGCCTTTTTTTCTGTTTTGAGCTGAGTAATTCTACAGCATGAATGTTGTTACAGTGAGGTAAGTCACTTTAAAATATGGCCCAGGTGCTGCTTTGGGTGTATTCATGATGTATACAAGTGGCTGTTTATATTCACAACTGATGCTGTTTATTTTGTTACTACAAGATGAGTCATTGTTTTAATACTCCTATGAAGACTTAAGAATGCATTCAGATATGTTCAATCAATTAGAAATCCCCCTTAGGATAGCACAGAGGTTTTATTTTTTTTCATTTCTAATTTTTAAAACAACATGTGTTTGATGAAATATTCCAGATCAGTAAACAATCTTAAAGACTGATGGTCTCTTAAATCCCTTGAAACACAACCAATGGATGATGATTGCTCCATGAAATTCCAACTCTGTTTAGGAGAATGATTTTTCAGAAGCCATAGAAAGAAACATTGTTTTAAAAATACTTAGCACCCTTTGAGACTATGAGGTTTCTGGAGGATATATCCTCTTTTCCCCTTCCTCCTTTCTTTCTCCCTTTTATGTATTTTTTTTCCAACAAATAGAGCAGGCATTTAACATATTTTAGGCCCCATGTGCCACATTCTGGGAATGTAAGCCTGAATAAGACACAGTTCCTATCCTTTAGGGTCTTATAATCTATTTAATAAGAGGAACAACTAAGAAGAAAATCCCCAGTAGAATATCACATTGTCACTGGTAGATCTTTACCTGTTATTTAAAAAAAAACAAAAACAAAACACTTTCTTGAAAGGCTTTACCAAAGGTATATCATATATTAAAATTGTTAAAGGTTCTAGCAAACTTATATCCTGAAAAGAAAGGCAACCTCTAACTGATTGAAAGCTAGAGTTTTTAAAACTTTTCAAGTCATAATTTTCATGAATAAAATCTCAATATATTTAAAAAATTTTTATAGGAGTATAGTTGATTTACAATGTTGTTTCTGCTGTACAACAAAGTGAATCAGTTATACATATATTCACTCCGTTTTTAGATTATTTTCCTATATAGGTCATTGCAGAGTATTGAGTAGAGTTCCCTGTGCTCTACAGTAGGTCCTTATTAGTTATCTATTTTATATATAGTAGTATGTCAATCCCAATTTCCCAACTTACCCCTTCTCCCCTCCTTACCCCCCGGTAACCATAAGTTTGTTTTCTATGTCTGTGAGTCTGTTTCTGTTTCATAAATAATTTCATTTGTATCAATTTTTAGATTCACATATAAGCAATATCATATGATACTTGACTTTGTCTGACTTACTTCACTTAGTATGATAATCTCTAAGTCCATCCATGTTGCTGCAAATGGCATTAATTCATTCTTTTTTGTGGCTGAGCAATATTCCATTGTATATACGTACCACATCTTTATCCATTCATCTGTTGATGGACATTTAGGTTGCTTCCATGCCTTGGTTATTGTAAATAGTGCTGCTAAAAGCATTGGGGTGCAAGTGTCTTTTCGAATTAGAATTTTCTCCGGGTATATGCCCAGGAGTGGGATTGCTCAATCATATGGTAGTTCTATTTTTAGTTTTTTAAAGAACCTCCATACTGTTCTCCATAATGGGTCCTACACTGTTGGTGGGAAAGCTAGATGTTTTAATAACATATTTAATAACATGTTCAATGAGGAGACCTTTAATTAAAAATAGCACTAAATCCTGAAGATCTCTCTTCTGTGAATTAACAGCTCCAGGAATGAGACTAGGTTGTAGGATATAAGAACAACTGACATAGCAGAACACTGAATCTGAAGCAAATTGGGCCCTACCCCTGCCAACCTGGTACCCAGAATCTCCTCTGTAGTCTTCCTTGTGGAGATTAAAGTGGTTCTTGGATACATGTTTAGCTTTACAGTGTCCCCTTTCAGTCCTTGTTTATACACCATTTATGAATTCTTACACCTCTTCTACTTATGGTAAAAAATATATCATGACTAATGTATATCATTCTAAATATATCATTCTAAAATGCTGGATATAAGTTGATTTTCTTCTGTGGAGTTTTTCTTTAGGAGATTCTTAAATATTTCTAAAAGCAGTCCTTGATTTTGCATAATTTATTTACTACTTGGCCTTCCATTTGAAATTTCTAAGAAGAAATTAGAATTAGTCTACTTATATGCTGGAGTTTGTGAGGTGGGATAGAGAATTTGAGAATTCCTTTTCATGTTGTATTAATCTGTTATTATGAAACGGCTTTTAAAATTATTTCCCTGATTTATATAAACATATAAAATATGAAATAAGCCTGCTCATAACAAAACTCATATTTAACCACTAATAGTATTTTAGCATCGGTGTTGGTATTCCTTTTTTTTTTTTTTTTTTTTTTTTTTTTTTTTTTTTTTTTTTGGTACGTGGGCCTCTCCCTGTTGTGGCCTCTCCCGTTGCGGAGCACAGGCTCCAGACGCGCAGGCTCAGCGGCCATGGCTCACGGGCCTAGCCGCTGGCATGAACCCCTGTCCCCTGCATCGGCAGGTGGACTCTCAACCACTGCACCACCAGGGAAGTCCCGGTGTTGGTATTCTTATATATTTCTTACATACTTGTTATCATACTGTATACGTACAGCATTAATCCTCTTTTTAAAATTAACATGAGCTATTTTTTCCTATTTCATTAAAAGATTCCTATTTAATGGCTGCATTATATTACATGATATGGTTCATTTCTCTGTTCTTGGATTTTTAAAGTTGAATCCATATTTCAAAGTATTAAATATTTTCTTTCATTATTTCAAACTTTCCATACACTATCCTCTCCCATTTGTCATCTGATCTTTGCTACAATTAAGGAAACACCCTGATCTTATCAGAGGTCAGTCCTTCCACCTGTGCTCCAAGTCCATCCTATTTCATCTTCTTAGGTTATTAATCCTGAAATTTCTTCTGCACCATCAGTTCCTCACCATCTATTATATTCATCAAAATAAAACATTCTTTAGGTTCTCCCAACTATTAAAAACAAAAAAAAAACCCTTGCTTCCTTTAAAATATAACCACATTTCTTTCCTCCCTTTTATAGCACAGCTTCTTGAATGAGTTGTCAGTAGCAAAACTTTCTCATCTGCATTTTCCTCTTCATCAAGTTCAGCCAGACTTCTGCTCTTCATTACCCTACTCAATCTGCTCTTACCAGATCACCAGTGACCACTATGTTACCAAATGCTAAATGACCCCTTCTCAGCTCTCAAATTACCTTATCACGAAGCTCATTCTGTCTAGTTTGACCAATCCCATTTTCTCTAAATAAATATTATTCTCGGTTTCTTTTGTATTATACTCTATTGGATTTTCTCCCGACAGTTTCTCCCCCATCTCCATTGCTGGCTGCTTTTCTACATCTGTTTTTAGGACTCAAATTTGTTACCATTTTCTTCTCTTTTTATAACCTCTTCTAGAAAATCTCTTCCATTGCCATACCTGAAAATGCCTAACTGCTAATGAACACTTCAGTCTTGATCTCTCTTCTGAACTCCAAACTCATAACTAGCTGCTACTGTACATCTCCACTTAAATATCTTGTAAATATCTGAAAGTTAACATAGCTCAAATTAAAGTCTTAGTCCACAAACACCTTTGGTTATGTACACCTCAGTAAAGTTGCCACCATCTACCAGTTGCTTAAGCCAAAAAAACATACCAGGTACCATTGATTCTTCTGTTATCTTAATCTCCAGGACCAATCTGCCAGGAAATGCTGCCACCTGAAACTCATGGTTTCGATGTGTTTAATTCTCTTCTCCCTATGACCACCTTAGTCTCTCTCTACAACTCTACTCATTGGTTATCTAGTTTGCCCCCTTGGCTGCTTATAATTTATTTATAAGAATTATCCTTATAAAACACAAATGACTTTTTTTTTTCACTTATCTGCCCTGCCCCCACATTGTTTCCTATTGTATTTACTTACAAGATCCAAATTCAGTACTGTGAGCTTTTGGATCCCAAATTTATCAGATCCTCAATACCCCTATGACTTTGTCTCATACAACTCTCCTTGAATTTACTTTTTCTAGCGTCACAGTCACTTTTCCTCTTCTTGCTTTTACTTTGATACGGCAAGTTTTATAACCTTTATGTGTGTTTCCTACATTCGGCCTGTGTCCCCCTTTCCTATTGCTGGCTCCTACTTTTTATTTCTCAACCTAAATGTTACTTCTCCACTAAAGCGTTCCTTTAATGCCCAATAAAAAGCAGCTCCTCAGTGTCTCTATCACATTATCTAGTTTTATTTTTATCATGGAACTGATACTTCCTTATTTATTCATTTATTATATTTAAAAATTTTTGTCTTCTGTGAGAATTGTATTTTTCTCTGCTTTATCCCTGTGCCTAGAAAATATGCAAAATTCAGCGCATGAAATGAGATGTCTTTGTACAGATACACCTTTGTCTGCATTTCTGGTATTATTTCCTTAGAAAATATACCTCTAAATAAAATAATCGAGTTCTAGCCAATTGTTTTCTAGGAAGTTTGTACCTATATTAGGGTTGTCAGATTTAACAAAAAGAAATATAAGACTACCAGTTAAATTTGAATTTTATGTAAACAATGAATAGTATTTTAGTACAAGTATGTTTTATGTCATATTTGGGACATACTTACACTAAAAAATTGCTCATTGTTTGCCTGAAATTCAAATTTGATTGGGTACCTTTTATATGACCCAGCAATACTATCCTTTATGCACTCCCAATTAAAGTGGATAAAATGATGATGTTGTGGTCCTCTTTTCACCATTAAAAAAAATGCATGGCTTACACACACAGACACACACACAGGCACACGCATGCACACATCCACCACCACCCCCACACCAGACACAGGGACACTAAAAGTAACAGGAAAATGTAAGTCTGTACTTATATTTTGTGAAACAGATTATAATCTAACTTTTATTTCATTGAGATCCTGCTTGAAAGCCTCGTCATTCTGTACAAGCCACAGATGCTTAATACTAATCTTTCTCATATTCAGGTATGAATCTTGATTAAACCATAAACTTGTTTTGATTGGAATGGACTTTAAGAAATGTAATTCTTCCCAGATAAGCAATAACAAGAAGGATCCCTGATTCTGGCTGGGAGTAGTGGTATGCAATGGAAAAATGACCAGAGGCCTAGCATTTGTAGAATCTAGAAAACATGAGGAGAATTAGTCTGGGATGTGTTAGGTCAATAAGTATGATCAAAAAAATAATCTCTGAGGTGATAGCTTGTGATCTAGAACTTCCTAAGTATTCACATAATACTGCACAAGTATTTTTGGTCCCTCTATAAAGGAATTTAACCTTATAAATAGACATGGGATTATTTTTCTTTTTGAAAAACAACTAGCAAAGAAATAATCAAGCTTAATATCGATTTAAACTTTCTTTTTGCCGTTGTATTTTTGTGTTACTGTAAACTCATGTAAGAAAGATGCTGACTATAAGTGTAAGAATGATATCAAAATGTATTTTTGTCATGTTTTTCTCCATTAATACGCAGTAAGGCTCTAATGTGTTAGGAACTTGAAAGGGAAATATAAAACCTGGGAACCACATTCAATGAAATGACAACATTGAAAAGTCTGAAGTAGAAAAGGATTCTCATTAGGGGGTTTCTGCATTTTAAAAGCCTTAAAATTAAAATTGCTGCAAGTAATTTTCATGAAAGGCTGAGATTTTTGGTTTGTACTAGATTAGCGACTGAATTAGGTGTTGAGAATATCCTGTCTATTGTCCTCAACCAAAAAGGTTTCACTGTTTCATTTAGCATTTTCATAAAATGCTAAGAACTCAGAAAATATTACATTATTTGTTGGCAGTGCCTTTCTGTCATCTGTGACTTAAGTCAGCAGGGTTTATCATTATCATGAGTAGCAGTTGGAAAGGAAGGAAGATACAAAGGAGCTATACTAAACACCTGACGTCACCAGTCTGTAACCATTTACCCTTACATTCAGAATTACAGAATAAGTAATCATATTTCAATTCCCTGTTTATTAGATAATAGTAGCAATGGTTAATGTACTTTGTTCACTCTAGTGTATATAAGTGTATATTTTTTGATATTTAAACTACTGTCTGAAAAATGTAAGCTTTCTTTTCCACTTACCTCCAAATGAATGTTGTTTAATAATAACAACCTTCTGGAAATCCACCATTAATTCATAAATAGTAGCTAGTGACCTGTGTGCAACAGCCTGTTCCTCTTTTTCTATACACTTTGCCTTAAATGTCATAGTATTCAGATTCAGCATACTGAGGATAGAGCAAGTTCTCTGGTCTCAGTAGATCTGGACTTGAACTCTATTATTAACTACATGTTAGTAAATAACTATAACCCACTTGAGTCTCAATTTCTATTTACAACATGGAGACTTGATTATTTAATAAGGAAGAAAATGAGTATCCTAAGAAAAACACTTATCACTATACTTGGTGTGTGAAATAGGAATTCAAAAACTAATACTTTACTGTCCTCTTTTCCCAAGGAAAAGTCCTAGAGCCATTATACTTTATACCTTATTGGGTGCATGTTATGTGCTGGACAACATCTAATTGCCTTATATATGTTCCTCACAGTGCTCTTATGAAGTAGTTTCTGCTATTTCCATCATTCCCATTTTATAGGGGAAGAAAATGGAATACTGAGGCTTAAATTGATGAGTCACTCTCAGGTGTATCTTACTCTACTTTGGCTTTCTTATCCACCTGGTTACGTAAAATGTGAGCATACAATCATTTTAGAGATATATCGTACTAAATAATCTCTATCTTTCCATCAACAGTATTTAAATTCAAGGATTCAAAGTGTCTTAATTGCCTAAGAATAATGCCTACTAGGCACTGTGGAAAAATACATATCTAACTGAGCTTCTGTCCTCAAGAAACTCATGATTGAAAAAAATTTATATTAATTCCAACCACAAATCCATTGACTGAAGAATGAGGCGTATTCTATAATCACTAGAACAAAAAGAAGAAAACAACCATGTTGTATTCTTTTAGGCTATCAGAAATTAGAAGTTGTTAATATAGATAAATTGCCAAGACATGCAGCTCAGTTAGGAGAAAAAGAATAATGGATATGAAATTTACTCAAAGAAGTAACTCTAAATTTAGACACATAAAGTTTAGTTTTGTTTCTGAAACTTCAAGAGGAGGTCATAAAATTTACACCTGAATTTATTGGCATTTAATCCCAATTATAAAAACTTGAAGAAAACTAAACCTCGTTGAAAGACATTTCTTTGACCTGTCCTTTCCTATGCACCATAATACTCAAGTCTCTATTTAATACTAAAAACAGTTCCTGGCTAAATATTAACATAATTGAATTTTAACTAAACATGTCAGAATATTATCAACCATACTAGTTTTTTGTCTCAATATTACTTCTCAGAATGCTAAGTACTTTTATCAGTTTTTGTGCAGTTGTTCAAAACATGTGGTAAACTAAGTTTTGGAAATTACCATTACAATTGAAATCATGTTTATTTGAATATTCAAAATTATAGTAAATCTACCATAATATATACTTTTAAATAGGAAAAAAAGTTGCAAAACACATCTTGGGGAAAAATTTAATTCTACATATGAATATATGTGTTTGTGTGCTATGGAAAATATTTTGGACTGATAAACACAATAAGATTAACTGGTTATTTCAGGAAAGTGGGTGAGAAAACAGGAGAAATGTTTTTAAATTTTATTTAGTATTTCTTGGAATTATTGTAATTGTAAAGATGGGCAACATATGTAATTGAGAAAATAAATCAGTGGAGTTATATTTAAAGAAATGCATAGAAAACAAAAATGCAAAAAAAAAAAATACTTTCTTTCCACAGGGAACAAACACCACATGACTCCTTAGGACCTACTCAAAGTAAAGAGTGAAATGATGAGATTGATGAATTGAAACAAAAAATGATAGTTAATACAAATTCCAAATATTATGTTAAAAACAATTTTTTTCTTTTATTTTCACAGCTCTATCTTGAAAAATTGAGATTTATAGAGTTAAATAACTTGCCAAATAATACATAGCTACTGAATGTTAAAATCAGAATATTCACTCTTTTAAAATCCAGGACCTGAGTTTCTAACCACTACATTATACTGTCCTGTAGTATTTCCACAAAACTCATGTATTTCCTCCTGAAGTTCTTTTTATTTGTACTAGGGAATCAATTGGAAAACAATATAAACCCTTCCTTAATTGAAATATCTTTCTTGCTGTACCATTTAATTTGTAAAACTACTTCATTAAGAGGTGTCTGATTTTATTACTAGTAGCTTGCCACTTCTAGGATAGTTTTACAATTTAAAACTTATTTTAAAAAACTTATTTGTTTTCACCACACCCTGTTATGTGGATCAATAGGATGAAAATGTCTATAATTTACCCTCATTTGTGGCTATTCACTCATACATGCAGTATAGCCTATCTCCCCTTGAATCAAATTTATTTTTAAATTTTTGCTTCTTTGTTTCAAATATAAATTTGATTCAATATGTGAAAGAGAAAGTCTGCCCTGAAAAATTTATCTATTGGAGCAGACTATTCTCTTAGATTATTGCTTCTTTGTTTTGTTTTGGGTTTCAATCTTTCAATTCATTTGAATTTCTAGAGGAAAAGAACAGAATCATTTGTAAATGTACAATTATTTTCTGAATATTTAAGCTGTACGAATCTTTCATACAGAAAAACTTTTGAGTGATCATAATCTAGAAACATTCATGTTTACTACTGAAATATAGTGATTACTGAGTACTTGTAACAATTGCTGTACTCTAAATATTTGAAGAATAGGGAAACCATAGAAAATTGCATTATATATCTTTTACTTTTATTCCTAATAACATACTATTCTTTTAATAAAAAATAGAACCACTTTCTTCTTTATTAGTGGGATATAACTTTTATTGTGAATTTGAAAATTTTATCAATAAACATTTCTATGTCACAGCATTTCTTGGTAGGAGGAGTTGCTAAAGGCCACACTGTAGGGTATGTGGGCTTGGAAGTGGTGAACTAGGTGAGACAAAAGGTAGTAGTATGCTGAATGCACTGAAGTAAAAAGTCATTGGATTTTGTCATTTTAAATAAGTCTTATTATCCAGAACATCTCAAACCATTTTCTTTTTGGTACATACCTTGCATTGATTCTATTATTCTTTTTGATACCACTGTCTTCTAATTATCTTTTCTAATGTTAATATGTAGTAGTATTTGTTTACATATCAGACAAAATTTGTGTTGAGTTGAAGTATCATTCATTTATACTAGAAAAAATTTGTTTTTCTATAGCCATTTATAAGTTTAAACAACAGAAGAAACAAAACAAGCAAAACTATCCTCATGACTACTGAAAAGACAGTTTTTAAACATAGTGGAAAATAGTATTAAGACTCTTTGTTAAGAAACCTTCAAGGCCTCTCTCATTTGGCCAGATTTTTTCAATCTAGCATGAACACATTGGAGAGTTGGTGGTATGTGGATATGTGTGACAGACTCAGAATGGAGGAAAGCAACTAAATACAAACTGAAACATGTTTATTCCAGGACTAGAGAGGCCAATCGGACAACTATCCATGAGAGTTTTTATTTACAAAATTTCAGAGATTTAAAATTTGCTGTAATTTTTGTTTTACAGTTTTGAAGTCATAAGGATAATTTTCTTCTGAAGATTTTTAGAATCTGATTTTTGTTTAAAAGAATTCTAAATAAGATATTGTTTAAATATTTTCCCTTTTTATTTTCCAATTTAAACACTAGAATTTAATACATCTCAAAGTGTGAGAGATGAATTGTACTAAATGGTGGTTCAAAAATAATCTTCAGTAATTATTAATACTTTCTTAGTGGAACCTGCCTCAGTTAATGTTATGGATTGAATTTTGTGTGCCCAAATTCATATGTTGAAGCATTAATCTCCAACATGACTATATTTGGCATTAGGGCCTTTAAGAAGGTAATTAAAGTTAAACTGAGGTCATAAGGGTGGGGCCCCAATCTAAAAGACCTGATGTCCTTATAAGAAGTAGAGGAGACACCCCAGCTGCATGCACACAGAAGAAAGGCTGTGTAAGGACATAGCAAGGAGGCAACAATCTGCAAGCCAGGGAGAGAGGTCTCAGGAAAAAAACCAAACCTGCTGACCCCTTGGTCTTGGACTTCTGGTTTCTAAGACAGTGAGAAAAAAATTTCTGTTGTTTGAGCTACCCAGTCTGTGTCATTATGGTAGCCCTAGCACCCTAACACAGATACCTTGAATTGAACTTTAACCAAGGGATTAGAGCTTCTTATATTTGGATTTCAAATAAAGTCTGCTACAAAAGAATAAATAATGAGACTATATTATTTTTTTAACATCTTTATTGGAGTATAATTGTTTTACAGTGTTGTGTTAGTTTCTGCTGTATAATAAAGTGAATCAGCTATATGTATACATATATCCTGATATCTCCTCCCTCTTGCATCTCCCTCCAACCCTCCCTATCCCACCCCTCTAGGTGGTCACAAAGCACCAAGCTGATCTACCTGTGTGATGCGGCTGCTTCCCACTAGCTATCTATTTTACATTTGGCAGGGTATATATGTCAATGCAACTCTCTCACTTCGTCCCAGCTTATCCTTTCCCCTCCCCTTGTCCTCAAGACCATTCTCTACATCTGTGTCTTTATTCCTGTCCTGCCTCTAGGTTCATCAGAACCTTTTTTTTAGATTCCATATATATGTGTTAGCATACGGTATTTGTTTTCCTCTTTTTGACTTACTTCTCTCTGTATGACAGACTCTAAGTCCATCCAACTCACTACAGATAACTCAATTTCGTTTCTTTTTATGACCGAGTAATATTCCATTGTATATTTGTGCCACATCTTTATCCATTCATCTGTCGATGGACCCTGAGGTTGCTGCCATATCCTGGTTATTGTAAATAGTGCTGCAATGAACATTGTGGCACATGATTCTTTTTGAATTACGGTTTTCTCAGGGTATATGCCCAGTAGTGGGATTGCTGGGTCATATGGTAGTTCTATTTTTAGTTTTTTAAGGAACCTCCATACTGTTTTCCATAGTGGCTGTATCAATTTACATTCCCACCAACAGTGCAAGAGGGTTCTCTTTTCCCCACACCCTCTGCAGCATTTATTATTTGTAGATTTTTTGAGGATGGCCATTCAGACTGGTGTGAGGTGATACCTCATTGTAGTTTTGATTTACATTTCTCTAATGATTAGTGATGTTGAACATCCTTTCATATGTGTGTTGGCAATCTGTATATCTTTTTTGGAGAAATGTCTATTTATGTCTTCTGCCCAATTTTGGACTGGGTTGTTTGTTTTTTGATATTGAGTTGCATGAGCTGCTTGTATATTTTGGAGATTAATCCTTGTCTGTTGCTTCATTTGCAAATATTTTCTCCCATCCTGAGGGTTGTCTTTTTGTTTTGTTTATGGTTTCCTTTGCTATGCAAAAGCTCTTAAGTTTCATTAGGTCCCATTTTTTTATTATTTTATTTTTTCCATTTCTCTAGGAAGTGGGTCAAAAAGGACCTTGCTGTGATTTATGTCATAGAGTGTTCTGCCTATGTTTTCCTCTAAGAGTTTGATAGTGTCTGGCCTTACATTTAGGTCTTTAATCCATTTTGAGTTTATTTTCGTTTATGGTGTTAGGAAGTGTTTAAATTTCATTCTTTTACATGTAGTTGTCCAGTTTTCCCAGCACCACTTATTGAAGGGGCTGTCTTTTCTCCATTGTATAGTCTTGCCTCCTTTATCAAAGATGAGGTGACCATGTGTGCATGGGTTCAATATATGCAAATCAATCAACGTGATACACCATATTAACAAACTGAAGGATAAAAACCATATGATAATCTCAATAGATGCAGAAAAGTCTTTCAACAAAATTCAACAGCCATTTATGTTAAAACTCTCCAGAAAGTAGGCATACAGGGAACTTACCTCATCATAATAAAGGTCATATATGACAAACCCACAGCCAACATCATTCTCAATGGTGAAAAACTGAAACCATTTCCTCTAAAATCAGGAGCAAGACAAGGATGCCCACTCTCTCACCACTATTATTCAACATAGTTTTGGAAGTTTTAGCCACAGCAGTCAGAGAAAAAAAAAGAAGTAAAAAGCATCCAAATCAGAAAAGAAGAAGTAAAACTGCCACTGTTTGCAGATGACATGAGAATACATAGAGAATACTAAAGATGCTACCCAAAAACTAGTAGAGCTAATCAATTAATTTGGTAAAGTAGCAGGATACAAAATTAATGCACAGAAAGCTCCTGCATTGCTGTACACTAACAATGAAAAGTCTGAAAGAGAAATTAAGGAAACACTCCCATTTACCATTGCAACAAAAAGAATAAAATATATAGGAATGAACTACCTAAGGAGACAAAAGACCTGTATGTAGAAAACTATGACATTGATGAAAGAAGTTAAAAATGATACAAACAGATGGAGAGATATACCATGTTCTTGGATTGGAAGAATCAACATTGTGAAAATGACTCTACTACCCAAAGTAATCTACAGATTTAGTGCAATCCCTATCAAACTACCAATGGCATTTTTCACAGAACTAGAAAAAAATTTTCATAATTTATATGGAAACACACAAGACCCTGAACACCCAAAGCAATTTTGAGAGAGAAAAACGGAGCTGGAGGAATCAGGCTCCCTGACTTCAGACTATACTTCAAAGCTACAATAATCAAATGGTATGGTACTAGCACAAAAACAAATACAGATCAATGGAACAGGATAGAAAGCCCAGAGACTATATTATTAAATGGAAATTAGGGCTTCCATTAACAAAACACCAAAAGCTAGGTAGCTTAAGCAACAGAAATTTAATGTTCCAAAGTTCTGGAGGCTAGAAAACTGAAATCAAGGTATTGGCAGTGTTGGTTCCTTCTGAGGGCTGTGAGATAAGCATTGGATCCAGGCCTCTCTCCTTGGCTTCTGGGTGGTTGACTTCATGTTCATATGACCTTTTTCCTGTGTGCATGTCTATCTCCAAATTTCCCTTGTTGATAATGACATCAGTCATACTGTATTAGGGTCGACTCTGATTGCTTCATTTTAACTTTATTATCTCTGTAAAAACCTTATTTCCACATAAGATTACATCCTGAAGTAATGAGGTTTAGGACTTCAATATATGAATTTTTGGAACACAATTCAACCTATAACAAGGACACATGTTTTAAGAATTTTGATTGAGAGAACCCTTGTAATATTTTTTTCTTCCTTTTTGGGTTAGTGAAATATGAAAGTGAACTAAGATCTTACAAATATTTTTTTCTGAATCTAAATGTCAATCTTTGCAGTAATTATTTTAAATTATTTAAATTATTTTATTTTAATGAAAAATTTTCTAGATATATGGCTTTTATTATATATTTAACTTAAACTCTGACTTGTATCTGAAGTAATTATCATTTATTTATAACATAATATATTCATAAACTGCAACAGATTTATAATAAAAGACATTTCTTGGGGAGGCAGTAACCACAAAGTTGTTATCCCCAGTTTGTCCTTGAATTTAGTTAGAGCAGAATATGGAGGCCCAACTCTATGGCAACATGAGCTGTGAACTAGTCTGATTTATACACTGTGTACTATCTTTCTTTCTTGGCAGAGGGGATATTTTTTAACGTTTAATTTAGAAATGATTCTTACTAATGTCTTTATTACCTGTTAATTATTCCTTAAAAATAGAGAATCAATGCCTACTGACTACACTGAATTGATATGTATCAGATGGATGGTAGTCCTTATGTATGGAAAATACAGGCTAATGAATAGCAAGAGTCCCATATGAGTTGTGGGTATCCATTATTAATTTATAAATATTATTAAAGTATTGAAGAAATAACATTGAATACACATTGAGGAGATTAAATCAAAAGGAAGACCAATCAGAAATGGCTAAGTTTGGTTCAAAAGCAATTCATGATGGTCTTCAGTATGTGGAACTGGAGAGGGTTCAACCTGAATTACAACACAGTGTTTGTGTATTTACTGAGGTATGATTTACATGCAATAAATTTGACATATCTTCAGTACTGAGTTCAATTAGAATTTTAATTTGTACAGTATAATCACCACCCAAAGATACAGAACATTCTCTCACTCCAAAACCATGCCTTTGCACAGTTTGTCATCCCCAATCTTCAAAAGCATCTCATTGTTTAGATTTCATATCATTATAGTTGAGTTTTGCTTGTTCTTAAATTTCATATAAATAAAATCTTACACTTTTTACTCCTTTGTATCTGGCTTCTTCTCAACATAATGTTTTGAGATTTGTTCATGTTATTTTCTATATCTGCAATTCGTTCCTTTTGTTTCTGAGTAGTATCGTCTGAAGATTTCAAAATTTGTTTATCTAATCTTCTTTAATGGAAGGTTGAGTTGTTTCCAGGTTTTGGCTATAATAATTAAGGCCTCTGTGAGTATTCTTTTAAAACATTTTTGTGGACACATTTTCCTCCCACTTCTCTTTGGTAAGTACCTCGGAGTGGAATTGCTAGTCATAGGGTAAGAAACTATCAACCAACTTTGCAAAGTTGTACCATTTTACATTCTTATCAGCAACATATATGTGTTTTAGCTCATGTGTTTTGCTCATATTTTCCTCTTTCCTTCAGAAATTGTTAGAGCTTTTCGAAAAATTCCCAAGACACTACAGTTTCTATAAGATAGTAAGAACACAAACAGCACTTCTCTCTGACTTATACAAGAGTGTGGCACGATTGAAGTGGGAGTAAACTCAACCTTTCCTTCTATACCATTCCCCATTAGATCACATTGTTGTAAAATGGTTCATAACAATGGCTGAAGTTATTACCAGAACATTTGCATCAATAGGGTGTAGAAATGCAAGAACCTATAGATTTTCCAAAGTGGAAGAGCATGACAGTAATGACTGTTTGATTGCATATGTGAGACAACCCCTAAGGGTGTCTTCAACTAGTAGGGATAGGGTGCAGCAAGGATTTCAGATATTCTACCAAAGAAGGCTTAGTCAGATAAAATATTATTACTGCTTGCCAGAGTGTTAAGGGAAAATACTAATATCTGGTTGAAGTTGGAATGCTGTCTTATAGATAGAGAAACAGGTACATGTGTTTTGCATATGGCCTGGGCGTATGAACAACTGTAGAAAGAAAAATGACTCTTATAAAAAGCAGAGTTTACTTCTTTATTACTTGACTTAATAACTAATTGCTAAATACTTACAGCGTCCAAGCAGTGGGGGATGAACATCAGGATTATCACTACAGTTGACCATTAAGTCACCTAAGTTTTTCCATTATGTTGAAGAAAAGTTTTTTTGTGATGGTCTTTGGTTGATTGAATAGCATAGAGTGAGTTAAAATAAACAAGCAAATCCTTCCTGTGTCTTTATCACATATGTTATGACTTTTGAAATTGCCAGTAATTAATCTAGCAAAGGTTACTCACTCCAAAATGTTAATGCAGAAAATTTTTACAGAATAGTTAAATTGTCATTGAAAGACTGCTACTTCAAAGATTTTCCATTTCTAGGACAGACATAAAATGTAGACATCTTCATATTTGTAATTTTTTTCTAAAGTTCATTTATAAATTGGTTATTTGAGACTCTGAATACATTTTCATATAAATTAAATGCTGCGTGGTTGTTAGGTCAAACTCCAAACTGTGTATCATCATACACTAAAGTATAATAAAATCACAGGATGTCTGGGTTGGAAAAGTTTATTCTGTAATATTACATATAATACTGGGACTACAGTGAAAATAATTTCAAGCTCCAATTTAGATTCTAGGATAGATTAGCCATGCCCTGACCGTAGTAGATCGAATTCACAGATTTCTTGCATCCTATTTACTTTGGCTCCTGTGATGTCTCTGGTAATGGGAATGATACTAAGGTGCTATGTGGGCTAAGTTATGAGAAAATAAAGGATGTATCAGCCACCTACTCTTCCAACCAAAATAACATCCTGTACTAAACTAACTATACAAAACTTAAAAAACATCATAAGAAAGTTCAAGAAGAAGGTCTTCTATAAACACCTGAATTGGAATAGAGAAGATATGTTACTGATATAAATAATCAGTTGACTTTAGGCATTCACAATTTGGAAGCTCTTTCTCTTGCTCTCACTTTCTTGGTAGTGGGGTTTGAGAGTCTCATCCAAGTTTTCTTGAGGGAAAAATAAATGGACCACTTACTCCCTACTTTTACTCAGCTCAAGAGTCAAAGTTTATGAAAAGAAGTCCAGTTGGCCAAGTTAAGGTCACACCTTTCAAGTACAGAGAGAAATTTGGAGGAAAGGATCTAATCACCAGAAAATAACAATGGGGAAGATGCAGTTGTATTTTGCAAAAGGAAATCATATATTATTAGGGAGATGAATGGATATTGAGGACCTCAAACAAGAAAATGCTCTAAAATTCTTCCAAACCCACAATTCTTGATTTTTTTCTGACGCCTCTCTCCTTGGCTTGTAGATGGCAATTTCTCCCTCTGTCTTCACATGGTCTTTTCTCTGTGCAAGTCTGTGTCCTATTAGGACACCAGCCATATTGTCTTAGGGCTCACCTTAACAGCTTCATTTGACCTTAATTACCTCTTTAAAGGATCTGTCTTCAAATACAGTTACATTCTGAGGTACTAGGGGTAGGACTTGAACATACACATTTTTGGGGGTGAGGACATAATTCAGCCTGTAACAATGATATCTCTGGAAATTTATTTATGGAAACTCTGAATTGGCAACGCTTACCCACTAGGGAAAACATTCACTACATTCTTCTAAGTTCTTGGAATTACATGTTAAATTGTGGAAGAAAGATTACAATGAAATGTTTAAAAAAATACACTTTCAGTCAATTTCACAGTGAATGAAAATTCTAATCAGACACCTAATATTTTAATTAAGACTATTTTCTAAATATATATATAAACATAGTTTATGATGTAGTTATTCCTCCTAGCATAAGGGAGCTTTATTGACCAAATAGCATTAGATACATATCAGGCAGTTCTTCAAAGAAGAGCAAGCACACTGTTTGATTGGTTAAGGGATCTGTGGTGCATATTAGACTATGATAGTATATTGTGATTCAAGAAAATAGTATCCCTCCTCGATAAGCCCTGAAAATTCACTGAGAAATCACTTTCAGTGGCACCACAACTACCTTACAATACACAAAATTAACATAGATGTTCCCCTCTAGAGAGCTTATTTATTTATTTTTTTTGAACATCTTTATTGGAGTATAATTGCTTTACAATTGTGTGTTAATTTCTGCTTTATAACAAAGTGAATCAGCTATACATATACATATGTTCCCATATCTCTTCCCTCTTGTGTCTCCCTCCCTCCCACCCTCCCTATCCCACCCCTCTAGGTGCTCACAAACCACCGAGCTGATCTCCCTGTGCTATGCAGCTGCTTCCCACTAGCTATCTATTTTACATTTGGTAGTGTATATATTTCCATGCCACTCTCTCACTTTGTCACAGCTTACCCTTCCCCCTCCCCACATCCTCAAGTCCATTCTCTACCAGGTTTGTGTCTTTATTCCCATCTTACCCCTAGGTTCTTCATGACCTTTTTTATCTTAGATTCCATATATATGTGTTAGCATACTGTATTTGTTTTTCTCTTTCTGACTTACCTCACTCTGTGTGACAGACTCTAGGTGCATCTACCTCACTACAAATAACTCAATTACTTTTCCTTTTATGGCTGAGTAATATTCCATTGTATATATGTGCCACATCTTCTTTATCCATTCATCTGATGATGCACACTTAGGTTGCTTTCATGTCCTGGCTATTGTAAATAGAGCTGCAATGAACATTTTAGTACATGACTCTTTTTGAATTACTGTTTTCTCAGGGTATATACCCTGTAGTGGGATTGCTGGGTCGTATGGTAGTTCTATTTGTAGTTTTTTAAGGAACCTCCATACTGTTCTCCATAGTGGCTGTATCAATTTACATTCCCACCAGCAGTGCAAGAGTGTTCCCTTTTCTCCACACCCTCTCCAGCATTTATTGTTTGTAGATTTTTTGATGATGGCCATTCTGACTGGTGTGAGGTGATATCTCATTGTCGTTTTGATTTGCATTTCTCTAATGATTAATGATGTTGAGGATTCTTTGTTGTGTTTGTTGGCAATATGTATATCTTCTTTGGAGAAATGTATATTTAGGTCTTCTGCCCATTTTTGGATTGGGTTGTTTGTATTTTTGTTATGGAGCTGCATGAGCTGCTTGTAAATTTTGGAGATTAATCCTTTGTCA
>NC_041214.2:110362365-110364088 GCF_002837175.3 Physeter macrocephalus | reverse complement strand
TTTTCTGCATACAGGTCTTTTGTCTCCTTAGGTAGGTTTATTCCTAGATATTTTATTCTTTTTGTTGCAGTGGTAAATGGAAGTGTTTTCTTAATTTCACTTTCAGATTTTTCATCATTAGTGTATAGGAATGCAAGATATTTCTGTGCATTAATTTTGTATCCTGCTACTTTCCCAAATTCATTGATTAGCTCTAATAGTTTTCTTGTAGCATGTTTAGGAGTCTCTATGTATAATATCATGTCATCTGCAAACAGTGACAGCTTTACTTCTTCTTTTCTGATTTGGATTTCTTTAATTTCTTTTTCTTCTCTGATTGCTGTGGCTAAAACTTCCAAAACTATGTTGAATAAGAGTGGTGAGCATGGCCAACCTTGTCTTGTTCCTGATCTTAGTGGAAATGATTTCAGTTTTTCACCATTGAGGATGATGTTGGCTGTGGGTTTGTCATATATGGCCTTTATTATGTTGAGGAAAGTTCCCTCTATGCCTACTTCCTGCAGGGTTTTTAATCATAAATGGGTGTTGAATTTTGTCGAAAGCTTTCTCTGCATTTATTGAGATGATCATGTGGTTTTTCTCCTTCCATTTGTTAATATGGTGTATCACGTTGATTGATTTGGGTATATTGAAGAATCCTTGCATTCCTGGAGTAAACCCCACTTGAACATGGTGTATGATCCTTTTAATGTGCTGTTGTATTCTGCTTGCTAGTATTTTGTTGAGGATTTTTGCATCTATGTTCATCAGTGATGTTGGCCTGTAGTTTTCTTTCTTTGTGACATCTTTTTCTGGTTTTGGTATCAGGATGATGGTGGCTTTGTAGAATGGGATGGGGAGTGTTCCTCCCTCTGCTATATTTTGGAAGAGTTTGAGAACGATAGGTGTTTGCAGTATCAGTTGTTACTTGTCCTTTTCCATTTCTAATTCTGTTGATTTGAGTCTTCTCCCTTATTTTCGATTGTACTGCTATAAACCTTGTCTTTTGGTGTGAGCATTTAATCCATTTACATTTAAGGTATTATCGATATGTATGTTCCTATTCCAATTTTCTTAAATGTTTTGGGTTTGTTACTGTAGATCTTTTCCTTCTCTTGTGTTTCTCGCCTAGAGAAGTTCCTTTAGCATTTGTTGTAAAGCTGGTTTGGTGGTGCTGAACTCTCTCAGCTTTTGCTTGTCTGTAAAGGTTTTAATTTCTCCATCAAATCTGAATGAGATCCTTGCTGGGTAGAGTAATCTTGGTTGTAGGTTTTTTTCCTTCATCACTTTAAATATGTCCTGCCACTCCCTTCTGGCTTGGAGAGTTTCTGCTGAAAGATCCGATGTTAACCTTATGGGGATTCCTTTGTGTGTTATTTGTTGTTTTTCCCTTGCTGCTTTTAATATGTTTTCTTTGTATTTAATTTTTGACAGTTTGATTATTATGTGTCTTGGCGTGTTTATCCTTGGGTTTATCCTGTATGGGACTCTCTGTGCTTCCTGGACTTGATTGACTATTTCCTTTCCTATATTAGGGAAGTTTTCAACTATAATCTCTTCAAATATTTTCTCAGTCCCTTTCTTTTTCTCTTCTTCTTCTGGGACCCCTATAATTCGAATGTTGGTGCATTTAATGTTGTCCCAGAGGTCTCTGAGACTGTCCTCAGTTCTTTTCATTCTTTTTTCTTTATTCTGCTCTGCAGTAGTTATTTCCACTATTGTATCTTCCAGGTCACTTATCCGT
>NC_041214.2:110350052-110362048 GCF_002837175.3 Physeter macrocephalus | reverse complement strand
CTCTGCAGTAGTTATTTCCACTATTTTATCTTCCAGGTCACTTATCCGTTCTTCTGCCTCAGTTATTCTGCTATTGATCCCTTCTAGAGTGTTTTTAATTTCATTTATTGTGGTGTTGATCATTGCTTGTTTCCTCTTTAGTTCTTCTATGTCCTTGTTAAATGTTTCTTGCATTTTTTCTATTCTGTTTCTGAGATTTTGGATCATTTTTACTATCATTATTCTGAATTTTTTTTCCTGTAGACTGCCTATTTCCTCTTCATTTGTTAGGTCTGTGGTGTTTTTACCTTGATCCTTCATCTGCTGTGTGTTTTTCTGTCTTCTCATTTTGCTTATCTTACTGTGTTTGGGGTCTTCTCTTCACAGGCTGCAGTTTCGTAGTTCCCATTGTTTTTGGTATCTGTCCCTAGTGGCTAAGGTTGGTTCAGTGGGTTTTGTAGGCTTCCTGGTGGAGGGGACTAGTGCCTGTGTTCTGGTGGATGAGGCTGTATCTTGTCTTTCTGGTGGGCAGGTCCACGTCTGGTGGTGTGTTTTGGGGTGTCTGTGGCCTTACTGTGATTTTAGGCAGCCTCTCTGCTAATGGATGGGGCTGTGTTCCTGTCTTGCTAGTTGTTTGGCATAGGGTGTGTAGCACTGTAGCTTGCTGGTCGTTGAGTTAAACTGGGTCTTGGTGTTGAGATGGAGATCTTCTGGAGATTTTCGCCATTTGATATTACGTGGAGCTGGGAGGTCTCTTGTGGACCAGTGTCGTGAAATTGGCTCTCCCACCTCAGAGGCACAGCCCTGAAGCCTGGTTGGAGCACCAAGAGACTTTCATCCACACGGCTCAGAATAAAAGGGAGAAAGAAAGAAAGAAAGAATGGAAAGAAGGAAGGAAGACAAGAAGAAAGAGGATAAAATAAAATAAAATAAAGTTATTAAAATAAAAAATAATTATTAAGAAAAAAAAATTTTTTAAGTAAAAGACAAACAAAAAAACGGACGGACAGAACCCTAGGACAAATGGTGAAAGCAAAGCTATACAGACAAAATCTCACACAGAAGCATACACATACACACTCACAAAAAGAGGAAAAGGTGAAAAAATAATATATCTTGCTCCCAAAGTCCACTTCCTCAATTTGGGATGATTCTTTGTCTATTCAGGTATTCCACAGATAAAGGATACATCAAGTTGATTGTCGAGCTTTAATCCGCTGCTTCTGAGGCTGTTGGGAGAGATTTCCCTTTCTCTTCTTTGTTCGCACAGCTCCCGGGGTTCACCTTTGGATCTGGCCCCGCCTCTGCGTTTAGGTCATCAGAGGGCGTCTGTTCTTCGCTCAGACAGGACGGGGTTAAAGGAGCCGCTGATTCGGAGGCTCTGGCTTGCTCAGGCCTGGGGGAGGGAGGGGTACGGAGTGTGGTGCGAGCCTGCGGCGGCAGAGGCTGTCCTAATGTTGCACCAGCCTGAGGTGCGCCATGCGTTCTCCCAGGGAAGTTGTCCCTGGATCACCGGACCCTGGCAGGGGCAGGCTGCACAGGCTCCCGGGAGGGGAGGTGTGGGGAGTGACCTATGCTCGCACACAGGCTTCTTGGTGGCGGCAGCAGCAGCCTTAGCGTCTCATGCCCGTCTCTGGGGTCTGCGCTGATAGCCGCAGCTCGCGCCTGTCTCTGGAGCTCCTTTACGTGGCGCGCTTAATCCCCTCTCCTCGCGCCCCAGGAAACAAAGAGGGAAGAAAAAGTCTCGTGCGTCTTCGGCAGCTCCAGACTTTTCCCCGGACTCCCTCCCGGCTTGCCGTGGTGCGCTAACCCCTTCAGGCTGTGTTCACGCCGCCAACCCCAGTCCTCTCCCTGCGACCGAAGCCCGAGCCTCAGCTCCCAGCCCCCACCTGCCCCGGCGGGTGAGCAGACAAGCCTCTCGGGCTGGTGAGTGCTTGTTGGCACCGATCCTCTGTGCGGGAATCTCTCCGCTTTGCCCTCCGCACCCCTGTTGCTGCACTCTCCTCCGTGGCTCCGAAGCTTCCCTCCTCCACCACCCGCAGTCTCCTCCCAAGAAGGGGCTTCTAGGGTGTGGAAACCTTTCCTCCTTCACAGCTCCCTCCCACTGGTGCAGGTCCCGTCCCTATTGTTTTGTCTGTTTGTTTGTTTTTTTTTTTTCTTTTGCCCTACCTAGGTACGTGGGGAGTTTCTTGCCTTTTGGGAGGTCTGAGGTCTTCTGCCAGCGTTCAGTCGGTGTTCTATAGGAGCAGTTCCACGTGTAGATGTATTTCAGATGTATCTGTGGGGAGGAAGGTGATCTCCACGTCTTACTCTTCCACCATCTTCCTCCCTTCCGAGAGCTTATTTTTATAATAAAATTTATAGATAATTTCTATCCAAATCAGCCCTTGACTTGGCATTTGACTGACTTAACATAATTTTGTAGCACCCTACTCCAAAGTCTGTTTACTTATAAATGATTTGTTTGGTGCTGATGACAATCTCTTGTTAGGTGTACAACTCAGGAGAATATGTGATAGTAATCTATGCTTAAAAAATCTGTTCAGTGCTTAGATAGCAGTCACCTTACTTTAAATCTATGCATAATATAAAAAGTCAGTAAGGAGCAGATCAAGATGATAAATTGTCTGTTTTGACCGTTTTAAAGATTATCCAAATGAAGGATTCTTTTCATAAATGCCAGGCTATACTAAAATGCAAAGCATCAACCTGGTAAAATAGTGCATATGGCTATTCAATTAGATTATCCTCTCCCTCTAAAGGAGAACAGCAACTAATGGATGTAATTGCCTCTGAGAGCTTGAGACATTTTTATCCCGCGCCACATGCTTTATATTTCATTTGAATAACAAGAGCTTTCTGTGGTAATGCCCTTACACTTTAATTAGAGAATTGAAGTCTGATTTTAATGTTCAAACAGCCTGCTAAAATGGAAATTGTAAATATTTTTGAAGAAGAAATACCAGCAGAATTGTGCTAAACTCTACTGCCAAAATATTATAAATCTAACATGTGCTATGTTTAATTAACTTCCATTATCCATCAGAAAGGCTACATACCTGGCAAAAATACTGAACAGACATACAAATACTAGAAGAGACTCTTACTGAAAAATTCCGAAGATGTTTCTCAATATGTCCAGCCTCCTGCTAGAGGATTTGCCACTTTAAAAAATTGTGTCAAACATTCTGAACTTCACATAGAAAGCTAAATTTTGGAGTGTCTTGACATCATGGGACCAGATTCCCCCTCCTAAGGGTTTAGACTGAATTTAATTTTTAGGGTATATGTAAACAGTGACCCATGCTGCAATGTTAGCAGGTGAATTTAGGAAACAAAATATATCAGAAATAAAACTCCCCCCCACCAAAACAGCCATCCTCTGTTTTCAATGAAAAAATAAAAATATATGTATAAATGTACATGCATATTAAACATATGTAAATGGTAGTGGTGTGTATTTTATTAGTACTTAAAGTTTGTTCTTCCAGATGGTTATCATTTAGAGTATATACAATTCAATGTTAGGTGTAAGCTAGAAGAAATGGTGACAGGCTATACCTTATTCATTGGACATGTGCAAACATTGGTTCTTGTGTAGGAAGTATAGGAATTCGGGTGTCTCCACTGCCCAAGCTCTTCTCCTGTGGCCTGTATCCTTATGAGAGTTGAATGAGAAAGTGCAGACACCCAGAATATGTTACAAAAATCGTCCTTATGCTTGCTCTATTTGGCAAGACACTCTTGAGGGAACTCCCCTCATGGTGTCCATCCATCTGATGATAATCCAAGTTTCCATCACTAAAATCTAGGCTACCTGGCATGCTTAGAAACTGTGATAGCAATACATACACAAAAAGAGCAGGCAAGAGAGAAAGCGAGAGGAAACAAAGAAAGACCATTCTTTAGCTTTTGTAATTATCATTATTTCTGATTGTTCTCATGAAGTCTGTTAATACTCAGGAGCAATGAGTACTCCTAAGTTTCGAGAAGTTGGGCACTCACTATTTTCTGTTTGTTCCTGCTCTATACCTCTCTTGTGCCTTTTTACCACCAAACAGCAAAGGGACTGCAAAAAGGAGAAGACAGAGAAGAGGAAAGGTTGATGATAAAAAGAGGAGTGGAAAAGGAAAAGTTTGGGGGCTGAAATGAAGGTAGACAACAAGGAAAGAGAATGGTATGGGATTACTGAGGTTTATAAGGTAAATGGCCATATTTGTGATCTCATCTTATTTGCCTTATGTATACTTTGAGTACACCATATAGCTCCAGTGTCCTGAAAACGACCAACCACGTGTGTCAGTAACAGGTTCTGGAGATTGGAGAGCCCAGAAACCTACAGGAGGCGCCGTCAAGTAACAGGCAAATTTCCTCAGCCCCTCCCCACAACCCCCTGCCCAGTTCATCTAATTTCCCTCCTTACAATGGTACATCATTTTAAAATTTCAACCATGAGGAAGAAAAACAAAATGGAATTATGCAATCCTTAACAATCCTTAGTCCTTCACCAGGATATCCCTCCTGTGGCCTGGCATGGGGATGGTTTGATAGCACTACTGAGATGATAGTCTAACCTGTCTCCCTGGCAGTGCAACTCTTTTTACCTGCAACTGCATTTAGATAAATGTTTATAAAGTTCTGCTTCTGATCTATCACCTCCTATGGATCATTTTTAAATGGATTGCTATTACAAGATAAAATACAAACTCGGAGTCTGAGACACAATACCCTACCTACACAGTCTGCTCACTGACTGCCTTCGTAAACATCTCTCCAGCTATTTCATCTCTTCCAACAGAAACTCGTGCTCCCGCATCTCCCAGATCTGCCTCCTGAGCCACACAAATCACTTTCACACCTGAGTCTTTGCTTACAGCCTCCCTCCCACCTGAGCTCCCATCTTTCCTTTCTTCATTCACATCCCAAATACTCTTCTTGACACACTTTGTGTCCCATTTTCTCTGAGATGCTATCTTCAGGCTACCCTGTCCAGGAATTATTTCCTAAGCTCCCACTGAACTTCCTTAATGACCATTTATGTAGCACTTGTATATTGGGAACGAACTTGCCGCAGCCGTCTTTTTCCTCTAAAAATATAAATTTTGTGATAAATAATCTTATAATCTTTATTATTTATAGAACCTGGTGTGTTAAAATATACATAGCATGTACTTATAGATTATTAAATGAGTGAATACAGACTTCAAAAGTCTTTTGGTTTAAATCCTGCAGATAAATGTTTAAGGCCCAAAATTAAGTTTGATAACCAATTAATTGCAAATTAAGAGTGTAATAAGTATTAAAACCATACTAATTTATAGACATACCTATGAGTTTCTCTACAAAATAAGAATAATTTATAAAATTTTAAATGTAAAATATAACCTGGGAATTCCACCTTATTTGATACTGAAATTAAAAGAAAAATTCATAATACCCTTTGACTTATAAATATTATGTATAATTTTAATGTCCAAGATAATAAAAAAGTGAAAAATATAGGTTGACCCATAATGAGTATCACTCCAATAATGCAAATCATATTCTTTTTTTAAAAAAATTTGTTTAACATCTTTATTGGAGTATAATTTCTTTACAATGGTGTGTTAGTTTCTGCTTTATAACAAAGTGAATCAGCTATACATATACATATATCCCCAAATCTCCCTCTTGCATCTCCCTCCCACCCTCCCTATCCCACACCTCTAGGTGGTCACAAAGCACGGAGCTGATCTCCCTGTGCTATGTGGCTGCTTCCCACTAGCTCTGTGCTATGTGGCTGCTTTCCACTAGCTATCTATTTTACATTTGGTAGAATATATGTAAGTCCATGCCACTCTCTCACTTCTTCCCAGCTTACCCTTCCCACTCCCTGTGTCCTCAAGTCCATTGTCTACATCAGTGTCTTTATTCCTGTCCTGCCCCTAGGTTCTTCATAACCAATTTCTTTTTTTTTTTAGATTCCATATATATGTGTTAGCATACAGTATTTGTTTTTCTCTTTCTGACTTACTTCACTCTGTATGACAGATTCTAGGTCCATCTGTCTCACTTACAGATAACTCAATTTCACAATTTGTATGGAAACACAAAAGACCGTCAACAGCAAAAGCAATCTTGAGAAAGAAAAATGGAGCTGGAGGAATCAGGCTGCCTGACTTCAGGCTGTACTACAAAGCTACAGTAATCAAGACAGTATGGTACTGTCACAAAAACAGAAATATAGATCAATGGAACAGGATAGAAAGCCCAGAGATAAACCCATGCACCTATGATCACCTTATTTTTGATAAAGGAGGCAAGAATATACAATGGAGAAAAGACAGCCTCTTCAGTAAGTGGTGCTGGGAAAACTGGACAGCTACATGTAAAAGCTACAAATCGTATTCTTAATAAAAATAACAACAAACATAACAAGGCATGTAACCAGACCATATTTATATATTGATGAGGACCCAACTCTTCCAAGTTCTGAAAGTGTCCAATTAAACTATTAAAGTAATTGGATTTTGTTCTTAATTCCAGCATCACATAAACTGTACATTGAGATGCCTTTCACAAATACAGTGATAGGAAAAACCATCTCTTCCTATTTTGTTATTATAGTTGATCTAAGAAAATAGACAGTAATAAAAGTGTTTCTGCTATCTACAAGAAAAATGCAGCTAGGCCATTTTCCCCTTCCTAATAGAAACTTCAAAAAGATATCTTTCCTTTCTTTCTTCATCTTTCTTTTAATCACAAATACAATCTGTAACAGAAGCCAAGAATAAACTTAATCTCTTGGTGAGTTTCAGACATTTGACAATTATATAGGTTGACTCATCAAATAGGCATTGATTGTTAGCATTAGCCAGAAGTATATAAACACGTATAAATATTGCATGCAGAAGAGAAGCTGCACTTAGATGGATTAGTAATAGTCCTGTTGTTGGTAATCTATTATATCTCTTTTGCATGGAAAAAGCAATTAGAAACGTATTTCTGACTATCCCAGACAGACCTTAAATGCTTCACAGCGGAAAATTAAAATTTTAGACATAGCCAAGAATGTAATAAATGTACCTTCACTCACCACATGATAATAGTACCTGGAGGACCTGGACAAGATCATAAGACCACAATTTGACTTACTTTCTTCCTTTTGATAATCTATTTTTATAAAGCCATGGAATTTTTTATTTTGATAGTAGATTTGTGTGTGTGTGTGTTTGTGTTGTGAGCAAGTGAGGTGAAGAGATGGAGAGAAAGAGAAGAAAAAACTCGCTTCAGAAAAATAAGTATTAATGCACAAGAAATGGCAACTTTGACAACTGTACCATAATAAACCTACATGCATGCAGGTCAGGAGTGCAAAACAACACTCAGAAATGAATTTTACTATCAAACTTCCAGAGACTTATGATAACCTTTGAGTAAAATTGATTTTTTAAAATATGAAAAAAACCCTTTGCTGTATCCTTAGATTTTTTCATTATATCCACTATACATTAGATATTACAAATCAGGTAAGCATTTTGGGCTAAAAACTGCCATCTCAGGTTTCTGTCTGGGAGAGAATTATGCTTCATATTATTATTATCATCACTTACACTGAAGAAATGCTCACATTCTAGGAAAACTTTTAAAAAATCAGTTTAAATTGTGCAGAGTATTGAGCTAAGTTCATGTTATTAAGAATTCGTTAAAAATATTTCATAGGTATTTCCTTTCCTTCCTTTTATTTATTTTATTTTATTTATTTATTTTTTTGTGGTATGCGGGCCTCCCTCTGTTGTGGCCTCTCCCTTTGCGGAGCACAGCTCCGGACGCGCAGGCTCAGCGGCCATGGCTCACGGGCCCAGCTGCTCCGCGGCATGTGGGATCCTCCCAGGCCGGGGCGCGTACCCGGTTCCCCTGCATCGGCAGGCGGACGCGCAACCACTGCGCCACCAGAGAAGCCCTCCTTTCCTTCCTTTTAAATTGTCATGGGATAACTGGATATTTTTTTTATAGTAGAGAAATTGAGCCTACAGAGGACAAAAGATCTGAATTCAGTTCCTGCAAATAACTGCATCTTTTCTTAATTTTTACATGTCATGTGCTTACTGTATCTGAATAAAGAAAAAAAAAATCAGAAACAGGATATTGTTTTAGAATTATTAGCTTGATTATCTATTTTTCAGAAACACAAGACTATTTCCTATATATATGAATACATACATTTTCAAATTCTAAATATATATATATATATTTGATGCTGAATAGTATAATGGTAACATTCTGAATAGTATAACGGTAGCATTTCTATTAACATAACAAGACCTTAGTGTTAAGTTAATAAAACCTAAAATTTATGCAGTACCTCTTTCCTTTGTATTCTTTCCTCTGTGACCTCCAACCTATAAAGCTTTGAATTGGATAAAGGTAAATGTTGAGGGTCATAGTAATGAATAGGAAAGGGAGTGGATGGATTCGCTATTGATTTGACTTGGAAGTGTGTGTTTTATGTATTGTGATCATCCTTAAATCCAACTATATCAGGGTCTATGTCTGTGATAACAAAAGTGATTTTGGAGAAAGAGAAATGACAAGAAATGACAGTGACAAGAAAGGAAGAGGGATGAGAGCATATGCTTATAGATAATAAAACAATGACACTTAACAAAAGCTCATCTGATGCATATTTTCCTGTAGTTAAAATCTTCGCTTAGCTGGGGATACTGCAGTATTCCCAATTAGAAATAAAATCCCCAAATAGAATAAGGTTCTAAATTAACTATTTTTTAATTACTCATATAGCATAATTTTTCCTTAGTCTATGATGAAGTTTGAAATAATCTATAAAATGTACTGACCAGTAGGAAGGGCTTATCAAACAATGCTTGAGTCTTTATAGAAAGGCTTTCTTCTTAAGTAGTTTTAAATAACCTTAATAAATGCTAGTCAACTCATGCTTTGATGGCATACCTTTATTGTCAGATCTGACTGGGATTTTTCTGGATGATCCCTAGTATTTCCCTAGTTTTAGAATTCTTAGCAAGGTCCAAGGCCATGTAATAATCCTTTTAGGTTGACTGGATAGGTGTGATTTTCAAGCTCAAGTAAATGGCCAATCTAACTGCTTCAGTAGGGCCAAAAAGCTGGACTCAGTAGCAGTTATTAGTACTCATCAGGAAACAGGTTACTAAGACAGGCTTCATTTGGGGAAAAAAACAAAAAACAAAACAAAAAACACCTCTTCTCTCCAGATAGAGGGTTGAGGAAGCCAGAGACATGGTTCAGGTATTGTATCTGTGACAATTTTGTGGCAGAGCAGTATACCTTTATTGCCCATCTAGCTGGGAGAAAGCTTTATTAGACACATTTGTTGTTCCCACTGCAAGTGGTGTTCTGCAGTATTACCCTGTAAGCCAATTGTGTGGCTGTTTTTTTGGCCATGTGAATAATGCACCACCGAAGCAGCCATTGGTTATTTTGGCTATAGGAAGAATCTAGTTATATTGATTTTGTGGCAGTCTCATTGTTTGCTAAGAATTTGACTTATGTTGAAAAAGTGAAATTAACCTGTAAAGAGTTGATTTCATGTATCTGTCTTTCATTATACAGGTACCTGAAAAAGCCATTTATTTTCTAGAGAATTATAATAAAACAAAAATGGCCACAGATTAATCACAGTTCTCAAATATGCATAGATACACACAGCCTCCCTCTGCTTGAGCTCATTTCTCTCCATGCTCTCCTCATGTCATTTATAAATCTGCTTTTCTTTTGGACTCTGAAGGAAAGCAAAGTTTGGGCCACTTCATCTCCGAGAATGATTCTAACCTTAGCAGCTTCTGATCCCTCTAGTGCTATTTTTCTGAATGGATTTGTTTTTGTTCAGCAATGTTTAGAGTACACAAACCAAACTGCATGTGAAATATTGTCCACCTGCAAAAGCTCTCAAAGGTCACTAAATGAGGTAACCATGCCATGCAAAAATGATTGTTTCTGGGATAAGAGGATGGAACTATACAAGGCAAAGCTCTCTAGGTAAACCTGAAAAGAGTCTTGACATATTTCAAGGGGCAAACAGAACAGCTTTAAAAAGGCTTGTTTAGCAACAGAAAAGACTGAAGTTGACAGAGCTGTGCATTGGTTTGCTTAGATTGGTTCCACATTTGCCAACACTAAATATAGCTTTTCCTATGTATAATATTCTTCTTTCCTTTCTTGCTTCTTCCCTTCCTTTTTTTCTCCTGTCAAGAATGTACCAGTGCAAATCTCTGTTCCTAAAAGTACATGACAACCCCTCCAAGTTCACTGATTCTTTCCTTAAAATGCCTATTAAAATTATCTAGATGTTTAGTTATATATTACCTTATATGATTTCACATTATTTATTACCATATATTCTCTGTGAAGTCTGTCATAGGCAGAAAACTATTTGTATGTTTCATCAAAAAGAGGGAAAGAAATCAATGTCCATATTACCCAGTTTAAATATAAATATTACCTCTGATTTTGAAACCCTTATGTGAAATATCTTTTATGTATTTTTCCAAGTTTTCTACTAAATTGTCTTCTTACTGTTTTGTAGGAGTTAATTTAATATTCTAAATGGAATCCTTCCTCAGTTGTGTGTTCAAAATCTTATATAGGTTTTTGGCTTAAACAAATCTTTAAAAGAAAATTAGGAAAAAATTCTTCATGAACTTGGGAATAAGAAAGGATTGTTTTTAAACAAAACATAAAAACACAAACCTTAAAGGAAAGAATGGAATATTTTTACTACATTAATAATGAGAATTTAGGGCTTCCCTGGTGGCGCAGTGGTTGAGAGTCCACCTGCCGATGCAGGGGACACTGGTTCGTGCCCCGGTCCGGGAAGATCCCACACGCCACGGAGCGGCTGGGCCCGTAAGCCATGGCTGCTGAGCCTGCACGTCTGGAGCCTGTGCTCCGCAACGGGAGAGGCCACAACAGTGAGAGGCCTGCGTACTGCAAAAAAATAAAAATAAAAAATAAAGAGAATGAAGAAAACAAAATCATCCCCCAAACAATTGGGTAGCTGTTTTTTCTCATCAATCTAAATATATTATTTCATTCTCTCTGACTTCCTTTCTTGCTATTGAGAGCTGTCTGATAGCCATTATTTTATATATTAACTTATCTTTCCCATTTATTGCTTTTAAAACCTTCTCTTTTCTCTTGTTTTGCTCCATTATTTTACCATGACATGTCTAACTGTGGATTTTCTTTTTATTTGTCTTGCTTGTGATTCTTTGAATTTCCTGAATCTGAGGAAGGGCATCTTACAGAAAATCTAGGATATTATTTATCATTACCTTACTGAATATCCTATTCTCAGCTCAAAATTTGATTAGACAGAGTTTGGGCTTATTCACTTTATCCTCCTTATTTATATTTTTTATCTCTTTGTCTTTCTGAGTAATTTTCTATAGAACTATGTTCCACTTCACTAATTCTTTCTGCAGTTATGTCCAATTGCTTGTAACTTGAAGCATTAATTAATAAAATTTGAAATTTTAATATGAGTATTTTTTATTTTAATACTAGTATTAATAAAATTTTAATATATGTATTTTTCATATTTTAAATTTCAGTTTGTGCTTTTTCAAAGATTTCAGAATATTTTGTTCACCATGATAACATAAATGCCCTTTGTATCTTTACATGTACATATATTTGTTTCATATCCTTATCTGATGATTCCATCATCTGCAGTTTGGGAATCTGATTCTTTAGTTTGACATTTTTGCTGGGTTTATGTAATTATGTGATGATGTGGTTCTTGATGGGTTTCATTATTTTGAATGGGGGCTGCTCTTTGGAATTTCATCAATAGGGGGGATTTGAGGCCTTTATTTAAAATGTTTTCCTCCAAAGAACATTTATAGGGCTTCCCTGGTGGTGCAGTGGTTGAGAGTCCGCCTGCCGCTGCAGGGGACACGGGCTCGTGTCCCGGTCCGGGAAGATCCCACATGCCGCGGAGCGGCTGGGCCCGTGAGCCATGGCCGCTGAGCCTGCGCGTC